>NC_057814.1:232821557-233141831 GCF_018294505.1 Triticum aestivum | reverse complement strand
CCCGAACCCCGCCGCCCCTCGCCGCCCTCGCCCGACCCGCCGGAGCCCCGCCGGAGCTGCCGACGAGGTAGCCGAGCCGCCGCCGCCGTGCCGGTTTTCTTTAAAAAAAACCCGTTCGTTTTTTTCTAAACCCTAGTTAGGTTTATTTTTTTTCTTTCGGTTTAATGATCTAGCGAACGTTCACCGACCCGTTCGTTTTAACGAACGTGTTCGTCGGATTGACGCTGTTAACGAACGTCCGTTCGTTTAACTGTTCGTCAGTTTTCTTTTTCGACGAATTTTCCGCGATTATTCCAGATCGCGATTTCTGATCAGATTTTCGTTTTAGTTTAACTTTTCGCTCGTTTATCGGAATCAGGCGATTCAAGCGCCTAGAGTTTCGTCTCGAAATTCTCTTTCCGTTTAAGCTACTCAAACAAGTTTTTGCTACTGTAAAATTTGATTTAGATCCAGATTAGTAAACGAAGCTTGTTTCTTTCGCCGTTTGATTTTCGTTGCTTCGTTTGATTGATTCTTTTTCCCAACCGGAGTTCTTAAGTTGAATTTTCTGGTTAGTTCTCTTATTTGAGTTTTACCTGTGCATTAGATGAGTACTTATTGTTTGCTTGTTTGTTTACGATAGAGTACCCGGAGTGCGCCGCTTGCTACTTCGAATCGCTAGGTTTCGCGGATCATCAGCAAGGCAAGTAACACTTTGATCATACCCCTTTACTACCTAGTTTTGTTGCATTAGATCAACCCTCAAACATTGCATGGTTAGGATATAATTAAATTGTGGGTATTGGGAAGTAGTTGAGGTAGTACCTATCACCTGTTTTATTATCAAACTCTTGGGAGTTACTTCTACGTTGCTTATATTGCTATGCTATGCTTGTAGACGTGGATTGGGTTTGAGAGATAGCCATGACAGATGTGAGATTGTTAATATATGGTTAAACTTAAGGTGGCAACTAAAACTCACATCTGGGTGGATTGAGGTACCTGGGTACTCCAGGATTGCCTGTTCCTTTTGGACCGCCACCCAGGTTCAAAGGGATCATGAGATTATTCATGCTAGAAACTTCCGTGTGCATCCACAAGCTATTATGGGCTCTAGCATAGTTGATTAAGTTGTGTGAACTCTTACAGTGGTAGACTAGCAGATGTAGGGGATGTAGGTGTATCGGTCTACCCATCGTAAGGTGCTAACGCTTCGGAAAGACTGTGTCTCGGTCATCCGTTTCTCAAACAACATGTAGTGCGAGAATCAAGCGGAGGCGATCGAGTCTTGTGGGGAAAAGTGCACAAACCTCTGCAGAGTGTACAATCTAATCATGGTTAGCCATGTCCCCGGTTATGGACATCTTGAGTATCTAGTACTTGGATTATCATGTGAATCTCATCATGTTACTTTAATTAATTTTGTTGGGTTAATGATGATACTTAATTGGGATTGAGATGCTGTCAACCATCTCAATGTTTAACAACCACCATGATAGTAAAATAAAATTTATTCCTTGCAGTAGGGAAAAACTGGCTTTTCGCAAAACTGTAACCATAGAGCTTTCTACTAGCCATATATTTATGTAGTATAGCATTATTATGTTCATTACTCTCTATGTGTTACATTGCCAGCATATTCCATGTGCTGACCCGTTTCCGGGCTGCAACGTTTCATGTTGCAGACTTTTCAGACGACGAGTAAGGTGCCTTAGGTCATGGTCTTATACTCAGTGATGCCGTTGGAGTTGATGGACTCACTATTCTTCCAAGTCTTCCGCTGTTATCGTATTAGATGGCCTTAAGCCATATTTATCATACTTATTCTCTTTTGAGATATTCATTGTAATAAGTGTGTGATTGCTACTCTGTTATAAATCCTCCATTTGTACTGTGCGTGTCAGCATTACTGATCCAGGGATGACACTGGTGCACAACAGCACAGACTATTTGAGGTCTGGTCGCTACACAGTAGCAGTTTTGTAGTAATCGTAACAGTGGCAACGGAAAAGTAACTAAGCGAAGAACAATATGTGAAAAGCTCGTAGGCATTGGATTAGTGATGGATAATTATGTCGGATGCGATTATTGATGCAACAGTTATAACATAGGGTGACTCGGAACTAGCTCCAATTTATCAATGTAATCTAGGCATGTATTCCGAATATAGTCATACGTGCTTATGGAAAAGAACTTGCATGGCATCTTTTGTCCTACCCTCCCGTGGCAGTGGGGTCCTATTGGAAACTAAGGGATATTAAGGCCTCCTTTTAATAGAGTACCGGACCAAAGCATTAAAACTTAGTTAATACATGGACTCCTCAAACTACGGACATCACCGGGAGTGGTCCCGATTATTGTCACTTCGGGGTTGCCGGATCATAACACATAGTAGGTGACTATTGACTTGCAAGATAGGATCAAGAACTCACATATATTCATGAAAACATAATAGGTTCAGATCTGAAATCATGGCACTCGGGCCCTAGTGACAAGCATTAAGCATAGCAAAGTCATAGCAACATCAATCTCAGAACATAATGGATACTAGGGATCAAACCCTAACAAAACTAACTCGATTACATGATAAATCTCATCCAACCCATCACCGTCCAGCAAGCCTACGATGGAATTACTCACGCACGGCGGTGAGCATCATTAAACTGGTGATGGAGGAAGGTTGATGATGATGACGGCGACGGATTCTCCTCTCCGGAGCCCCGAACGGACTCCAGGTCAGCCCTCCCGAGAGAGATTAGGGCTTGGCGGCGGCTCCGTATCGTAAAACGTGATGAATCCTTCTCTTTGATTTTTCCCCGAAGATGAATATATGGAGTTGGAGTTGAGCTCGGTGGAACACCAGGGGGCCCACGAGGCAGGGGGCGCGCCCCCCACCCTCGTGGACAGGGTGTGGCCCCCTGGCCTTGATTCTTTAGCCAGTATTTTTTATTATTTCCAAAAATATTCTTCGTGAAGTTTCAAGTCATTCCGAGAACTTTTATTTCTGGACAAAAATAACACCATGGCAATTCTGCTAAAAACAGCGTCAGTCCGGGTTAGTTCCATTCAAATCATGCAAGTTAGAGTCCAAAACAAGGGCAAAAGTGTTTGGAAAAGTAGATACGACGGAGACGTATCACGCATGTACGAAGAGAGAGAAGCCGAGCTCGATCGGCAGGACTACCTAGACGGCCTTGAAGAGGAGCGTGATATTGCACGAGCCCGTCCCGCATTTTATCAACAACAGGCTAGGCGGTACCAAAGCAGAGAAGGGCGAACCAAGACTTATAACGTTGGCGAACTCATTTTGCGCCTCCCAGTGAAGAAGAAGGATAGGCTCAAACCAAAATGGGAGGGGCCCTTCATCATAGATGAAGTTCTCACAGGAGGAGCATATCGCCTTCGTAATGCATCAGATAATCGCCTTGAGCCGAATCCATGGAACGCTGCTCGGCTCCGATGATTCTATGGATAGTTCGGCCACATCCTTTTTATTTTTTCTAGTTTCATTTTTTTCTCCTCTTCTTTTTGGTTTTTCCTTTTTTACATCCCAGGGTATGTTCGGATCTGCTAAACTGTTAGGGGTACACATCTTTAAATGTATACACCACACTATGACTGGGGGCTTCTTTGACGAAGCTTATTACTAAAAGCGTGTGGCTTACATTGTCTATGTCATTTGTTATATACACTTTTTGCCATTATATGCACCTCTTTGGCTTAAGTTTTTGCCAAGTTGCGTTGCCTCGCTCCTGTGTTTATACCCTACATTCCCGATTGTTCGGGTAGGGTGTAAAGGGAGCACCTCTGCGATTGCTACAACCGGGTAATCCGGACCTGTACCTCAGACGGGTGAAGCCGAACGCTAGCGTTCTTAAGAGAATAATTGGTCGGCAAGCAACGACAGATTGTTTATGTTTCTATAACTCTTCTAAAAACATACGGGATAGGCTCCCCGTAATTCCGATCAAAGCCTAGGCACGCATAATTAAACATGCCAACCCAAGGAAAGGAACCCCTAACAGAAATATTTTCCTTGGAAGAATTCTTATGTTAAATAAGTAATATAACATAACTCCCCAAACAAATTTTGTCTGTTTGAGCAATCTGACTGGATTACCTAGTTTTCGGACATAATGAATGTTTCTTACATTCCAACATGGTATCTGGAAACACTCCACCTTCTTGGTTTGGAGGTTGAAGCCGAAGGCCTGCGATGACAAATTTTGACATGTTCGGTTGGAGATAAGTTCGATGATAAAAGTACATTGATACATTGAACCGAACGCCTACTCTTTATCTATGCCATCTATAAAACTGTCTAAACTATAGTCTTCTTGCGAATATTTCGCAGCTATCATCACTTGGTCATATACCAAGTTCACGGGAATCTCTTTTTCGTCTAGTCCCTGAGGTCCAACTCGGGCCATATGATTCGGATCGAGTCCGGTGTAGCGCGTTTTTACCATCGCTCACGCCTCTCGTGCACCTTCCCGGCATGCGGACGCCTTCCATAGCTCAAAACGGCGCCGGGCACCTTTGAACAGGTTCGCCAACCCCTCCATACTTTCTGGAGGGGCATCGGATGGCCATAGGGCCTTAGCCATACTTCTCATAGCTTTCCGGGCCCGCTCATGCACCAAGGACAGCTGCTTAAGCACGTTGCCTCGAAATCCGGATACTTCCTCTTCAGGCCGACCGGTTAACAGTCCTGCAACAACAGAGTTGTGACAATCCGAATTATGCGATACTATGAGTCCCTTGGATGGTTCAAAAGGTCATATCGAATATGCCGCCTTTCAACTTCTTATTCTCTTTTTGCACGATCGATAACTGAGCCTTTAAGCTCTTTATCTCTTCGGCTTGTTTATCCTTTTCCTCCTCGAGTTTGTTCTTCTGATCAATGGTCATTGTGGCCTTTTTCGTCACGGCAAGCTCTATGGTGGCAACATTCGGCTTGTTTGGTTTGTTATCAGCTCCTGGGACAGCGTGTTGTTCTTCTCCCAGAGAACCTGCAGGTCATAACGATCCTTAAATCGGTTGGCCTAACCGCTTCAAGTCTCGGGGGCTACTGTCATATATCTATTAAATTTGCACAAACTATTACCTGCATATCCTTTGAAAACAGTTGAGTAACTCCAGCAAGTCCGTCCCGGGCAGCTCGGATATATGCATCCACAGAGCTGAGGGCGGTACATTCTTGTTCAGTGAAAACGAAAGCGCGCATGGCCTCTTTTAGTCAGCGATGATTCATCACACTCTCCACCTCGGAATTCGTGACTGATACGTCATCCGAATCCTCATGAGGGGGCGGATCTGGCACTGTATCAGCTCTCATCTTGGTTGAGGAGCCCGGAGCCGGATTAGCTGATACTCGGCTAGCAGGGCGTTTGCCCACAGTTTGCAGTGTGCTCCTCCTGAAATAAAGGTGGAGGACAAATTTAACAATCTGATCTCATGCTTAGGCACATATCAAAGGACATACCTCTTTAAAGAAGGAGGGGGCTCGATTGCTCCCGGTTTCCTTTTGTTTTGAACGATCGCCCTGCATAGAGGCTGCCTTCTTAGAGGCCGCTCTCGATGGAGTGCGGCTTGTTGAGCGCCGATCCTACGAAGCACAGTTTAGTGTGATGGATAAGGTGCAAATAGGGGCTCTTTTTTCAGGAAGCTTTCCGAGTACTTATAATGGAGAAAGGGTAAGGGCGGGGATAGTAGACCGTAATAGCCACTTCTAAGCCGTCAAGGCTCACTTGATAAAATACCCCATCATCAAACTCTATGTATATATCCGGATCCTCGCGGAAGCCAGGGTCTGCGTTGCAAGCATAATCCTTTGGTTGTGGGGAGGGGCAATGAATGTTCTCGACCACCTTCCTCCATGACTGCTTTAAGACAACAAGAACAATTTGATTAGCATGCCTCGATAACAAGGAAGAACAATGCTGATAATCAAAAACTTACCCATTCGATGGGGTTGTACATGAAAATCCTTCCCGGCAATTTAAACAGAGGAAGTCTTCTTTCTCCCCCTTATAAAGATCGGCCAGGATTATAGCTAGTTCGGCTGGGGTATCCGGGCCCTTACGCCAATAACGGGATGCGTCGTCCTCTCCATTGTAACACCCTAAAGGGGTCACTCTGGACTGGAGGGGCTGGATACATCGCTTTGTCGCAATGGCCATGACTTCAATTATCGAGAGTTCGGAATGAGCAAGTAATATGACCTTGCTGACCAACCTCTTTACTTCTTCACTGTCTTCTTCCTTGGGACTCCGGGGGTTCCAATTAAGCCGCTTCTTCAAGGGAGTGCTGGAAAATTCGGGGAGTCCGCGCCGAACTGGGTCCGGAAGGGGAACATCCTCAATATAAAACCATTCCGAAGACCACTCCTGGGATACCTCCTTGGGATTTCCAACAAGGTAACCTGATCCGGCTATGCGCCATACTTCGGCGTCGCTCACTTCAAATATGGAACCCCCTCGATGACGAGGGACGAGGCAAAAGAACTTTCTCCATAGCTCAAAATGAGCCTTGCAGCCTAAGAACAGTTCACAGAGAGCGACAAAACCCGAGATGTGCAGGATACAACTTGGTGTGAGGTTGTGCAGCCGGATCCTGTAGAATTCCAATAAACCTCTGAGAAAGGGGTGGATCGGAAATCCAAAGCCTTGCAGAAGAAACGAGACAAAGCACACCCCTCCTCCTTGTTGGGGTTGCGGAAGTTCTCTGCTAGCACGTCATTGCCGATTGAGGCCAATCCCGCCCGCACAGAGACTAGATCTGCGAGAGGGAGATATCCCTGTGTCTGAAGTCAATTCAGCTAAAGGTGAGATACTGAATAGCTTCGCCAATCACCCTCTTGAGGGCCATGAGGGCGTGAAGATGAGCTAGGAGTGCTGGCCATGTTTTGAGGTTTTTCCATGGCTGGCTCTGATGATTTCTACGCGATGTGGATGGCATTTGGGGATCTAGCCTCTTTATATAGATGCCACCCCTGCGTGGTGAGGGGTTTATTTGTAAAAGTTATTGTTGTGGACCGTTCGCATTCACCTAGTGCACGGAGATCAAAGCGACAACAGAAAGGAATCTTAAAAGGCAGAACATGAAGGTCAGGACCGAACTGTCGTCAATCCAAAGTATGGTGAAGAACCCGCCTTGCAAAGCCGAAGACATAAGCCGGATACTACATCGTCATTGAAGGCAAGTTCGGGGGCTACTGAGGGAGTCCTAGATTAGGGGGTCCTCGGGTATCTGGCCTATTCGATATGGGCCGGATTGATGGGCTGTGAAGACAGAGCGGAAGATTATCCCCCGTGTCTGGGCATGACTCCTATATGCGTGAACGACAAGTTTTGGTGTCTGGATGTATTATTCCCTTCCTCTGCAAACCGACTTTGTACAACCCTAGGCCCCTCCGGTGTGTATATAAACCGGAGGGTTTAGTCCATAGAGGCTATCAGAATTCTCATAGGCTAGACAGCTAGGGTTTAGCTATTACGATCTCGAGGTAGATCAACTCTTGTAACCCCTATACTCATTGAATACAATCAAGCAGGACGTAGGGTTTTACCTCCTTTATGAGGGCCCGAACCTGGGTAAACATTGTGTCCCCATCGTCCCTTGTTACCATTGATCTTTAGACGCACAGTTCAGGACCCCCTACCCGAGATCCGCCGGTTTTGACATCGACAATGAGTAATTATGGTTTAGTAAGAATATTGATGTTAAAGTTTGTGATTCCCTATCCAAGCGTGAAAGTCAATAGTTATGCAATAAATTACATCCTACTTGTGGTGCATTATTCGGTGTTAGTTATGCTTAATGCTCGCTTATGAGATTTTTCATTTCTTGGATGGATGCTTCTCAATCTTTTGCTAGCCTTCACTTGTACTAAGTGGGATTACTACTTGTGCATCCAAAATCCTTAAACCCCCTTTTGCCATATGAGTCCACTATACCTACCTATATGCGGTACTTTCGTGCCATTCTAAGCAAATTTGTATGTGCCATATCTAGTTTTTCAAAATAAATTTCCTTTTTGTGTGCTCGTACCGCTCATGAAACGGTAGGGTGTGGCTGATATTTTTCCATGCTAGATGTGTTATTCTCAATATGAGTGTTTATTCAATTGTCATTGCACGAGAGTACGGAAAAGGTATTAGGGATGCCCAGTCCTGAAATGAAAAATGAATTTACTTTATGTTGTCTAAATTCCTTGGAAAGTGTTGGTATGGACGGCCCTCGTGGATACGGTTAGCCGTGGAATGTGAAAGTATGGTGGAAAAAGGAATAAACTTTATTTTCTGTTTGGGAACCGCCTATGATATATCTAGCATGGAAAGTATTGGGAACTACTCGTTCGTTTTCATTGACAGGAAAAGCATGCCACCCAAAATATTTTATCTCTATCTTTTTCCGCTTTGAGCTCTGGCACCTCTACAAATCCCTACTTCCCTCTGCGAAGGGCCTTTCTCTTTTACTTTATGCAATTTTTATTTTTATTTGAGTCCCCATCTTCTTCTCCTATAAAGCACCAACTAAGGGGCACTATGATCGTACTTGAGCATTGGGTGTAGCTAATATGCGAGTATGTTTCATGAATGGATCAATGATTGAGCATAATGGGTTAGGTATAACTTGCTTTAGTGTTGATATTTTGAAAGACACGGTTGCTTGTTGATATGCTTGAGTATTGAAATCTTCATGTCAAAACTAGACTATTGCTTTGAATCATATAAAAGTCCAAATGTCCATGCTACAACAGAAAAGAATATGTGATGAACATGATAGGCAACATTCTACATCAAAAATTCCATTTTTATCATTTACCTACTCGAGGACGAGCAGGAATTAAGCTTGGGGATGCTGATACGTCTCCAACGTATCTATAAATTTTTATTGTTCCATATTATTATATTATCATTCTGGGATGTTTTACAATCATTTTATAGCAACTTTATATCATTTTTTGGGACTAACCTATTGACATAGTGCCCAGTGCCAGTTGCTGTTTTTGCTTGTTTATTACTTCGCAGAAAATCAATACCAAACGGAGTTCAAACACAATGAAACTTTTTGGAGATTTTTTCTGGACCAGAAGACACACGATGGGCCAAGGAAGTACCAGAGGGGGGCTCTGAGGGGAGCACAACCCACCTGGGTGCGCCCTGGTGGGTTGTGCCCATCTCGGCCGCCTCCCACACCGCCTCTTTGCTCTGTAAATACCCCAAAAATCCAAAAACCCTAGGGGAGTCGACGAAACACAATTCCAGCCATCGCAAGTTCCAGAAACACCAGATCAAATCTAGACACCATCACGGAGGGGTTCATCATCCTCATTGGTGCCTCTCCGATGATGCATGAGTAATTCATTGTAGACCTTTGGATCCGTAGTTAGTAGCTAGATGGCTTCCTCTCTCTCTTTTGATTCTCAATACAATGGTCTCTTGGATATCTATTTGATGTAACTATTTTTGCAGTGTGTTTGTTGGGATCCAATGAACTTCGAGTTTATGATCAGATCTATTTTATCCATGAAAGTTATTTGATTTTTGATCTCTTATATGCATGATTGCTTATAGCCTCGTATTTCTTCTTCGGATCTTTGGTTTAGTTAGGCCAACTAGATCAATTTTTCTTGCCATGGGAAGAGGTGCTTTGTGATGGGTTCGATCTTACGGTGCTCAATCCTAGTGACAGAAGGGGACATGACATGTATGCATCATTGCTATTAAGGATAAAAAGATGGGGTCTATTCCTACATGAATAGATCTTATCTACATCATGTCATCGTTCTTATTGCATTACTCCGTTTCTCCATGAACTTAATACACTAGATGCATGCTGGATAGCGATCGATGTGTGGCGTAACAGTAGTAGATGCAGGCAGGAGTCGGTCTACTAATCTTGGACGTGATGCCTATATAATGATCATTGCCTGGATATCATCGTAATTATTTGATGTTCTATCAATTGCCAAACAGTAATTTGTTTACCTGTTGTATGCTATTTTTCTCGAGCGAAGCCACTAGTGAAATCTACGGCCCCCGGGTCTATTCTTTATCATATTTGCTTTGAGATCTATTTTTATTCGCTTTGATTTTCAGATCTATTATTCCAGAAGCCCAAAAATACCTTGCTGCATTTTTTTGTTATTTATTTTATTTTGCGTTTCCGCAAGATCTATTTATCCAATCTACTATAGAGCAATCTATCTTTTACCCGGGAGGGATTGACAACCCCTCTTACGCGTCGGGTTGCAAGTATTTGTTCTTTGTGTGCAGGTACAGTTTACATAGTGTTGCATGGTTCTCCTACTGGTTTGATAACCTTGGTCTCCTCACTGAGGGAAATACCTACCGTAGCTATGCTGCATCATCCCTTCCTCTTTGGGGAAATACCGACGTAGTTCAAGCCGCATCATAGGGGTCCAAGCACAGCTGGAAGTCATGGATTGAAGGTCACACAAGGGGTTTATCCATGTTCGGGCCTCCGAAGATTAATACCCTACATGCTACTAGTTTGATGATTCATAATGGAGGGATATCTCGTGCGAGGGGTTATAATAGTGTACGAGATTGCTACCGAGAGTTTCCTATTTGTGGATAGCTGATGAATGAGGACCCTATACCTCCCTTTATATAGGCAAGAGAGGTCTGGGGCTTACACGGTAGATGCGATCTGGGCGCTACCGCCCTCTAGTCTTGGGGACCACAAAGGTCGTCTTGGCCTCCTAGGATTTGTTCCTTGCTCTGGACCTAGTGGGCCCCTCATAGCAGGTAAGGCCGGGCTCCTTGGTGTCAGCCACCCATGGTATAGGACCCCATCAGTAGCCCCCGAGCATGGCGGAGGTCGTAAAGGATGACCGCGAGACCTCTGGCAGGCTCTTGTATCGCCTTGTCCCCCTAGAGCCCAGTTGAGAGGTCGGCATTGACCGCTTGCTTGGGGTCTCGGAGGTCTGCTCTCTGGGATGTCGGTGGCATGGTCTTCTTTCAGCTCTTCTAGTCGTGCTATCGTGGTCGCAGGCCTCCGCACTCTTACCGACATCTCTGGTCTTTGCGGAGGGGACCACTGTCCTTTACCTTTTTTTGAAGAGCCGCCTTGGTGAACCATCTTGTCAGCGTTGATCGGGGAGCAAGCCGGGCCTCAGCTCATTATCGCAAGCCTGCTAGATTCCCGCGCCCGCGAGTCATGAGCGGTAACCACCCATGGAAAGTGGAGCACGTGGTGCATGAAGGCGCCTCGATTCTCGACTTGCTTGTGGTGAGTCATAAGAGCGGCAGGGAGGAGGAGTGGGATTCATTTTGACTTTGACTCCTTCCTCGCGCCCTTGCTCCCTCTGTCCTGCTCCTTTTTGCCGCCGCTATTGCGACATTCATCGTCTTCGGGCCCGTCCTTTCTTCCCCCGAGTGACGAGAGATGGACCGGCCAAGCTCCTCGACTGGCATCTGTTGTTGGAAATATGCCCTAGAGGCAATAATAAAATGGTTATTATCATATTTCTCGTTAATGATAAATGTTTATTATTCATGCTAGAATTGTATTGACCAGAAACTTAAATACTTGTGTGAATACATAAACTACACCGTGTTCCTAGTAAGCCTCTACTAGACTAGCTCGTTGATCAAAGATGGTTATGGTTTCCTAACCATAGACATGGGTTGTCATTTGATAACAGGATCACATCATTAGGGGAATGATGTGATGGACATACCCAACCGCAAGCTTAACATCAGATCGTTTAGTTATTTGCTAAAACTTTCTTCATGTCAAGTATCTGTTCCTTCGACCATGAGATCATGCTACTCCCTGATACCAGAGGAATGCCTTGTGTGCTATCAAATGTCACTTCATAACTGGGTGATCATAAAGGTGCTCTACAGGTATCTTCGAAGGTGTCTGTTGGGTTGCATGGATCGAGACTGGGATTTGTCGCTCTGTGTGACGGAGAGATATCTCTGGGCCCTTGCGGTAATACAACATCATAAGAAGCTTCATGTGACTAATGAGTTTAGTCACGGGATCTTGTATTACAGAACGAGTAAAGAGACTTACCGGTAACGAGATTGAACTAGGTATGGAGATACCGACGATCGAATCTCGAGCAAGTAACATATCGCCGAACAAAGAGAATTGCATACAGGATTGACTGAATCCTTGACATCATGGTTCAAACGACAAAGATCTTTGTTGAATATTTAGGAATCAATATGGGCATCCAAGTCCCGCTATTGTTTATTGACCGGAGAGGAGTCTCGGTCATGTCTGCATGTTCCAAACCCGCAGGGTCGCACGCTTAACGTTCGATAGCGCTAGGGTAGTATTGAGATATTATAGCGGAAAGTCCGAAGGTTGTTTGGAGTCTCAGATGGGATCCGGGATATCACGAGGAGCTCCATAAGGGTCTGGAGGTAAAGATTTATATATGGGAAGTCATATTTTGGCTTCCGGAAGAAGTTCGGTTTTTTTGGTAATGTACCGGGAAGGTTCTAGAAGGTTCCGGGGGTTCCACCGTGGGGCCCAATGACCTAGGAAGGGCCAACATGGACCGACGGGTGGGGCTATAGCCCACATAGGCTGGCCACCCCATTCCCCAAGGCACGTGTTGTTTAAATCTAGAGATAAGGTCGTATCTCTAAATTTAAAGGTTGAATCTAGACATAAGATGTTATCTCCAAGTTTAAAGGGATTTCAACCTTGTGGTCGGCCCTAGATGGGTTTTGGATGCCCTCCCCTTCCCCCTAGCCTATATATAGATGGGGGAGGTGTTGGGAAACATTGCATGGAAAACAAAACAAAAATTCTACGCACACGCAAGATCTATCTATGGAGATGCATAGCAATGAGAGGGGAGAGTGTGTCTAGGTACCCTCATAGACCGTAAGCGGAAGCGTTTAGTAACGCAGTTGATGTAGTCGAACTTCTTCATGATCCAACCAATCGAGTACCGAACGTACGACACATTCGGGTTCAGCACACGTTCAGCTCGGTGACGTCCTCCGTCTTCTTGATCCAGCAATATGGCGAGGTAGTGGAAGAGTTCCGGCAGCACGACGGCGTGGTGATGGTGATGGTGAAGTGATCTCCGCAGGGCTTCGCCTAAGCACACCAAAAATATGACCGAGCGTGTAAACGGTGGAGGGGGGCGCCGCACACGGCTAAGCAATTGTTTTGGGTGTGCTAGGCTCCCCCCTCCCACACACACACACACACACACACACACACACACACACACACACAGATATATATATATATATATATATATATATATATATATATATAGGTGGAAGGGAGAGGGGAGAGGCCAAGGGGCGCCCCAAGTAGGTCTAAATCCTACTTGGGCTTGCCCTAGCCCCCCTTTCCTTCTTTTGGCGGCAAGGGGGAGGAAGGAGGAGGTGGCGCCCCCCCCCCTTTCCTTTCTCCCACGAGGGGGAAAGGCAGGAGGAGGTGGCGCCCCTTTCCTTATTCTAGGGCCGGCGGCCAGGGAGAGGGCGCGCCAGCAACTGTGTGGGCTGGTGTGTGCCTCTCCTTGGCCCATTAGGCCCATAGACCTCCTGGGCCTCCCGGTGATTCGATGACTACCTGGTGCACTCCGAAACTATTCCGGTGTCCGAATACCATCGTCCTATATATCAATCTTTACCTCTCGACCATTTCGAGACTCCTCGTCATGTCTGTGATCTCATCTGGGACTCCAAACAGCATTCGGTCACCAAATCATATAACTCATATAACACTATATCATCAATGAACGTTAAGCGTGCGGACCCTATGGGTTCGAGGACTATGTAGACATGACCGGGACACCTCTCCGGTCAATAACCAATAGCGGAACCTAGATGCCCACATTGGCTCCTACATATTCTACGAAGATCTTTATCGGTCAAACCGTTATGACAACATACGTAATTCCCTTTGTCCATCGGTATGTTACTTGCCCGAGATTCGATCATCGGTATCTTCATACCTAGTTCAATCTCGTTACCGGCAAGTCTCTTTACTCGTTCCGCAATACATCATCTCGTAACTAACTCCTTAGTCATTTGCTTGCAAGCTTATGATGTGTATCACCGAGAGGGCCCAGAGATACCTCTCCGATACTCGGAGTGACAAATCCTAATCTCGATCTATGTCAACTCAACAAACACCTTCGGAGATACCTGTAGAGCATCTTTATGATCACCCAGTTACATTGTGACGTTTGATAGCACACAAGGCATTCCTCCGGTATCCGGGAGTTGCATACTCTCATAGTCGGAGGAATATGTATTTGACATGAAGAAAGCAATAGCAATAAAATGAACGGTCAATATGCTAAGCTAACGAATGGGTCTTGTCCATCACATCATTCTCCTAATGATGTGATCCCGTTATCAAATGACAACACACGTCTATGGTTAGGAAACCTTAACCATCTTTGATCAACGAGCTGGTCTAGTAGAGGCTTACTAGGGACACGGTATTTGTTTATGTATTCACACATGTATTTAAGTTCCCGATCAATACAATTCTAGCATCAATAATAAACCTTTATCATGAATAAGGAAATATAAAATAACAACTTTGTTATTGCCTCTAGGGCATATTTCCTTCAGGAGGTGCATGGGGCAGCCACCCTTTCACCCTAGCCCGTTCCACTGCTGCCACCACCACCATACCGCCGTGCTGGTTCCGGTTTCATCTAACTCCTCTCCCTCACTTGCTGGATCAAGAAGGAGAGGATGATATTGAACTAAACGTGTGCTAATCTCGAAGGTGCCTTCCGTTCGGCACTAGATCGGATTGGATTGCGATTGGATCGTGAAGGATACAACTACATCAACCGCGTTATGACACTAACGCTTTCAGTCTACAAGGGTTTGTAGACACACTCCCCTCTTGTAGCTATGCATCTCCTAGATTGGATTTTGGGTGTTCCGTAGGATTTATTTTTTATTTTCATGCTTCGTTTCCCATCATGGCGGCATGCAGGCGACCAATGAGGTGTAGAAGAAGCAGAAGGTGAGAGTGCTGCCGACATTGAGTCGCAACCCGGTGCCAATGCATTCGTGAGCCGGTGGACTCGCTCCATCGTCTCCGATGGTCTGATGGGGAGGGATCATTCCTTCCAACCTCAAGTATCAAATCCCCTGTCCATGGAGGACTTTCCGGCGCCGCCGTCCACGAGCGTGTACTGCATCTCGACTTTTTCAGACAGGGCCTCGGCTTCCCCCTGCACGCATTTGTGCAGGGGCTTCTCTTTTTCCTTGGCATCCAGCTCCACCACCTCAACCCCACTAGCTTTCTTCACATCGTGAACTTCATAATGTTCTACGAGTGCTTCCTCGGGGCCGCCCCCACTTCGACCTCTTCCGGCGGTTCTTCAGTGTCAAGGGGAAGATGAGCTATTGAAGGGGCTAGCCTTCAGTTGCGGCCTCATTCCCCCTTCTTCCCCAAGGACCTCTGATGTCTACTACGCAACTTTATTCTTGTAGACACGTGTTGGGCCTCCAATTACAGAGTTTTGTAGGACAGTAGCAACTTTCCCTCAAGTGGATGACCTAAGGTTTATCAATCCGTGAGAGGTGTAGGATGAAGGTGGTCTCTCTCAAACGACCCTGCAACCAAATACAAGAAATCTCTTGTGTCCCCAACACACCCAATACAATGGCAAATTGTATAGGTGCACTAGTTCGGCGAAGAGATGGTGATAAAAGTGTAATATGGATGGTAGAAATATAATTTTATAATCTGAATAAATAAAAACAGCAAGGTAGCAATTAGTAAAACGGCACAAAAACGGTATTGCAATGCTTAAAAATGAGGCTTAGGGTCCGTACTTTCGCTAGTGCAATCTCTCAACAGTGCTAACATAGTTGGATCATATGATTATCCCTCAAAGTGTAATAAATAATCACTCCCGAGTTCCTATTAGCGCAGAACAAAAGATAGATATTGCTTGTAGGGTACTAAACCATCTCAAAGCTATTCGTTCCGTTCGATATATCCTAGAGTTCGTACTAGAATAATGCAAGCTATTCTTTCTGATCAATCTAATCAAGAGTTCGTACTAAGATAACACCAAAGCAAATTCATATTAATAATACTTGATCCACACAAAGAACTACAAAGAGACACCAAAGTTTCCATCGGAGAAAAACATGCATCAACCCCTATGCATAGATTACCCCAATATCACCGCAGGAATCCGCGAGTTGAATGCCATAACATATATCAAGTGAATCGATAAGATACCCTAATTGTCACCTCAAGTATTCATACCGCAAGACATATATCATGTGTTCTCATCTCTGAATATTCAATCCGACAAGACAAAACTTGAAAGGGTAAAGATTCATTCATCATAACAAAAGTATAGAGGGTAGAAACATCATATGATCCGACTATATTAACAAAGCCCATGATATAGATAACGAGAGAGAGAGAGAGAGAGATTAAACACATAGCTACTGGTACAAACCCTCAGCCCCGAGGGTGGACTACTCCCTCCTCATCGTGGTGGTCGCCAGGAAGATGAAGATGGCCACCGGAGATGATTCCCCCCTCCGCCAGGGTGCCAGAACGGGGTCTAGATTTGTTTTTGGTGGCTACAGAGCCCCGCGGCGGCGGAACTTCTGATCTAGGTTAACCCCGATGGGTTTCGGAATATTTGGGAATTTATAGTGCAAAGAAGGGGTTAGGGAGGCCACTGAGGTGGGCACAACCCACCTGGGCGCGCCAGGTGGGCCTGGCGCGCCCTGGTGGGCCTGGCGCGCCCTGGTGGGTTGTGCCCCTCTCGGGGCACCCCCAGGTGCTGCTCTGGCCCATTGGTTTCCTTCCGGTCCATAAAAAATCCAAAAAATAGTTTCGCGGTGTTGGGACTCCGTTTGATATTGATTTTCTGCGATGTAAAAAACAAGCAAAAAACAGCAATTGGCACTGGGCACCGGGTTAATAGGTTAGTCCCAAAAAATGATATAAAGTTGCTATAAATGATTGTAAAACATCCAAGAATGATAATAGAACATCATGAATACTTCATAAATTATAGATACGTTGGAGACGTATCAGCATCCCCAAGCTTAATTCCTGCTCGTCCTCGAGTAGGTAAATGATAAAAGAAATAATTTATGAAGTGTGAATGCTAGCAAAGTGCATAAGTTTGATCAATGAAAATTTCAATCACTTTTCCTAGCATCATAACAACAATTCTTTCTCATAAAATTTCTCATGTTGTAGTGGCAACCAATTCACATGTTAAGGTTTAAACAATGAACTCTCTTGAAACCCAACAACCTATGTTCTTAGTCACCAAGCAATTGCAATCCAACTTATTCAACGGAGTCTAAGTAAGAGCTCCACATACTCAACCATCATATAGTCTTCTATGATTGCTAACACTCACCGCATACATATGAGCAAAACGTTTCAACCGGACACATAGAAAGATAGGGGATTATTGTTTTGCCTCCCAACGTATTCACCTCAAGGGTGATGTCAACAATAGTAACTCATGCTACCCATATTCCACCGGACATATGTGCCTAGATCTTTCCTCACCACATGATGCTTGCCAAAAGAGAAAAATAAAAAGGAATAGAGAGAATAAATTTGACTCTTGCATGAAAGTAAATACATAAAAGTAAAAGATAGGCCCTTCGCAGAGGGAAGCAGCGGTTGCCATGCGCTTATTTGTTTGTATGCTCAATCCCTTAGTGCAAGAGAACGTCACGTTATATTGACCCTTATGATAGCAACCTTTATTATGCAGTCCGTCGCTTTTATTGCTTTGCCATCACAAGTTCGTACAACGCTCAATTTTCTCTTACACTAAATGATCTTACATTTTTAGAAGCAATTTTTATTGTCTTTACTGCACCGATGACAACTTACTTGAAGGATCCAACTCAAATCCTTAGGTAGGTAAGGTGGACACTTGAAAATAAGATTTGGGTTTAAGGGTTTTTGGATGCACAAGTAGTATCTCTACTTGGTGCAGAATTTTTGGCTAGCAAAGATGGGGGGCAAGCACCCCATGTTGAAGGATCTATGACAATATGACTTCTATGTGAATATGAACAAACATAAACCATTACGTTGTCTTCCTTGCCCAATGTCAACAATTTTGGCATATAATATTTTGATGGGGGCTCACAATCACAAAAGATTTTCAAGATAGTGTATTTGCATGTGAAAGTTCTCTTCCTTCTACTAATCATTCATGAATTGCTTGTATGACCAATATTGTGATTGTCAAGCCTCAAAAGATTTCACTTTCTAAACCCAATGTGAAGCTACCACTAGGCATGATATGATTTCAACTTCATGACATTCAATTTATTCAACAATTTACTCATAGGATATAAGAGAAGCACAAGAGTACATGACAAGCTACTCCAAAAAGATATAAGTGAAGATCATGCGAGTAGTTAAATAAATAGGTAGCTATGTGAGGGCTCTCTCTCATTTAAAATTTTCAGATCTAAGTAATTTATTAAAACAACAAGAAAAACAAAACAAAATAAAATTTCAAGGATAGCACACATCATGTGAAGAAGCAAAAACTTAGGCTCAACCGATACTAACCGATAGTTGTTGAAGAAAAAAGGTGGGATGCCTACCGGGGCATCCCCAAGATTAGATGCTTGAGAATTCTTGGAATATTAACTTGGGATGCCTTGGGCATCCCCAAGCTTGAGCTTTTTGTTGGGGAACGTAGTAATTTCAAAAAAATTCCTACGCACACACAGGATCATGGTGATGCATAGCAACGAGAGGGGAGAGTGTTGTCCACGTACCCTCGTAGACCGAAAGCGGAAGCGTTAGCACAACGCGGTTGATGTAGTCGTACGTCTTCACGATCCGATCGATCCAAGTACCGAACGTACGACACCTCCGAGTTCAGCACACGTTCAGCTCGATGACGTCCCGCGAACTCCGATCCAGCGGAGCTTCACGGGAGAGTTCCGTCAGCACGACGGCGTGGTGACGGTGATGATGATGCTACCGACGCAGGGCTTCGCCTAAGCACCGCTACGATATGATCGAGGTGGAATATGGTGGAGGGGGGCACCGCACACGGCTAAGAGATCAAGAGATCAATTGTTGTGTCTAGAGGTGCCCCTCTGCCCCCGTATATAAAGGAGGGAGGGAGAGGCCGGCCCTAGAGGGGGCGTGCCAAGTGTGGGGAGTCCTACTAGGACTCCCAAGTCCTAGTAGGATTCCCCTTTCCTTTCCGGAGTAGGAGAGAAGGAAAGAGGGGGAGAGGGAGAAGGAAAAGGGGGCTGCACCCCTTGTCTAATTCGGACCAGAGGGGGGCGCGCGCCTCCTTCCTTTTGGCCTCTCTCCTCTATTCCCGTATGGCCCAATAAGGTCCAATACTTCTCCCGTTGAATTCCCGTAACTCCCCGGTACTCCGAAAATACCCGAATCACTCGGAACCTTTCCGATGTCCGAATATAGTCGTCCAATATATCAATCTTTACGTCTCGACCATTTCGAGACTCCTCGTCATGTCCCCGATCTCATCCGGGACTCCGAACTATGTTCGGTACATCAAATCACATAAACTCATAATACAATCGTCACCGAAACTTTAAGCGTGCGGACCCTACGGGTTCGAGAACTATGTAGACATGACCGAGACACGTCTCCGGCCAATAACCAATAGCGGAACCTGGATGCTGATATTGGCTCCCACATATTCAACGAAGATCTTTATCGGTCAAACCGCATAACAACATACCTTGTTCCCTTTGTCATCGGTATGTTACTTTCCCGAGATTTGATCGTCGGTATCTCAATACCTAGTTCAATCTCGTTACCGGCAAGTCTCTTTACTCGTTCCGTAACACATCATCCCGTAACTAACTCATTAGTTGCAATGCTTGCAAGGCTTATAGTGATGTGCATTACCGAGTGGGCCCAGAGATACCTCTCCGACAATCGGAGTGACAAATCCTAATATCGAAATACGCCAACCCAACAAGTACCTTCGGAGACTGATGTCTACAACTCAACCTTCTTCTTGTCGACGTTGTTGGGCCTGCAAGTGCAGAGGTTTGTAGGACAGTAGCAAGTTTCCCTCAAGTGGATGACCTAAGGTTTATCAATCCATGGGAGGCGGGGGATGAAGATGGTCTCTCTCAAACAACCCTGCAACCAAATAACAAAGAGTCTCTTGTGTCCCCAACACACCCAATACAATGGTAAATTGTATAGGTGCACTAGTTCGGCAAAGAGATGGTGATACAAGTGCAATATGGATAGTAGATATAGGTTTTTGTAATCTGAAAATATAAAAACAACAAGGTAACTAATGATAAAAGCGAGCACAAACGGTATTGCAATGCTAGGAAACAAGGCCTAGGGTTCATACTTTCACTAGTGCAAGTTCTCTCAACAATAATAACATAATTGGATCATATAACTATCCCTCAACATGCAACAAAGAGTCACTCCAAAGTCACTAATAGCGGAGAACAAACGAAGAGATTATGGTAGGGTACGAAACCACCTCAAAGTTATTCTTTCCGATCAATCCATTGGGCTATTCCTATAAGTGTCACAAACAGCCCTAGAGTTCGTAGTAAAATAACACCTTAAGACACACATCAACCAAAACCCTAATGTCACCTAGATACTCCAATGTCACCTCAAGTATCCGTGGGTATGATTATAGGATATGCATCACACAATCTTAGATTCATCTAGTCAACCAACACATAGAACCTCAAAGAGTGCCCCAAAGATCCTACCGGAGAGTCAAGACGAAAACGTGTGCCAACCCCTATGCATAGGTGTGACACCCAGGTTTTTTTTATTTGGATTTTTCAAAAAGATTTTTATTTGACTTGAGGGGAGTGATTTAAATTTTTCTCCAAGAGAACTCTCCCTCTCATATATTTTTCTTTATGGCAAAAGTTTTATTTGGATTCACCCAAGATCTGCCTTTGGCCTTGAAAGTTCTTGCTTTTCATTTGGACTCAAGACAAAATGTTTTTCATTTGGAAAATATCTTTTGAAAATCTTTTTGAATTTGCACTATGGCTTTTGGAAAGTCCTTTGCCACTTTCAAAAATTCCTTCTTGCCATGGCATTAGTGCAAATCCTCTCTCCTAACCACTTCCTCACCTTTGGATCATGATTTGCATCAAATCCAGCAAGTTGAACCTCCCCATGTGATTATTTCCATTCAAATTCTATTCAAATAAATTTCTGTCTTCTATCCTACTACTTGGAGATTTACAAAGGAACTCCACTTTCTGTCTTGATTTTTGGCACCAAACCTTTTTCCCCTCCTAGTCCTTTGAACCCTCAACCCAGAACCATGAAGATCCACTGGTCTTCAGTTCAAAATTTTCAAACTACACTTGCTGCAAGTTTGGACCAGATTTGTCAAATTTGGTGAAATTCATTCAAAACCTTCTCCAAAAATTCCAAGTAAAATCAGGCAGCCTCTGGGTGCATTGAGTGGTCATCTCACCAAGTTACAGCTCCAGAAAAATTCATCTGATTGCAAAAACCTTCTGTCGAACACCTGCAGTGCACTGTCTTTGTCAAGTTCAGAAAGTTCAGAGAACACTGCAGTGGCTTGTTGTCGTTTTCTTCAGAGAAGGACGTCGATCTCGCCAGTGCCACCGCGTCGCCTTGCTCCTCGTCCCCTCCCCCTTGTTCCTGCACCGCACGAACGCCTGGCACCTTGCGGGCGTCGGCAACGAGCAGCAGAAGGTGCGCCGCCCCGTGACCGACGCCGGCGGCGGCTTTGCGGACGCCAGCGGGAGACACGTCGCCGACGATGCCACCCAGCGCCGCCCAAACCACCGGAGCCCGCCGCGTGGCCTTCCACTCCCCCGAATGCGCTGCTGCTCTCGTAGTGAACCGCAGGGCGCGGAGCGCGCTCTCTGCCGCCGTTGAGCCCGTGCGGTCACCTCACCGTGGACCGACGCCATTACGCCAAGACCATCTCCGTTTAGCTGTAAAACGACTCCAGTAACCTCCACTGATGCTGCCTGGCCGCTCAAACCTCCTGCCAATCCACTGCTCCGCCGTAATCGCTCACCGGAGATTCTCCGTTCACGGCCACCCCGTCGATCCGCCTATAAATAGAGGCCCCGAGCTTCAACTCGAGCACCCACCAGCCCTACACTCCCCCTAGAACACGCCTAGCCACTGGAAGAGCCCCGAGGAAGTCTCCTTCCTCGACTCCGGCCGCCGCAACCCGCCACGGGATCCAGCCCGATTCGCCCCCGTGTGTGCTCCTCCGCCTCCATTCTCTTACCAGTAGCTTCACCTTGCATCCCTCTTTCTGACCCGCACTTCAATTTGAAGCTTGCAGCCCTCCACCGGAGTTCCCCATCCTCACCCGAGCCGCCGTCCGCCGGAGAAAGTGTCGCCGTCGACGTGGTGCTCCCCGTTGGACGAGTCCACCACCCACCGACGCGGAAGAAGATGCTGAAGCTCTTGGTACCCTCCGTTTCTCCTAACTCGCCGTGGTTCGACACCGGCGTCCACCGCAGTCTTCGAGCGCCGGCGAGCTTTTCAAACCTGACATGTGGACCCCGCGTGTCAGCCTCTGTTTTATTCCACCTCGAACCGTTTTCTGTTGGCGCCTTCGGGCAAAATACGTTTTCTCCTTTGCGCTTGCGCATTTCCAATCGAACTGTTTTCTGTTTTCTCAGTTAAAACCCTGGAACTTTTCTGTTTCATTACAGATAAGTCCCTGGACAGAAACCTTTATAACTTTTTAATAAAAAGGTATTTTTGAGTGATTCTTTTTCTGACAATCTTCAAATTTTGTCTAGTTTTTTATGGGATTTATTTGAAAAATATTTGGAAAAGTTTCTGTGTATGTGTTGGTTTTCACGTTAGTACCCGTTTCGTGGTTGCCGTAGGTTCCGGAAGAGGTGACGGAGCCGCGAACTTCGCCGAGCTAGACTCCGACTTCTCCGAACCAGGCAAGCATGTTTTGAACATTTGATATGACAGGTGTTTTGCATGTTTGCGTGAAAGTTTGTGCGTGGCATATGAGTGTCGGTAAATACCTCATTGCTTGTAAGGCAACGACCCAGTTGTTCCAAAGTCGCGATGATCTCTGATGAGAGATGGCCTAATCATGTGGTGACATGAAGGGCAGCAAGGTGGTACTGTTGTAGCATACCAGCCTTGCGTCATCCGACTTTCCCCGACGTTAACGTGGTTGGAGCCGCGTTATCGTTCTTTTCCCGCATGTTCCAAAGTTGCGATGATCTCTGATGAGAGATGGCCTAATCATGTGGTGACATGAAAGGCAGCAAGGTGGTACTGTTGTAGCATACCAGCCTTGCGTCATCCGACTCCCTCCGACGTTAACGTGGTTGGAGCCGCGTTACCGTTCTTTTTCCCTTTTCCGTGCTACCACATGTCTCATTGCCAGGATGCGGTTTAGTAAGTTGGTAACCTCTTTCCGTGTACACACCAAGCAGAGAGGCCGGGATGATGGTACCTTGGCCCAGGATTAAAGCCAGTCATCCGGTCAGGGGGCATGGGTGTTTCCGGTTGGGACCGAGAGGGGGGGGCACCCCCTTAAAGCGCGCGTATAGAAATTTGATCCCATGCTACGCGAGGTTGTAGCCTCCCCGTCTCAAGGTTTTTCTTGAACGCTACCGAGGGTGATCCTTGGCTTCGGATGGTTGAATTGGGTGTGTACTGGTTAGACGTGTTTCTTCCAAAACACCGTAGACGGAACTAGTCCCTGTGACTACTGAAATCCGTTGGCTGTGGTTAAGTACAAACTCTGTAGAGTCAATTCTTTCCATATCATCGTATCCATGATCAAGTAATGAAAACATTATCATCCATATCTATCCGCATTGAAAAACCTGTTCCCGGTGAACAAGCTCAAGTGGTAAATCCAGATTTATTGTTATTCCTATGGAGGGACTAACTTTATATTTGTTTCATGCTCGTGGTAAATGTTCCCAAACTGTTGTATTATTGAGCTATGATATAAGCCCTTTATGTGACGTCGCGCAGACGTCCGACTGTGGCGTGTTTTTGTTTCTTACATTAAATATAAGCCCTTTATGGGATGTCGCTCAGACGTCCGACTGTGGCATGCACTGTCTTTAATTTCTGTTATAAGCCCTTTATGTGGTGTCGCCCCGACGCCCGACTGTGGCATTATTATTCTGCATTTTCCTCTCGAGGAGTCTTTCAGACACTCGTTTGGCACCCGCATTATTATCCCGCATTTTCCGCTCGAGGAGTCCTTCAGACACTCGTTTGGCACCTGTACTACTATTCTGTATTTTCCGCTCGAGGGGTCTTTCAGACACTCGTTTGGTACCAGTATTATTATTCTGCAGTTTCCGCTCGAGGCGTCATTCAGACCCTCGCTTGGCACCTAGTATTTATTACCTCTATGTCTGATCGCACTGGTTAACTTATTCATGTACTTCATGTCTGCATTTGTTATACCTTATGTCCGAACTGTCTTGCGAGTACTTTCATAGTACTCACCTGGCTTGTTGATTTGGCCAGATGTTGACGAAGGCGATCTCTTGGATGAAGAGTTTGATAGCGCGTCTGATGCCTAGAGGAGTCCCAGTCAGTCCTGCGCGATCCCGGTTTTGGTCACTTGTATTGTTTACGCTTCCGCCACCCGCAATAAGTCTCCTCGAGCCTCACTCCGACGCTCGAAGAGCTGTAGTTTTTTGGAATCATATCACTCGCTTCGCGGTGATATTTCCACCACCGTTATTATCGTGAGTTAGTAGTTTGCCACCCTATTCGCCGTATTGTTTTAGCGGCGTGCATGTAATAAATTGTTGGGCAATCTTTGCTCAACCTTGTATTATATTTAGTACTCCTGGTATTGTTCTTCTGTGACCAAGATATTGTCTACCAGTGAGAAGGGATTCTTCCTCGTTGGTCCGTAAAAGGGATTGGTCTCTCAATAATTATTTTATTGAAAAACCGGTCGTGACAAGCTTGGTATCAGAGCCAGGCTGACTGTAGGAAGCCACTAGGTGCGATCGCTAATCGGTTATTAGCGTCTTTTGTGCTTTTTCAGCATTTTGCAATTGTAGCTATTTTCTGTTGGTCATCATAAATTTATGACATGACTACTCAGAATTTTTGCCTACTTTTGTAGATGGCTGGCAGCAGCTGTGAGAATCGAGTGTTCACCAACGTGCCCGAGGGGTTTGTCAAGCTCCTCGTCTCCATCACCAAGCTCGCGATCGGGCCAGCAGCTCGCCCGGAGTTCACACTCTATCAGCACAAGCTCAGTGACGACGTGTCTATGCACCAAGCCGTGGTGCAGTTCAGGGGAGGACGTTCTGCTGCTCGTCACTTCCGTTTTACGGGAAGGGCCATGCCTACGGAGAGGCATGCCATGCAGATGGCTGCCCGGGAGGCGATAGCTCGCCTTCGGGACATCCTTCCTACGATGAAGACTCGTCGCTACCGCTACCTCCCATGCCATGTGCCATACACCAGCCACTATGCGTTTGCCTGCCATCGGGGAGAACGAGATGAAGCCATCGAGATGGTTGTGGAGTATCTCAAGGCTCTGGAGGAGTCTTTCGACAACCTCGTAGATGATCTTGGGGCTGCCCGCATGGACTTAGTGCGGGGCGGTCCTGCCAGCAGGAAGGAGCTTCTCCACACGGCGCCGCCTCTGACATTCGTCTCGTCTTCAGCCTCGTATGCACCGGCCGTTTTGGCCACTGCTCGCCGTCTACCTACCACTGAGGAGTTCGACCGTGTCATCGCTCCTACCCCAGTCAGAGTCGCACCGCCTGCCGCACACGCTCTACCACCAGTCGCCCCCGCACCATCACCACAGCGTAGCGTCACGCGCCAGGAGCCAGCTAGAGAGGAGGAGGTTGACTCTCCTGGACCGCTGAGCCTTGCCATCGGCAAGGGGAAGGAGATCTTCACCATCTCCGACTGAGAGCACCGAGTAGCCGCGTGTTATGTCTGCCTGTATGATGTGCTGTTTTATCTGTACGCTAGTTTGTATTGGTGTGTTTGCTGCCTTCCGGAGTAGTACGCTAGTTTTTTTTAATAACATGTCAGGATTGTGTACGCGCATCCTGAGTGTTGTATCTTGTGTTTGCTTTTCACTTGTAAGGTTTATGTTAAGCACTTCTTCTCCGTGAAAAATCATTTGTGTTTCTTTGAAAACCTTGAAGCCTTTTGATTATTGCCTTTGCGAGATTTTTCTTGTGCTACACAGTTTTTCTCATGGGTTTTGCAAATAATACCCCAGACTGGAAAAATGTCTCGCCCGTGGACTCGCTCCATGCCCAATCAGCCAGAAGAGGTTTACGGGACACCGACCAGCAACAATTTCACTCAGGGTCAGTCCAGCCAACAAGACAGCGAAGCAGCACTGTCTCAAGTATGCCGTCTCTTCGAGCAAACCCAGCAACAGCACCAAGAGATGATGAACCATGTCATCAACATGGGAAACCACCGTGAACCCTATCAACCCCATTCCAAGTTATCTGAGTTACAGAAGACTCGCCCCTCAACTTTTGCTCACACCGACAGACCACTGGAAGCCGATGATTGGCTTCGTGAGATTGAAAGGAAACTGATTATTGCTCAGTGCTCAGATCATGAGAAGGTGCTTTATGCACCACACTACCTTACTGGAGCAGCCGCAGCATGGTGGGAAAACTTCCTACACATGCATCCCAGGGAACACAACATCACCTGGGAAGAATTCAAGGAAGGCTTCCGTGGGGCACACATCCCCAGGAGCATCCTCAAGATCAAGAAGAGAGAGTTTGATGACCTGAAGCAAAGAGGCATGTCAGTGACAGAGTACAATGGTCAGTTCACCCAGCTGTCTCGTTATGCCTACGACGAGCACATGATAGAAAGCAAGAAGATGGAAAAATTCCTGGACGGCCTGGCACCAGCGCTAAGATGCCAACTGATCGTGCACACCTTTCCGGATTTTAAGACGCTGGTGGACAAGGCCATCACCATGGAGAATGAGCGCCGTAGTCTGGAAGATATACGCAAGCGAAAGAGGGACAAGACGACTCTTGCTCGCAGCAACCAAGGCAAGACTGAGGTCCCGAGGACAGACACAAGGAGATCCACGACTACTGAGCCAAGGCCCGTCGGACAATTTCATGCCAGGGACAAGGAGTTCACATACCGTCCAGGGGTCACCTGCTATGCTTGTGGTCAACAAGGGCATTATGCTAAACAGTGCCCGAAGCCAAGAGACTCGGCACCCAAGCCGAACAATGGTGGAAACAATCCAGCCCCCAAGCGCAACAACTTCAACCCCAGCAACAACCACAGGAAAGGTCACCTGAACCATGTGACCAGGGAAGAAGCGCAGAATGCCCCAGACATCGTGCTCGGTACGTTCCCTGTCAACACAGTACCTGCCACGGTTTTGTTTGATTCTGGAGCTTCCCATTCGTTCATTTCGAAGAGTTTTGTTTCGCAACATGGTTTTCCGATACTTCCCTTGGAAAAATCTATGATCATCAAGTCCCCCGGAAACAAGCAAATCGCTCAGGGTTACTGCCAAGGAGTGGTCATTGAGTTCGAAGGACTACAATTCCACGCGAATCTCATCGTGTTGGAAAGTAAAGGACTGGATGTCATTTTAGGGATGGACTGGTTGACCACCAACAAAGGATTCATTGACTGTTTCAATCGGACAGTGATTCTCACACACCATCACGGCAAGACAATAAGAGTTTCCGCCCAAGAAAGGCCACAATCGCAGAAACCAAAACTGAACAAAATGGACATTGCAGAACTGAGAAAGGTTCCAGTGGTATGCGAATTTCCTGATGTGTTCCCGGAAGAACTGCCAGGCATGCCACCAGACCGAGAAATAGAATTCAGCATTGAACTAGCACCTGGCACCGCTCCCATCTATAAGAAGCCTTATAGAATGGCACCCTCAGAATTGGTGGAGTTGAAGAAGCAGATAAAGGAGTTGTTGGACAAAGGATTTATACAAGCCAGCTCCTCACCATGGGGTTCGCCCGTGTTATTCGCCAAGAAGAAGGATGGGACACTGAGGCTGTGCATAGACTATCGAGCCCTCAATATGGTCACCATCAAAAACAAATATCCGATGCCACGGATCAATGATTTGTTTGACCAGCTCGCACAAGCCAAGGTATTTTCAAAGATTGATTTGAGATCGGGATACCATCAACTGAAAGTACGGACAGAAGATATCCCCAAGACAGCATTCACTTCCAGATATGGGTTATACGAGTTTACGGTGATGCCTTTTGGACTAACGAACGCCCCCGCATATTTCGTCCACCTCATGAACAAAGTGTTCATGAAATACGTGGACAAATTTGTGGTGGTATTCATTGACGATATTCTGGTCTACTCAAGGACACCAGAAGAGCATGCTGAGCACCTCAGGATTGTTTTGGGAGAATTGAGAAGACATCAGTTGTACGCCAAATTTAGCAAATGCGAATTTTGGCTAAGACAAGTTGGTTTCTTGGGCCATATATTGAACCAAGAAGGCGTGGCTGTAGACCCAGAAAAAGTCAAGGCCATACTAGACTGGAAGCCACCCGCCAATGTTACAGATGTGCGGAGTTTCCTAGGAATGGCCGGATATTACAGGAGATTTATTGAAGGATTCTCCACTGTGGCAAAACCTATGACACAGTTACTCAAGAAGGACAAGAAATTCGTATGGACGGAAGCATGCGAGCAGAGCTTCCAAGAACTCAAGAAGAAGCTGACGACCGCACCGGTCTTAACTGTGCCAGACATACACAAGAGCTTTGAAGTGTATTGTGACGCGTCCCGAAAAGGCCTCGGATGTGTGCTAATGCAGGATGGCAAAGTTGTCGCATATGCCTCCAGGCAGCTGCGAAAACATGAGGAAAATTACCCAACACATGACTTGGAGCTAGCAGCAGTTATACATGCACTCAAGGAGTGGAGGCACTTTCTGTTGGGAAATCGCTGTGAAATATATACGGACCATAAGAGCCTCAAATATATTTTCACACAGCCAGAGCTGAATTTACGCCAACGACGCTGGTTGGAACTAGTCAAGGACTATGACGTCGGTATTCACTACCACCCAGGGAAAGCAAATGTAGTGGCCGATGCCCTTAGTCGAAACCCCAGCCCGGACAGTGACGGTCAACAAAATTTGAGGCCTGAGTTTCAGCGAGAGTTCACTAGGCTCAACATGATGTTAGTCTCTGAGGACACCGTATCAAACCTGGAGATACAACCCACCCTGGTGGAACAAATTAAGAAAGCTCAACAGGGACATCCCAGCATCGAAGGCATAAAGAAGAAAATGAATCTTAGTAAGACTTCAGAGTTCGTCACCGACAGTGAAGGAACATTATGGTACCGGGACAGACTTTGCGTACCTAACATTGAGGAACTCAAGCAACAGATCTTGACGGAAAGCCACACCGCCCCATACTCGATCCATCCTGGAGGAACCAAAATGTACAAGGACATTCAGGAAAGATTTTGGTGGCATGGTATGAAAAGAGATATAGCCACATTCATTGCTTGTTGCGATTCATGTCAGCGCATCAAGGCCGAGCACCAAAAGCCAGCAGGGCTACTCCAGCCTAACAGGATACCGGAGTGGAAATGGGATGAAATAGGAATGGACTTCATTGTCGGATTACCCCGATCACAACGCGGAAATGACGCCATATGGGTCATCACAGACCGACTAACCAAGGTTGCTCATTTCATTCCCGTGAAGACTACCTACTCCACACAAAGACCGGCAAAACTTTATCTCTCCCGTATAGTTTGCTTGCACGGAGTCCCAAAGACTATAATATCAGACCGAGGCACCCAATTCGTCTCCAAATTTTGGGATCACCTACAACAAGCTCTGGGCACGCAACTAGCTTTCAGTACAGCATACCACCCTCAGACTGATGGACAAACAGAACGTGTAAACCAGATCCTAGAGGATATGCTAAGAGCCTGTGTGCTCACCTATGGATCCAGTTGGGAAGAGAGTTTGCCGTATGCCGAATTTGCTTACAACAACAGTTACCAAGCCAGCTTGCAAATGGCACCCTTTGAAGCGTTGTACGGACGAAGGTGTCGTACCCCTCTGAATTGGTCAGAAACAGGTGACAGCCGTATCTTCGGCCCAGACATGCTTAAAGAGGCCGAGGAGAAAGTTAAACAAATCAGGGACAGACTCAAGACAGCACAGAGTCGACAAAAGAGTTACTATGATCAGAAGCATCGTGAGGTCAGCTTTGAACCTGGTGATTCCGTATACCTCCGAGTATCTCCTATGAGGGGTCTGCAACGGTTCAAAATTAAGGGGAAGCTAGCCCCAAGATTTATTGGACCATTTTGCGTAAAGGCACGAAAAGGCACGGTGGCCTACCAACTAGACCTACCCAAGGAGCTGTCAGACGTCCATGACGTATTCCACGTCTCGCAGTTGAGGAAATGCGTGAGTAACCCGGAGAAACATGTACCTCATGAGGACATTGATATGCAACCAGATCTCACCTACAGAGAAAGACCAGTAAAGATTTTAGAAGAGTCTGAACGGAGGACCCGTCAGAAAACAACAAGATTTTTCAAGGTTCAGTGGAGCAACCACACCGAGGATGAAGCCACATGGGAAAGGGAAGATTTCCTTCGAGCAGAGTATCCATATCTATTTGAGGATCAGCAGAAATCTCGAGGACGAGATTTTTCCTAAGGGGGTAGGTGTTGTGACACCCAAGTTTTTTTTTATTTGGATTTTTCAAAAAGATTTTTATTTGACTTGAGGGGAGTGATTTAAAATTTTCTCCAAGAGAACTCTCCCTCTCATATATTTTTCTTTATGGCAAAAGTTTTATTTGGATTCACCCAAGATCTGCCTTTGGTCTTGAAAGTTCTTGCTTTTCATTTGGACTCAAGACAAAATGTTTTTCATTTGGGAAAATAGCTTTTGAAAATCTTTTTGAATTTGCACTATGGCTTTTGGAAAGTCCTTTGCCACTTTCAAAAATTCCTTCTTGCCATGGCATTAGTGCAAATCCTCTCTCCTAACCACTTCCTCACCTTTGGATCATGATTTGCATCAAATCCAGCAAGTTGAACCTCCCCATGTGATTATTTCCATTCAAATTCTATTCAAATAAATTTCTGTCTTCTATCCTACTACTTTGAGATTTACAAAGGAACTCCACTTTCTGTCTTGATTTTTGGCACCAAACCTTTTTCCCCTCCTAGTCCTTTGAACCCTCAACCCAGAACCATGAAGATCCACTGGTCTTCAGTTCAAAATGTTCAAACTACACTTGCTGCAAGTTTGGACCAGATTTGTCAAATTTGGTGAAATTCATTCAAAACCTTCTCCAAAAATTCCAAGTAAAATCAGGCAGCCTCTGGGTGCATTGAGTGGTCATCTCACCAAGTTACAGCTCCAGAAAAATTCATCTGATTGCAAAAACCTTCTGTCGAACACCTGCAGTGCACTGTCTTTGTCAAGTTCAGAAAGTTCAGAGAACACTGCAGTGGCTTGTTGTCGTTTTCTTCAGAGAAGGACGTCGATCTCGCCAGTGCCACCGCGTCGCCTTGCTCCTCGTCCCCTCCCCCTTGTTCCTGCACCGCACGAACGCCTGGCACCTTGCGGGCGTCGGCAACGAGCAGCAGAAGGTGCGCCGCCCCGTGACCGATGCCGGCGGCGGCTTTGCGGACGCCAGCGGGAGACACGGCGCCGACGACGCCACCCAGCGCCGCCCAAACCACCGGAGCCCGCCGCGTGGCCTTCCACTCCCCCGAATGCGCTGCCGCTCTCGTAGTGAACCGCAGGGCGCGGAGCGCGCTCTCTGCCGCCGTTGAGCCCGTGCAGTCACCTCACCGTGGACCGACGCCATTACGCCAAGACCATCTCCATTTAGCTGTAAAACGACTCCAGTAACCTCCATCCCCGAGGAGGTCTCCTTCCTCGACTCCGGCCGCCGCGACCCGCCACGGGATCCACCCCGATTCGCCCCCGTGTGTGCTCCTCCGCCTCCATTCTCTTACCAGTAGCTTCACCTTGCATCCCTCTTTCTGACCCGCACTTCAATTTGAAGCTTGCAGCCCTCCACCGGAGTTCCCCATCCTCACCCGAGCCGCCGTCCGCCGGAGAAAGTGTCGCCATCGACGTGGTGCTCCCCGTTGGACGAGTCCACCACCCACCGACGCAGAAGAAGACGCTAAAGCTCATGGTACCCTCCGTTTCTCCTAACTCACCGTGGTTCGACGCCGGCGTCCACCGCAGTCTTTGGGCGCCGGCGAGCTTTTCAAACCTGACATGTGGACCCCGCGTGTCAGCCTCTGTTTTATTCCACCTCGAACCATTTTCTGTTGGCGCCTTCGGGCAAAATACGTTTTCTCCTTTGCGCTTGCGCATTTCCAATCGAACCGTTTTCTGTTTTCTCAGTTAAAACCCTGGAACTTTTCTGTTTCATTACAGATAAGTCCCTAGACAGAAACCTTTATAACTTTTTAATAAAAAGGTATTTTTGAGTGATTCTTTTTCTGACAATCTTCAAATTTTGTCTAGTTTTTTATGGGATTTATTTGAAAAATAGTTGGAAAAGTTTCTGTGTATGTGTTGGTTTTCACGTTAGTACCCGTTTCGTGGTTGCCGTAGGTTCCGGAAGAGGTGACGGAGCCGCGAACTTCGCCGAGCTAGACTCCGACTTCTCCGAACCAGTCAAGCATGTTTTGAACATTTGATATGACAGGTGTTTTGCATGTTTGCGTGAAAGTTTGTGCCTGGCATATGAGTGTTGGTAAATACCTCGTTGCTTGTAAGGCAACGACCCGGTTGTTCCAAAGTCGCGATGATCTCTGATGAGAGATGGCCTATTCATGTGGTGACATGAAGGGCAGCAAGGTGGTACTGTTGTAGCATACCAGCCTTGCGTCATCCGACTTTCCCCGACGTTAACGTGGTTGGAGCCGCGTTATCGTTCTTTTCCAGCATGTTCCAAAGTTGCGATGATCTCTGATGAGAGATGGCCTAATCATGTGGTGACATGAAGGGCAGCAAGGTGGTACTGTTGTAGCATACCAGCCTTGCGTCATCCGACTCCCTCCGACGTTAACGTGGTTGGAGCCGCGTTACCGTTCTTTTTCCCTTTTCCGTGCTACCACATGTCTCATTGCCAGGATGCGGTTTAGTAAGTTGGTAACCTCTTTCCGTGTACACACCAAGCAGAGAGGCCGGGATGATGGTACCTTGGCCCAGGATTAAAGCCAGTCATCCGGTCAGGGGGCATGGGTGTTTCCGGTTGGGATCGAGAGGGGGGGCACCCCCTTAAAGCGCGCGTATAGAAATTTGATCCCATGCTACGCGAGGTTGTAGCCTCCCCGTCTCAAGGTTTTTCTTGAACGTTGCCGAGGGTGATCCCTGGCTTCGGATGGTTGAATTGGGTGTGTACTGGTTAGACGTGTTTCTTCCAAAACACCGTAGACGGAACTAGTCCCTGTGACTACTGAAATCCGTTGGCTGTGGTTAAGTACAAACTCTGCAGAGTCAATTCTTTCCATATCATCGTATCCATGATCAAGTAATGAAAACATTATCATCCATATCTATCCGCATTGAAAAACCTGTTCCCGGTGAACAAGCTCAAGTGGTAAATCCAGATTTATTGTTATTCCTATGGATGGACTAACTTTATATTTGTTTCATGCTCGTGGTAAATTATGTTCCCAAACTGTTGTATTATTGAGCTATGATATAAGCCCTTTATGTGACGTCGCGCAGACGTCCGACTGTGGCGTGTTTTTGTTTCTTACATTAAATATAAGCCCTTTATGCGATGTCGCTCAGACGTCCGACTGTGGCATGCACTGTCTTTAATTTCTGTTATAAGCCCTTTATGTGGTGTCGCCCCGACGCCCGACTATGGCATTATTATTCTGCATTTTCCTCTCGAGGAGTCTTTCAGACACTCGTTTGGCACCCGCATTATTATCCCGCATTTTCCGCTCGAGGAGTCCTTCAGACACTCGTTTGGCACCTGTACTGCTATTCTGTATTTTCTGCTCGAGGGGTCTTTCAGACACTCGTTTGGTACCAGTATTACTATTCTGCAGTTTCCGCTTGAGGCGTCATTCAGACCCTCGCTTGGCACCCAGTATTTATTACCTCTATGTCTGATCGCACTGGTTAACTTATTCATGTACTTCATGTCTGCATTTGTTATACCTTATGTCCGAACTGTCTTGCGAGTACTTTCATAGTACTCACCTGGCTTGTTGATTTGGCCAGATGTTGACGAAGGCGATCTCTTGGATGAAGAGTTTGATAGCGCGTCCGATGCCTAGAGGAGTCCCAGTCAGTCCTGCGCGATCCCGGTTTTGGTCACTTGCATTGTTTACGCTTCCGCCACCCGCAATAAGTCTCCTCGAGCCTCACTCCGACGCTCGAAGAGCTGTAGTTTTCTGGAATCATATCACTCGCTTTGCGGTGATATTTCCATCACCGTTATTATCGTGAGTTAGTAGTTTGCCACCCTATTCGCCGTATTGTTTTAGCGGCGTGCATGTAATAAATTATTGGGCAGTCTTTGCTCAACCTTGTATTATATTTAGTACTCCTGGTATTGTTCTGCTGTGACCAAGATATTGTCTACCAGTGAGAAGGGATTCTTCCTCGTTGGTCCGTAAAAGGGATTGGTCTCTCAATAATTTATTTATTGAAAAACCGGTCGTGACAATAGGTTCATGGGCGGAACCCGCAAGTTGATCACCAAAACATACATCAAGTGGATCACGTGATATCCCATTGTCACCACAGATAAGCACGGCAAGACATACATCAAGTGTTCTCAAATCATTAAAGACTCAATCTGATAAGATAACTTCAAAGGGAAAACTCAATCCATTACAAGAGAGTAGAGGGGGAGAAACATCATAAGATCCAACTACAATAGCAAAGCTCGTGATACATCAAGATCGTATCACTTCAAGAACACGAGAGAGAGAGAGAGAGATCAAACACATAGGTACTGGTACATACGCTCAGCCCCGAGGGTGAACTACTCCCTCCTTGTCATGGAGAGCGCCGGGATGATGAAGATGGCCACCGGTGAGGGATCCCCCCCCGGCAGGGTGCCGGAACAGGGTCCCGATTGGTTTTTGGTGGCTACAGAGGCTTGCGGCGGCGGAACTCCCGATCTATTCTGTTCCCCGAAGGTTTTAGGGTATATGGATATATATAGGCGGAAGAAATACGTCAGGGGAGCCACGAGGGGCCCACGAGGGTGGAGGGCGCGCCCAGGGGGGTGGGCGCGCCCCCTGCCTCGTGCCTTCCTTGTTGATTCCCTGACGTGCACTCCAAGTCCCCTGGATTGCTTCCGTTCCAAAAATAACTTTCCCGAAGTTTTTATTCCGTTTGGATTCCGTTTGATATTCCTTTTCCGCGAAACACTGAAACAAGGTAAAAAACAGGAACTGGCACTGGGCTCTGGGTTAATAGGTTAGTCCCAAAAGTAATATAAAAGTGCATAATAAAGCCCATAAACATCCAAAACAGATAATATAATAGCATGGAACAATCAAAAATTATAGATACGTTGGAGACGTATTAGCATCCCCAAGCTTAATTCCTGCTCGTCCTCGAGTAGGTAAATGATAAAAACAGAATTTTTGATGTGGAATGCTACCTAACATATTTATCAATATAATCTTCTTTATTGTGGCAAGAATATTCAGATCCATAAGATTCAAGACAAAAGTTTAATATTGACATAAAAATAATAATACTTCAAGCATACTAACTAAGTAGTTATGTCCTCTCAAAATAACATGGCCAAAGAAAGTTCATCCCTACAAAATCATATAGTTTAGTCATGCTCCATTTTCGTCACATAAGAATGCTCTCATCATGCACAACCCCGATGACAAGCCAAGCAATTGTTTCATACTTTAGTAATCTCAAACTTTTTCAACCTTCACGCAATACATGAGTGTGAGCCATGGATATAGCACTATGGGTGGAATAGAATATAATGATGGAGGTTATGTGGAGAAGACAAAAAAGGAGAAAGTCTCACATCAACGAGGCTAATCAATGAGCTATGGAGATGCCCATCGATTGATGTTAATGCAAGGAGTAGGGATTGCCATGCAACGGATGCACTAGAGCTATAAATGTGTGAAAGCTCAACAAAAGAAACTAAGTGGGTGTGCATCCAACTTGCTTGTGCACGAAGACCTAGGGCACTTGAGGAGGCCCATTGTTGGAATATACAAGCCAAGTTCTATAATGAAAAATTCCCACTAGTATATGAAAGTGACAAAACAAGAGACTCTCTATCATGAAGATTATGGTGCTACTTTGAAGCACAAGTGTGGTAAAGGATAGTAACATTGTCCCTTCTCTCTTTTTCTCTCATTTTTTTGGGCCTTCTCTTTTTTATGGCCTTTCTCTTTTTTTATTCCTCACTTGGGACAATGCTATAGAAAATGATGATCATCACACTTCTATTTATTTACAACTCAATGATTACAACTCGATACTAGAACAAAGTATGACTCTATATGAATGCCTCCGGCGGTGTACCGGGATATGCAATGAACCAAGAGTGACATGTATGAACGAATTATGAACGGTGGCTTTGCCACAAATACTATGTCAACTACATGATCATGCAAAGCAATATGACAATGATGAACGTGTCATGATAAACGGAACGGTGGGAAGTTACATGGCAATATATCTCGGAATGGCTATGGAAATGCCATAATAGGTAGGTATGGTGGCTGTTTTGAGGAAGATATAAGGAGGTTTTTGTGTGAAAGAGTGTATCATATCACGGGGTTTGGATGCACCGGCGAAGTTTGCACCAACTCTCAAGGTGAGAAAGGGATGATGGAAAGGTGAGAGTGCGTATAATCCATGGACTCAACATTAGTCATAAAGAACTCACATACTTATTGCAAAATTCTACAAGTCATCAAAAACCAAGCACTACGTGCATGCTCCTAGGGGGATAGATTGGTAAGAAAAGACCATCGCTCGTCCCCGACCGCCACTCATAAGGAAGACAATCAAAGAACACCTCATGTTTCAAATTTGTTACATAACGTTTACCATACGTGCATGCTACGGGACTTGCAAACTTCAACACAAGTATTTCTCAAATTCACAACTACTCAACTAGCACAACTTTAATATCACTACCTCCATGTCTCAAAACAATCATCAAGTATCAAACTTCTCTTAGTATTCAATGCACTTATATGAATTTTTTTACTAATCTTGAATACCTAGCATATTAGGATTAATTTCCCAATTTAAGAAAATTACCATGCTGTTTAGGACTTTCAAAATAATATAAGTGAAGCGTGAGAGTTCATCTATCTCTTCAAAATAAAACTATCATCGTGCTCTAAAAGATATAAGTGAAGCACTAGAGCAAACAACAAACTACTTCAAAAGATATGAGTGAAGATCAATGAGTAGTTGAATAATTATGCAACTATGTGAAGACTCTCCCATTTTAAGAATTTCAGATCTTGATATTTTTTTCGAACAGCAAGCAAAACAGAATAAAATAACATGACACTCCAAGCAAAACACATATCATGTGGTGAATAAAAATATAGCTCCAAGTAAAGTTACCGATGAACGAAGACGAAAGAGGGGATGCCACCCGGGGCATCCCCAAGATTAGGCTCTTGGTTGTCCTTGAATATTACCTTGGGGTGCCTTGGGCATCCCCAAGCTTAGGCTCTTGCCACTCCTTATTCCATAGTCCATCGTATCTTTACCCAAAACTTGAAAACTTCACAACACAAAACTTAACAGAAAACTCGTAAGCTCCGTTAGCGAAAGAAAACAAAACACCACTTCAAGGTACTGTAATGGACTCATTCTTTATTTATATTGGTGTTAAATCTACTTTATTCCAACTTCTCTATGGTTTATAAACTATTTTACTAGCCATAGATTCATCAAAATAAGCAAACAACACACGGAAAACAGAATCTGTCAAAAACAGAACAGTCTGTAGTAATCTGTAACTAACGCAAACTTCTGGAACTCCAAAAATCCTACCAAAATAGGAAGACCTAAATAATTTGTTTATTCATCTTCTTCAATTGGAATCAGTATTTTATCACGTTCTGGTGATTTTTAACAATTGTTTTCGTGAACAGAAAGTTTCTGGAATTTTCAGCAAGATCAAATAACTATCATCCAAGAAGATCCTATAGGTCTTACTTGGCACAAACACTAATTAAAACATAAAACCACATCTAAATAGAGGATATATGGATTATTTATTCCTAAACATAACCAAAAAGCAAGAAACTAAAATAAAATTGGGTTGCCTCCCAACAAGCGCTATCGTTTAACGCCCCTATCTAGGCATGATGATTTCAATGATGCTCACATAAAAGATAGGAATTGAAACATAAAGAGAGCATCATGAAGCATATGACTAGCAGATTTAAGTCTAACCCACTTCCTATGCATAGGGATTTTGTGAGCAAACAAATTATGGGAACAATAATCAACTAGCATAGGAAGGCAAAACAAGCAAAACTTCAAAACTTTAAGCACATAGAGAGGAAACTTGATATTATTGCAACTCCTACAAGAATATGTTCCTCCCTCATAATAATTTTCAGTAGCATCATGAATGAATTCAACAATATAACCAGCACCTAAAGCATTCTTTTCATGATCTACAAGTATAGAATTTTTACTACTCTCCTAAGCAAATTTCTTCTCATGAATAGTACAAAATAACTACCATATGATTGAGAATTAAGATCAAGATGACAAGTTTCATGGTTATCATTATTCTTTAAAGCATACGTGTCATCACAATAATCATCATAGATAGGAGGCATGCTTTCATCATAGTAAATTTGCTCATCAAAGCTTGGGGGACAAAAAATATCATCTTCATCAAACATAGCTTCCCCAAGCTTGTGGCTTTGCATATCATTAGCATCATGGATATTCAAGGAATTCATACTAACAACATTGCAATCATGCTCATCATTCACATATTTTATGCCAAGCATTCTATGTAATTCTTCTTCTAGCACTTTGGCACAATTTTCCTTTCCATCATACTCACGAAAGATATTAAAAAGATGAAGCGTATGAGACAAACTCAATTCCATTTTTTGTAGTTTTGTTTTATAGACTAAACTAGTGATAAAACAAGAAACTAAAATATTCGATTGCAAGATCTAAAGATATACCTTCAAGCACTCACCTCCCCGGCAACGGCGCCAGAAACTGCTTGATGTCTACTGCACAACCTTCTTCTTGTAGACGTTGTTGGGCCTGCAAGTGCAGAGGTTTGTAGGACAGTAGCAAGTTTCCCTCAAGTGGATGACCTAAGGTTTATCAATCCGTGGGAGGCGTAGGATGAAGATGGTCTCTCTCAAACAACCCTGCAACCAAATAACAAAGAGTCTCTTGTGTCCCCAACACACCCAATACAATGGTAAATTGTATAGGTGCACTAGTTCGGCGAAGAGATGGTGATACAAGTGCAATATGGATGGTAGATATAGGTTTTTGTAATCTGAAAATATAAAAACAGCAAGGTAACTAATGATAAAAGCGAGCACAAACGGTATTGCAATGCTAGGAAACAAGGCCTAGGGTTCATACTTTCACTAGTGCAAGTTCTCTCAACAATAATAACATAATTGGATCATATAACTATCCCTCAACATGCAACAAAGAGTCACTCCAAAGTCACTAATAGCGGAGAACAAACGAAGAGATTTTGGTAGGGTACGAAACCACCTCAAAGTTATTCTTTCCGATCAATCCATTGGGCTATTCCTATAAGTGTCACAAACAACCCTAGAGTTCGTAGTAAAATAACACCTTAAGACACACATCAACCAAAACCCTAATTTCACCTAGATACTCCAATGTCACCTCAAGTATCCGTGGGTATGATTATACGATATGCATCACACAATCTCAGATTCATCTATTCAACCAACACATAGAACCTCAAAGAGTGCCCCAAAGATCCTACCGGAGAGTCAAGACGAAAACGTGTGCCAACCCCTATGCATAGGTTCATGGTTGGAACCCGCAAGTTGATCACCAAAACATACATCAAGTGGATCACGTGATATCCATTGTCACCACAGATAAGCACGACAAGACATACATCAAGTGTTCTCAAATCATTAAAGACTCAATCCGATAAGATAACTTCAAAGGGAAAACTCAATCCATTACCAGAGAGTAGAGGGGGAGAAACATCATAAGATCCAACTACAATAGCAAAGCTCGCGATACATCAAGATCGTATCACTTCAAGAACACGAGAGAGAGAGAGATCAAACACATAGCTACTGGTACATACCCTCAGCCCCGAGGGTGAACTACTCCCTCCTTGTCATGGAGAGCGCCGGGATGATGAAGATGGCCACCGGTGAGGGATCCCCCCCTCCGGCAGGGTGCCGGAACAGGGTCCCTATTGGTTTTTGGTGGCTATAGAGGCTTGCGGCGGCAGAACTCCCGATCTATTCTGTTCCTCGAAGGTTTTAGGGTATATGGATATATATAGGCAGAAGAAATACGTCAGGGGAGCCACAAGGGGCCCACGAGGGTGGAGGGCGCACCCAGGGGGTGGGCGCGCCCCCTGCCTCGTGCCTTCCTCGTTGATTCCCTAACGTGCACTCCAAGTCCCCTGGATTGCTTCCGTTAAAAAATTAACTTTCCCGAAGGTTTTATTCTGTTTGGACTCCGTTTGATATTCCTTTTCCGTGAAACACTGAAACAAGGGAAAAAACAGGAACTGGCACTGGGCTCTGGGTTAATAGGTTAGTCCCAAAAGTAATATAAAAGTGCATAATAAAGCCCATAAACATCCAAAACAGATAATATAATAGCATGGAACAATCAAAAATTATAGATACGTTGGAGACGTATCAGAGACACCTGTAGAGCACCTTTATAATCACCCAGTTACGTTGTGACGTTTGGTAGCACACAAAGTGTTCCTCCGGTAAACGGGAGTTGCATAATCTCATATTCATAGGAACTTGTATAAGTCATGAAGAAAGCAATAGCAACATACTAAACGATCAAGTGCTAAGCTAACGGAATGGGTCAAGTCAATCACATCATTCTCCTAATGATGTGATCCCGTTAATCAAATGACAACTCATGTCTATGGCTAGGAAACATAACCACCTTTGATCAACGAGCTAGTCAAGTAGAGGCATACTAGTGACACTCTGTTTGTCTATGTATTCACACATGTATTACGTTTCCGGTTAATACAATTCTAGCATGAATAATAAACATTTATCATGAGAACAAGGAAATAAATAATAACTTTATTATTGCCTCTAGGGCATCTTCCCTTCAGTCTCCCACTTTCACTAGAGTCAATAATCTAATTCACATCGCCATGTGATTTAACACCAATAGTTCACATCACCATGTGATTAACACCCATAGTTCCCATCGTCATGTGAACAACACCCAAAGGGTTCACTAGAGTCAATAATCTAGTTCACATTGCTACGTGATTAACACCCAAAGAGTACTAAGGTGTGATCATGTTTTGCTTGTGAGAGAAGTTTAGTCAACGGGTTCAAATCCGTATGTATTTTGCAAATTTCTATGTCAACAATGCTCTGCACGGAGCTACTCTAGCTAATTGCTCCCACTTTCAATATGTATCCACATTGAGACTTAGAGTCATCTGGATCAGTGTCAAAACTTGCATCGACGTAATCCTTTACGACAAACCTTTTTGTCACCTCCATAATCAAGAAACATATCCTTATTCCACTAAGGATAATTTTGACCGTTGTCCAGTGATCTACTCCTAGATCACTATTGTACTCCCTTGCCAAAATCAGTGTAGGGTATACAATAGATCTGGTACACAGCATGTCATACTTTATAGAACCTATGGCTGAGGCATAGGGAATGACTTTCATTCTCTTTCTATCTTCTGCCGTGGTCGGGCTTTGAGTCTTACTCAATTTCACACCTTGTAACACAGCCAAGAACTCTTTCTTTGACTGTTCCATTTTGAACTACTTCAAAATCTTGTCAAGGTATGTACTCATTGAAAAAACTTATCAAGTGTCTTGATCTATCTCTATAGATCTTGATGCTCAATATGTAAGCAGCTTCACCGAGGTCTTTCTTTGAAAAAATCCTTTCAAACACTCCTTTATGCTTTGCAGAATAATTCTACATTATTTCTGATCAACAATATGTCATTCTTTGATATCATTAGCATCATGGATATTCAAAGAATTCATACTAACAACATTGCAATCATGCTCATCATTCAAATATTTTGTGCCTATCATTTTATTAACTTCTTCCTCTAACAATTGAGCACAATTTTCTGAACCATCATTTTCAAGAAAGATATTATAAAGATGATCAATAATATGATGCAACCTAAATTCCATTTTTTTGTAGTTTTCTTTTATAGACCAAACTAGTGATAAACAAGAAACTAAAAGATTCGATTGCAAGATCTAAAGATATACCTTCAAGCACTCACCTCCCCGGCAACGGCGCTAGAAAAGAGCTTCGTTGACGGGATGTGAGTGCCACTTTCCTAACCTCCCCGGCAACGGCCCCAGAAAAGAGCATGATGTCTACTACGCAACTTTATTCTTGTAGACACGTGTTGGGCCTCCAAGCGCAGAGTTTTGTAGGACAGTAGCAATTTTCCCTCAAGTGGATGACCTATGGTTTATCAATCCGTGAGAGGTGTAGGATGAAGGTGGTCTCTCTCAAACGACCCTGCAACCAAATACAAGAAATCTCTTGTGTACCCAACACACCCAATACAATGGCAAATTGTATAGGTGCACTAGTTCGGCGAAGAGATGGTGATAAAAGTGTAATATGGATGGTAGAAATATAATTTTATAATCTAAATAAATAAAAACAGCAAGGTAGCAATTAGTGAAAGGGCGCAAAAATGGTATTGCAATGCTTAAAAATGAGGCCTAGGTCCGTACTTTCGCTAGTGCAATCTCTCAACAGTGCTAACATAGTTGGATCATATGATTATCCTTCAAAGTGTAATAAAGAATCACTCTCGAGTTCCTATTAGCGGAGAACAAAAGATAGATATTGCTTGTAGGGTACTAAACCATCTCAAAGCTACTCTTTCCGTTCGATCTATCCTAGAGTTCGTACTAGAACAATGCAAGCTATTCTTTCCAATCGATCTAATCGAGAGTTCGTACTAAGATAACACCAAAGCAAATTCATATTAATAATACTCGATCCACACAAAGAACTACAAAGAGACCCCGAAGTTTCCGTCGGAGAAAAATGTGCATCAACCCCTATGCATAGATTACCCCAATATCACCGCGGGAATCCGCGAGTTGAATGCCATAACATATATCAAGTGAATCGATAAGATACCCCAATTGTCACCTCAAGTATTCATACCGCAAGACATATATCATGTGTTCTCATCTCTGAATATTCAATCCGACAAGACAAAACTTCAAAGGGTTAAGATTCAATTCATCATAACAAGAGTATAGAGGGTAGAAACATCATATGATCCGACTATATTAACAAAGCCCATGATATAGATCACAAGAGAGAGAGAAAGAGATTAAACACATAGCTACTGGTACAAACCCTCAGCCCCAAGGGTGGACTACTCCCTCATCATCGTGCTGGTCGCCGGGATGATGAAGATGGCCAACGGAGATGATTCCCCCCTCCGGCAGGGTGCCGGAACGGGGTCTAGATTGGTTTTCAGTGGCTACAGAGCCCTGCGGCGGTGGAACTTCTGATCTAGGTTAACCCCGATGGGTTTCGGAATATTTGGGAATTTATAGTGCAAAGAAGGGTCGCGGGAGGCCACAAAGGTGGGCACAACCCACCTGGGCACACCAGGTGGGCCTGGCGCGCCCTGGTGGGTTGTGCCCCCCTCGGGGCACCCCCAGGTGCTGCTCTGGCCCATTGGTTTCCTTCCGGTCCATAAAAAATCCAAAAAATAGTTTCTTGATGTTTGGACTCCGTTTGATATTGATTTTCTGCGATGTAAAAAACAAGCAAAAAACAACAACCGGCACTGGGCACTAGGTCAATAGGTTAGTCCCAAAAAATGATATAAAGTTGGTATAAAATGACTGTAAAACATCCAAGAATGATAATAAAATAGCATGAATACTTCATAAATTATAGATACGTTGGAGACGTATCAACCTCCCAAAGTCTATGGGGGCCTGACACAAGAAGTGGTTTTATGTGTTTGGCCTCGAGGCCGACCTGCCAGCCCCCTAGAGCGTGTGAACTCTTGGGAGTCCCCGACCGATCTCTCCGAGGAAACTTTTTTTTGAAAGCTGGGGACAGGGGAGAGGCTTGATAACCCACAAGTATAGGGGATCATTTGTAGACTTTTTCAGTAAGTAAGAGTGTCGAACCCAACGAGGAGCTAAATGTAGAATTAATATTCTCTAAAGTTCTATTGACCACCGACACAACTCTATGCACACCAATGTTGCTTTACCTAGAATAAGAATAAAACTAATTTGTAGGTGTAATAGGATAAATTTGCAAGAATAAAACTAGAAGTACTTTGCTCGATAATAAGATCTTTCGTAGTTGTGGATGCTTTCTAGAGTTCCAATCATAAGAACATGCGATCCAAGTACGGAAAGTATGTTAGCGTATGCCTCTCCCTCATTGCATATAATAAGTATCTATCATGCGATCCTAGCTTTGTGTTACAAAAAGCTCTCTACTAAAATAAACTAACTAATTAAGGTAAAACCCGACCATAGCATTAAATGTAAAGTCCCCTTTAATCACATATGTCGTGGACTTAGCACGACAGATGTCCTAGCAAAAGGACTTAGGTGTGGAGCCATCGCAGCTAGGTTAGCTTAAAGGGGTTAAACGGAACAAGGTACATAGAGATTTTACCCAGGTCCGGCCTCTCTCAATGAGATAAAAGCCTACTCCTGCTTTAGGTTGTATTGCTTGGGTTTGGATTACTAGGGAGCGAATACGCTTGACCTAGTTCTCAATGAGTCGTTTCTTGAGTTAACCCGCCGCCGGGTCACCCCTTTATATACAGGTTGATGCCCGGCGGCTTACAGAGTCCGACCGGCTAACACAAACGTAACCGGCTCGGTTTCTACTAAGCTTGCCTTACAATACAAGTTTAAACATATGGTGGCTCATCCCTTTGGGCCTTAAGTCGCCTCTGGGTCTTGGGCCTTCAATAAGCCTGGTTCATGAACCGCCATCTTCATGTCTTCTTGGGCCTCATCGGGCTTCTTCATTCATAAGCCGCTAACGGCGTGACCCGGTGTCGGTGTACTAAAGTTTGGGCCCTTTAGCACCCCATACTTCTGCACGGGCAGTCGTAGCACACGCACGACGAGGCATGAAGAGGGCAATCAAGGATAAAAACAAGGTACAAGGCGAAGAGAAGCGGCCAAGCCAGAGACCAAAGAGCAGAGGACGAGCTGGAGCCCCCGGAAAAATCCTTGCCGGGACGCTTGCGAGACCCCGGCAAGATCCTTGCCGGGACAACTTGGAGGGCACTAACAAGAGCACCACCCTTGAGGTTGAGAGCTGTGACACCATTGACATGTTAAGGCCAAGACCTAGGGGCGCACGCGTTGTGGTGTGTGGATCTTTGTGAAGGCCAGAAGACAAAGTACCTAGCAAGATCCTTGTCGAGGACGTCTGCAAGATCCTGGCAAGATCCTTGTCGGGGACATCGGCAAGACCGCGGCAAGACTCCACCAGCCCGTCACCACTCCAGCGCAGTGGCCGCCTGCCAGCCTGGCAAGCGCCTGCGTGGTGGCATGCAGATCTTTGTGAAGATCCTGCCACCTCTCCAGCGCAGTAGCTGGCCAGCCAACTTGGCACTGCATGCCTCGTCGGCATGGATGCGTTTCAAGACGGAGCGGGGCGGCGACGGACGGGACGGGTTCTACTCTCGTCCCCGATAAAGCTGAAGGGCACGTAAGCATCGCATTTAATGCGTTTGTCCTAAGACGCCAATGATAAACATAAACACTGTAACTACTTTACACCTCCTGTGTGCCACTGTGGCAGCCCCTTGGACATATAAAAGGAGGCCCAAGGCATACTAGTGGAGGATTCAAACTTTTGAACCTCTCGGCCCAGCTTGCATGCGTAGCAGCTAGGCGAAGCTCAAGAACACAGAATATACACTCAAGTAGGACTAGGGTTTTACGCTTCTCAGCGGCCCGAACCTGGGTAAAAATCCGTCATGTTGATCATTAGATCTGCTCTTTGCACCACCCCTCTTCCCTGCCAAACCGTAGAAGGTATCCACGTGATCCCGTAGGTGTTGTTCTCCCTGACATCTTTGGCGCGCCAGGTAGGGGCAGAGAGTTCTGCAAACCTGATCTAGCGGTTAGCACGTTGTTTCCTCGATCACCATGGCTCCCAAGAAGAAAGGGATCATGGCGATCGGTTCGTCTGGAGCCAATCCGCCCGTGCCAGCACGGACGGGCAACAGAGTAGTCGCGGATGGTGGCGGAGGTGCGGATCGCGAGCATCCACAACATTCTGGCAACCGAAGCCAGGCGAGCGGCATCATTCATGCCCGAGATGACGAGCCGCACGCCGCCGCATCCAAGGACGGAGCCGTGCCGCCTACGGGCGGTGCGGGGACCTCCAAAGGCGGAGCCGTGCTACCTACGGGCGTCGCGGCGACCTCCAAGACACCCCCGCCCGGCACCCGCGCCGTGGTCCTCCCAGATCGTGCGCGACGAGCAGCGCCACGACGTTGGTGACCCCGGGCGCCGCCGCGGGAAGAGCCCTCTGCATCATTCTCGAGATGCGCAGGGCCAGCATGCATGCCAAGATGTTGGTCAAGATGGTGCACGGCCGCGGAACCGTGATGGCGCTTCTTCTAACATGGTTAGAAGTCCGAGCACCTCCCGTTCCTCGCGCTTGTCGCTGCCACCTACGCCAGCAGAAGCATTAGCGCGAGTGCAGCTACTCCTCGACTTCCCTCCTGTTGCGGAGAAGCAAGAAGAGTGGAGGGCTGCTATCCAGAGCCTTATTGGCATAAAGATCAGTACCAGGAGGCAGGCCCCTCGCGGCGTCGGTACACCAAGCCGGCGTGTGACGACGGCGGAAGGGCCGGAGGCGCCGCAACCACGGTGCACTCCCCTCCACCATGACAGCAACGGTCGCCAGCTCGGCGGGTCGATGCCCGTGATGATGGATTCACGGCTTCGTCCGATCCACGAGCTCATCGCGACCAACATCAAGTTCTTTGGGAGCGGGTTAAAGAGGACGCTCGAACTACCATCAAGCGGCGACGGGAAGCATGCCATCAATCTGATAGGCGTGCAGGGCCCACTGCGTACAGGCCTGTGCCGGGGGATTCTGGTGACCTGCCTTACGAGGTAGGCTGTCCAGCTTTTACCCATGAGCTGCGGCAATTCTAGTGGCCCACTACCCGCATGTTCAAACCAGAGGCCCCGGAGAAGTACGAAGGCAAGAGTCATCCGTCCGAGTTCCTGAGCGTTTACACCATTGCGATGCAAGCTGCCGGGGCTCAGGACGGCAAGGTGCTCTCCAACTACTTCTTGTTGGTGCTCAAACCCAACGTCAGGTCGTGGTTGATGCACCAGCCAGTAGATTCCATCTCCTCTTGGTCGGACCTGTGCCACGAGTTTGTTGGCGCCTTTACTGGAGGCCATCAAGCTCCTGGGCAGGCAAGTGATTTGCATCTCATCCCCTAGAAGGATGGCGAATCCTTTCGCAAGTACATACAGAGATTCAGCCGTGTGCAGTACAACATCCCAAATGTTCATCATGCCGCTGTCATCAGCGCATTTCATCAGAACGCGTGCAATCGCAAGATGCGTGAAGAGCTGGCATGAACAAGGTTAGGGATGTTACCAAACTTTATGTGGCCGATAGATGTGCTCGGGATGAGGAAGGAAGGAAGTACCCCGACGAGGATGCCGGCACGGGAAGCGATTCTGGAGACGAAGACGCTATCGCCCTAGCAAGGAAGGGCCGATGGAGCAATAGGAAGTGCAGGGGCAAGATCGTGCTTGCCTTTGAGGAATCCGGCAACCCCGGCACCGCCAAGAAAGCCAAGGTTGACAACCTCGGCAAGGAAATTGCAGGGTGTGCCACCTGCCAGGACTTGGCGGCTACCGACAAGCAATATTGCAAGATCCATCGCACCCAGGGCCATGACCTCCAAAACTGCCAGCAAGTTGAGCACCTTGTGGAGAGGCAGAAAGCCGAGTATGAAAGACAAGACAAGGAGAAGGGCCGGGATGGTGCTGAGGGGTCCGGCAAGAAGGGCGGTGGCCGAGGGGGGCGCCGCCGCAAGGAAAAGCAGCAAGAGAGGCCTGCTCGAGGCCGCGACAAGAAAGAGGAGGATGATGACCACGAAGAGGATGACGAGTTCAGTGACCAAGAATTTGAAAAGGCCACAGAGGCCATGTGCATCGATGGTGGTGCCTTGTTGCATTCTTCTCACCACCATCTTAAACCGTGGGCGCGCGAGATCAATGCGACAGAGCCATCGATCGATTCCCAGAAGCCACTGAAATGGTCCAACTGTAAGTTCATCTAGTGCTCCTTAGTGATTTTGGTGTATTCAAGACTTATAGGTTAAGGGACTAATGCATTTGTGAGTTTACACAGGTCTATAAGTGTATGAGGAGTTTGATATTTACAGAGAAAGTCGACCCCTAAAAATGAATGTCTTCAACTGAAGACTTTGGTTTTCTGAAGACTTTGAAAGTGAAGAAATTGGTGTGACCCTGAAGACTTGGTATTCATGCGAGGAACATGAAGCGTGAATACTTTTGTTTTCGTAGTTTCATTTTCTCTTTCTTGAGTCATAGAAAATACCGTACTGTTAAAGGGGGTCGCGGAAAAACTAAGGAAAAGTTTCCAAGTGATGCTCAACTCGAAATCCTACACCTACCAATCCCTTCGAGTGAAGCCATTGGAAATCTCATACAGTTCAGTCAATTGCTTCAGTGACAGAGACGAAGTTCTTCTGGTGTCTGAGGAATTTGGTCTGACTGAGGAGTTAGGAATTCGCCAGTGCGAATTACCTACAAGTGAGGAACATGATAGCCCTGAGGAATTTGAGAGCTCAAATTTCCGACCGTTGATGTGCTATGCGCCAGCTGTCCCAAAATATCTACCCACCTAACGGTCATATCATTGAAGGGCATTTATGTCTTATCATGTCGGGCTGCTCCCTAGGCTATAAATAGCTGCCCCCTACAACCACTAGCTGGTTGGCTGCTCCAAGAGAAACTGACACTTTTCATTGAGAGCATCCCATCCTCCGAGGACTTTGAGTGAAAATCATCAAGTGAGGAAAACCCAAACCCAAACACCTACAAACCCAAAGTGATTGAGCATCACTGAAGGGATTGTTCCTATGTGGATCCGACGCTTGTTACCGCTGAAGACTGTGCATCTTCCAGACGGTTAGGCGTCATGGTCTAGAGCATCCAAGAGGAAATTGTGGATCACCGAGTGACCGAGTTTGTGAAGGTTTGGAAGTCACCAGAAGACTTACCATGAGTGATTGGGCGAGGTATGTGTGATCTTAGCTCAAGGAGAATACGGTGAGGACTGTGTGTCCGGGACTATGTGTCCTCAGGTTTAAATACCTAGCCGCTCCAACCAGACGTACAACTGTCACAGTAGTTGGAACTAGTCTACCAAATCATTGTCTTCACCGAGCTAACTGGTTCTATTTCCTCATTACTGTGTTGTGTACTTCATCGTTACTGTTTGAAGACTTTGACTGAAGACTTTCTCTATTTCCTCAGTCCAATTTCCTCAGTCAGTTAGTCTTCAGCCTGCATATCCTGTGTTTACGCTTTATGTACTCTATGCTTGTTTTCATTTCATCATGATGACTGTGCTTCTGTTCTGTTATGTTTGCATCTGAGTACTTATTCCGTTGCTAGTCGTTCGTGACTTAGGAATTTCCTCACCCTGAAATTCCTCAGTGATGAATTTTTAAAAATCGCCTATTCACCCCCCCTAGTCGACTTAACGCACTTTCAATTGGTATCAGAGCGAGGTACTCCCTTGTTCTGTGTGATTTTGGTTTAACCGCCTGGAGTTTTAGTTATGTCGACCGCAGGAATGAAGACTGTGTCATGCCCCATCTTTGACGGTCATGATTATCCCAAGTGGAAGGCCATGATGAAGAAGCGACTCATGGCGATGAACAGCGAGCTGTGGACCGTCACTGAGATTGGTCTTACCGATCTGTGCAAGATGGCGGAGGCTGATGACATTCGCAGGTACACTCTTCTTAACCTCACGGTGAAGGACATCATCTACTCCTGTCTGTCTCAAAATCAGTTCAGGAACATTATGCATCTCAGCCATGCGAAGCTTATCTGGGACCGACTCTCTGAGGTCTATGAAGGTCATCGAACTCGTCACGATCCCTGGTTTGAGGATTTCAAGGAATCACTCAAGGCGATGACTTTCGATCCAAAATGATCATCCTCTGCACCATGCCTTATGGCAAAAGGTGCTATGGTAACTGAATGCTACCTATTTGAGTCTAGTGATGATGAATTTGGTGATGAATTTAGACCCAGCTACACCAAACTTGCGTCCCTTGCCACTAAACAACAAAGAGCTTTGGAAAAAGTTCAAAATATGCTTGATGAGAGCGATGATATGTTGGGTGAAGAAATGGATCGCACTAAAACTTTGACTGAAAATCTTCAGAGACTTCAGTCCAAGTTTGATAACCTTCAGAGTCATCATAACACTCTCTTATCTGGTCATGAGAAGCTTTCTAATGAATTTCTTCAAAGAAAGCAAGAACTTGACAAGCTAAGGGTGAGTTATGAAGATCTTCAGAAGGAGCGTGATTCATTACTTGCTCAACAAATCAGCGCTGCTCAGGAAGAATTCATTCCTCCATGTTTGAAGTGCATTGAAGGTGAATCTGCTAATTCTTCACCTGAAAGTTCAAATGCTTCTAGTGCTGCAAAATTCTTCACCTGTCTCTGGTATCACTAATTCCTCATCTAAGTATATTGCTAGTATCACTGACAATGCAGGGCTGAAGGAATTGTATATGAGAGGCATGTACAAAAGCCTCAAAGGGCATCAGGCTCTTTGTGATGTGCTTAAAAAGCAGGTCCTCAATAGGAACCCTAGGAAAGAGGGTATTGACTTTGAGAGGAAACTCAATGCTGATGGAACTTACTGGAAGCCTGAGCAGTATCCCAAGACCTCATGGGCTGCAAAGGGACCTCCAGTAGATCCATCCACTTTATCTGGCTTTACATGTGAATCTTCATATTCTTCTGATGAGTCATTTCACTCCAACTATAAACTGTTCAAAAATCAGAATGGTGAAGTATTTGCTAGATATGTTGGCACTAACTGCAAGAATGGTTCCCCTATGAAGAAAATGTGGGTTCCCAAAAGGTGCCTTGAAACTCTTCAGGTGAATGTCATCATGCCACCACCTATGAAGAATAGGAACCCCAGATCAAATTCTTCATATGGACCAAATTCTTCATATGGATCCAAGTCCTCGCATGGACCAAATTCCTCACGTGGATCAAAGTCCTCATATGAACATCATCGTGCTAACACTTCTGTTTCGCAGGGAAACACTAAGGGTTATGAATATGTGCATTATTCTTCAAATCATTATGTTCATAAGTCCTCGAAGAATTTCTCTGCTTATTCATATGCTTACCCTAACTCCTCTTATGTGGAACGAGGTGGATTGGCATCTATGCCACCTTTCTCTTATGGAGCTTGCAGAATGATGAACTCTTTGCCACCCCTTCAGATGTGTGTGGTGAAGAAAAAGAACTAATCTCTTATGCAGGGTCAGGTCTCTAGACGAACTTAAACGTCTGAAGAATTTGCTGGAGACCTAAAATATGCTTGAAAGGACGCAAGCTAATCATGAAGAAATGAATTTTCATTTCTCACGTCCTCATTCTGCTTTACCTGTTCTCTTGCTTGATGAAATTGATCTGATGAATTTGATGTCATATTCTTCACTGATGAAGTATATGAGTTCGTAAGCTGCACTAATTCATCTGCAGGATGATCAATCCAAAGCCACTGAGTGGGTCCTCGATAGTGGATGTACAAATCACATGACTGGTGACAAGAACTTATTGATGGACACTCCCTTATCTCCATCACATCTGAAGCATATCACCTACGCTGACAAAGGCAAAAGCAAGGTATTGGGTCTAGGTAAGGTTGCGATCTCGAAGGATCAACACATGGAAAAAGTCATGCTTGTCGAGTCTTTAGGATTCAACCTCATGTCAGTCTCAATGCTTTGTGATCTTGATATGGTTATTATCTTTGGCAAGTATCGTTGTTGTGATCATGGAAGCTGACCATTCCAAAGTCTTCGAAGGCTTTAGGAGAGGAGATCTGTATATTGTTGATTTCTCTACAGGACCACAACCTGCCACATGTCTACTTGCAAAAGCTTCAGAAGGCTGGCTATGGCATCGACGACTCGGTCATGCTGGCATGAGGAACTTGCACACTCTCGCGAAGAAAAAGCATGTCATTGGCATCGAGGATGTCAAATTCCTCAAGGATCACCTGTGTGGAGCCTGTGAAGCTGGAAAGATGACCAAGGCCAAGCATCCCGCAAAGACTATCATGACTACCACTCATCCGTTTGAATTGCTTCACATGGATCTCTTTGGTCCTAATCACTATTCTGCATTCACTAATGAAGCATCTCTATATGGCTTTGATATTGTTGATGATTACTCTCGATACACATGGGTGCATATCGTCACTTACAAACATGAAGTGTAGGAAGTCTTCAAACGATTTTCCTCGAGGGCTTCAACCAACTTTGGTGTGAAGATCAAGCACATCAGAAGTGACAATGGAACTGAGTTCAAGAATACTGGTCTTGATGACTATCTTGATGAACTTGGTATTACTCATGAGTTATCTGCTCCTTATACTCCTCAGCAGAATGGCGTTGTGGAGCGCAAGAACCGGGGGCTTGTCGAGATGGCTCGCACTATGCTTGATGAATACAAGACGCCTCGTCATTTCTGGATTGAAGCAATTGATACTGCGTGCCACATCATCAACAGGGTATATCTTCACAAATTCTTCAAAAAGACCGCATATGAACTCCTCACTGACAAGAAACCCAATGTGATTTATTTCAAAGTCTTCGGTGCTAAATGTTGGATTGGAGATCCTCGTCACAATTCTAGTTTTGCACCGAAAGCACATGAAGGTTTTATGCTTGGTTACGGAAAGGACTCGCACACCTACAAAGTCTTCAACAATGTTCACCTACCTCCTGTGCTAGATGAAAAATTACCCGAGGAAACCATCAAGTTCAAGGCTACTGAGGATGTCATTCCTACTGAAGAATCTGCTGAAGAAGTCATTCCAGATCGTGAAGATCATTAGGCTGGTGCACCTAAAGAAAATGGCTTTGAAGAAAATTCTGAGCAAATTCCTCGTCGTCAACCAGCTCATTCTCGCGTTGCAAATGAAGTGCAGATTGAGAAAATCATCAGCGACATCAACGCACCAGGTCCTCTCACATGCTCAAAAGCTTCACATTTGTCTAACTTTTGTGGGCACTTTGCTTTCGTCTCTATCACAGAGCCCACTAAGGTAGATGAAGCATTTCTGGAGCCGGAGTGGATACAAGCTATGCAAAAGGAATTACATCAGTTCGAGCTCAACAATGTCTGGGAACTTGTCAAGCGACCAGACCCTCGCAAGCACAATATCATCGACACAAAATGGATCTACCGCAACAAGCAAGATGAAAATGGCCTTGTGGTGAGGAATAAGGCACGGCTTGTAGCTCAAGACTACACACAGGTTGAAGGAATTGATTTCGATGAAACTTTTGCACCTGTTGCTAGACTTGAGGCTATTCACATATTACTTGCTTATGCTAACCATCACAATATCATCTTATATCAAATGGATGTGAAAAGTGCATTCCTCAATGGTAAGCTTGAGGAAGAAGTATATGTTGCTCAACCCCCAGGTTTTGAAGATCCAAAGCATCCTGACAAAGTCTTCAGACTCAACAAGGCCCTCTATGGCCTCAAGCAGGCCCCTCGGGCGTGGTATGATACTTTGAAGGAATTCCTCATGAAGAAAGGCTTCAAACCCGGTTCACTTGACCCAACTCTTTTCACCGAAACCTATGATGATGAATTATTCGTGTGCCAAATATATGTTGATGATATCATCTTTGGCTGTACTGACCAACGTTACAGTGATGAATTTGCCTATATGACGAGTGAAGAATATAAAATGTCTATGATGGGAGAATTGAAATTCTTCTTAGGTCTTCAGATACGTCAACAGCGCAACAACATCTTCATATCTCAGGAGAAATACCTCAAGGATGTACTGAGGAAATTCGACATGCAAGATTGCAAAGGCGTCAAAATCCCTATGCCCACAAATGGCCATCTATGCACTGATGAAAATGGTATTGACTTCAATCAAAAGGTATACCGCTCCATGATTGGCTCTTTATTGTATTTATGTGCATCTAGGCCAGATATTATGCTTAGTGTTTGCATGTGTGCCCACTTTCAAGCTACACCGATAGAATCACACCATAAGGCTATGAAGCATATTCTTTGATATCTACCTCACACTCCAACACTTGGATTATGGTATCCCAAAAGCTCAGCTTTTGGTCTCATTGGATATTCAGACTCTGACTATGCTGGTGATCGTGTGGACCGCAAGTCAACATCAGGCACATGCCATTTCCTTGGACGATCCTTGGTATGTTTGTCCTCGAAGAAGCAGAACTGCGTATCACTTTCTACTGCTGAAGCTAAGTACATTGTTGCTGGTTCGTGCTGTGCTCAATTGCTATGGATGAAGCAAACCCTCAAGGACTGCGGCATCAATGTGAAGAATGTGCCTCTCTACTGTGACAATGAGAGTGCCATCAAGATTGCTCATAACCTAGTTCAGCACTCGGAGACAAAGCACATTCAGATTCTTCATCATTTTCTTCGTGATCATGTGTTGAAGGGCGACATCTCTATCGAGCACGTGAAGACTGAAGAACAGCTAGCTGATATCTTCACAAAGCCCTTGGATGAGAAGAGATTTAGCAAGTTGTGGTGCGAGCTAAATATCTTAGAATCTTCGAATGTCCTTTGAAAAGGACACACATCCTAACACTTATGCAAAATTGATGACTCAGATGTGCAACACACGAAGTAACGTTTTTCTTCAATCAATGAAGACTAACCCTCTAAGTGTGAAGAAATTAACAAAGAATTTGATTCTCAGAGCCCTACGACAATTGTACGCGGCGTCTGAAATCAGCATTCTTATACGGTGGGTTACGCCACCAACAAAAGTTGAAAATCTTCCATTTGAGTTTTCCTTCAATTTGAAATTCCTTAGTGGTTCAATTTCTTCAACTTTGCATTGTCTTCACTCTTTCCGTCATTGTTCTTCATTGACCATATATATATTTGAGTTTTCAGTCCTCTACAGCATTCACTTATTGCTATTTCTTCAAGTTGTTTTTTTCTGCTAAGTGAATGTGATCGGACCCTTCCCCCTCTATGCTAAACTCAACTCAGTCTGTTCACAAATTCTTCATGTGCGTTCTATTTGAAACTCGTTCAAAATCTTCACTGTGTCCTTTTCAGCTAAAGAATTTGCAAACGAAACGTTAAAATATTCTAATCTAAATTTTCGGCTTTTGCCGGTCAAACTGGTCCACCTTCCACGATAGGATTTATCTATTCACCCATGATCTCACACGATCTCCACCGCTCTGTACGTGGGTGACACATGTCGCTAGGATGAGAAGGGTCAGGGGCACGTTCGTCCAATTTCCTCGGGCGAGCGGATTTTCACCTCGACTATATATACCCCTCCCCCTCCTCAGACTGCATTTACCCAGCTTGATCTCACTCCCCTCGCTCGAGCTTCCAGACCTAGCACCGCCGCTACTTCCATCGTCGCCGGTGAGGAAGAGCTTCACTGCCTCGACCTCGTCGTCGTCGTACTCGCGCCAGTCACGGATTTCTTCTCTTCGCCGCCGCCATAGCTGTCTTCCTCTGCCGAGTTAGGGCGTGGAAGATCTGGACTGATGAACTTCCAATCTACTATTCCCAGTTCGTCGTGTTCTTCGTCAAGGGTAATGAAAAGTTACTTTTACTGCCCTTGTTGATCCTTATAATTTCTACAAAATCTTCAAAAGGTGTTTATTCTTCAATCTCCACACTAAAGACCTCACACAAGCATCTGATCTTGATCTGTTTCTCTAAGCAACATTTTTCTTCAAGATTTCTCAATTGTGTGGATTTTCAATCTATACAACTCTAGAACCTAAGTCAAAAACTCTTAGTGAAATTCCTCAAGACACCACTGGTCAAATTACTCAAACTTGTTCTTTTTGCAAAAACTTCTGAGAACGCATATGATGTCTCCAAATTCTTCGCACCTATACTCTGTTCACAGGTACTCATGTCCGCTGCTGAATCACTAGGTTCTCATCAACTTAACTCATTTGCAGCGTTCCTCGAAGAAAAATTGCACACCTCTTCAGAGAACTCAATTGTTCAAAATCCTCAGCTGAAGAATATGGCAGATGGCAAGAAACCTCAGAAGGGAGGCAAGAAACTGGAAGTCAACACAACATTTGAGATCCCTGAGGACATTTATGAAGAATATTGTACTCCTGATGAGGCCAAACATGGCAAGGACAACAAGAATCACCGCAAGGTGTGCATACAAAGGATAGAGAGGAGATGGGCCCGGGAATGGAGGGACTACCGATATGTCACTCCAAAGTACATGAAGAAATTTGCTCTTCACCCTCCTTGCCCAAGACGTCCATTGGCACCTGGCCAAATTGCTGATCCCACCAGCCTCAAGTGCGGTGAGGACTATCCTGATGAATGGGAAAAACGGCAAGCCAAGCTAGCCAAAATGGCTAAGGAAGCAGTGAGGAAATTCAATGAAGACTCTGCTGCTGCCACTGCTGAGGCTTCTGCTAGCAAGCCCAGGAAGTCTATGCAAAAGAAGCCAGCTCGCAAGCCTAGTTCTTCACCAATGCCCTCACGGCCAAGCTCATCTATGCCCTCACGGCCAATTCCTCAAGCTGCTCCAGTTCCCCCTACTGCAAAGCCCTCAACTCCTCCGGCAAAGTCCTCAGCACCTATGCATCTCGCCTCGTGTCAAAGGACGACTGGCATCTCAATTGCCTCAGGAGCCTCTGCAAGTTCTTCTGCTCCTCCGCAATCCTCAACAGGCCCCACCTTGCTGAATACTAAGGCCACTGATGGATGTGGCACTAGACCAAGTCCTCACAAGAAGCAGGTTGCCTTTCATGTACCGTCCAGTGATGACGAAGCTGATGATGAAGAACTCGCCGAGATCATCAGAGGCAGATAGCAAAGGGCCGCTAAAGCCAAAGGAAGTGAAGTCCCTCTCCTGTTGGATCCCAAGCTGATCCTTGAGTACATTGATCTCTGGCACAAGGACCCAAACACTCCTATGCCTGACTTCAAACTCACTCCTGGACAAAGTCACATGTTGACCGCCTTCATAGGCAAAGAAAAATGGAAGTTTGAGAAGGCCACGCAGTTGAAGAAAGCTCAATACAAGAAGGAGCGCTTTCTGAAGAAGAACATTGTCAAAATGACAACTGATGAACTTGTGGCTGCACAAGCTGAGATCAAAGGACTCAGTGATGAATTTGAGGCCTACCGTGTAGATTGGCTCAGAGCCAAAGTCAGATTTGTTAAAATGGCTGAAAAGTTCACTTCCAATGTTGCTTCATCATCGCAACATGAATCTCCTCAGGCTGAAGCATCTGCCCAGCCGACTGAAGAACATGCCAGCACCGCTAATGAAAATCAGGCTGCAGATGAAACTGCAAGTACCAGGGCTGATGAAGCTATTCTAGTCGCTGATGACATTGCCAGGGCAACCACTAGTGTTGCGCCTGAAGAACAAGCTAGGCCAGCTGAAGCATCTGCCGCTGTGCCTGAAGAAACTGAACAAGTCAGGCCAACTGCATCAGTTGCGTCTGAAGAAAATGAACCAATTTCCTCTGCTCCTCCTGCACCAACACCTTGCCCAGTTCTTCCTTCTGCATCAGAAGCGAAGAAAACCAAAGTTGCGGAGCGAGCAGCTGTGAAGAAAAGGAAATCATCTGCTTCCTTGGAGTCTTCAGCACCAAAGAAGACGAAGACTTTGACAAGCTCGTTTGAAAATCCCATTGATGCTATTCCTGTTTCAAGCATGCCATCAAAGGAACTCGTTCCCTTTGTGAGGATTATGAGATCCCAAGCGGATCTGATGAAGATGTTCCTTCTGCTGCTTCATCAGAGCAGTTGGACAAAGAAATTGAAGTGGATGATATCCCTTCAACCCCACTGGTATCATCGCCCATGCCTCAGTTCACAGCTGAAGAGGCAGGCGTTGAAGAAATTGGTGAAGAAGATGAAGACGTGGACATTGGGAGCACCACTCATGTTCTGAACGATGACTATTGGGAAAATCATCACCCCAACTCTCCAATGTTCACCCCACTGCAACAGATTCCTCAGTCCCCAGTCCAGACTGAAGAAATTCATATGGGCTCTGATGAACCTCAAGCTTCACTTCTTACCATCCCTGAAGTTATTCCAGCCACTAGTGTTGATGTTAATACAACTGAAGAGATGGAGACCCAGGCTGCCACTGAAGATGTTGGCACTGAAATTCCTCAGCCTGCGGCTCCTGAGACTGTGATTCCTGAGGCTGTGAAGACATTGACTGATACTCCTCAGCCCAAGCCGAAGAATCCTTTCTCAAAGACGCAGTAGTTCAAGGCTGATGACTTCTTTCACGAGCATCTATTCTTCACTGACTACAATCCATATGACTCTGCTCGTCTTCGAAGGAAGCGTTTCTGGACAGCTAGCCAGGCGAACTTCTACTCTTTACTCCTTTTCGACAAAGATAATATCTTCGACCATGAGCATATTCCTCATGTTGACATGGATTCGCTGCCTTGCTTCACCCCAGTCCTCAGTGTTCTTCAGGATGTTGGGCTGCTTAATTTCTGCACTGACATTGTTGACTAGAATGAAGAGCTAATTCTTCAGTTCTACACCACACTGCACATCACCGGCAATGCTGAAGATGTGAATTCATGGGTGTTGGACTGGATGACAGAAACCAAGCACTACAAAGCACCGGCCTCTGAATTGCTCCATGCCCTGCCTGTCAGTCCTCCCCTTGAAAGTGCGCAGCTCATCTACCATGAACCTGAGCTATCTGATCATTACATGCAAGTGTTGATGAAGCCGCTGAAGCCTGGTCAAGCCCCCAGAATCAAATTCCTCGTGAAGGAATTGCTATATGTGCCGAGGACTGTCTATCGAATTCCGACCAAGACCTTGAGTCCTATCAAAGGCCACGATTGTAATGAAGAAGAGGTCGTTGGCATCATGAAGAATTTGCTATTCAACATCATTCATGGCGTTCCAATCAACTACCATGATTTCTTCATGAGGACTCTGGCAAATGTAGCATTGTCACCTTTTGAGTTGAAGCCTTACGCTTGTTGGATTATGAGATTCCTCACATCAAGGTCTTCAATCAATTACAAGGCTGACACACTTAACCATGGCAGCTACTTCCCCCCTATTGAAGTCCTCAAGCAGACATATTCCTCAGCTGATGGGAAGGGCAAGACGACTGCGGTTATTGATGAAGGCATTCGTCCATTGGATGGTCAGTTTTGCAAAGCCGCATCCTACTCCACCAATGATGACTCTACCACCCATGACTCTGCCGCCAATATGCTTCTAAGCAAAATCTTCAAGGCACAGCTCCAAGGGTGATGACTGATCGTGAGCTTCTCCTTAGTCTTCACCAGAAGGTCGATCGCAACCACAAATGGGTCAAGAGACAGTTTGATTCAATTCTTCAGAACATGACCATCACTCAGAATTCAGTGAAGAAGAACCATTACTACCTGCATGCAGTTTTTTATCGTACCTGGGCTGTTCTATCACATCTCTATGGTGAAGAAGATCTCAAGCAGATGGGCTTGAAGCAGGACTTTGATTGGTCTCAGCCACCTTTGAAGAAATTCAAGAAGGTCAAAGTTCCTCACTTGGTGGCCAACTCTTATTCTTCATTGCGCGAGACTGATGAAAATGAAGATTTGGACGACACTGTGGCAGGCCCTACTTCAACAACCGACCCCAACAACGCTGGCGCTCCTCCATCGACTTCCTAATGTTATTCTTAAGGGGCGTTAGTCCTCATTTTTCATCCCTTTTGGTCATTCGATGACAAAGGGGGAGAAATTTGAGTTAGTCTTCAAGCGGGTCTATATATATGGGCGTTTTTTTGCTAAGTTACAACTCTCGTTCTTTTGAAGACTTTGTTGAATCGAGTTGTAATCTTAACTCCGATGGTGGTCTGATACTTTAGCTATGTTCTTCTACATGCTATTTCCTCATATATGTTAATGCATGCATGCTGAATTACATCAGTCACCATATTTCATCATGCATTTCAAATTCTTCATATTATATGTTAAATGCGTGTATGAATTACAAGATATAGGGGGATATGTCCATGATTCTACTCTTCAATGTGCATTGCTTCTCAAGAGAAAATTCCTTACATATGCACATCTTCAGGGGGAGTTCTTCTATATCTTGCAATCAAATTCCTCAATATTAGTATTTACACTTCATATGTTTATCCCCGTTGAAAACTTAACCTATATTGTCATCAATCACCAAAAAGGGGGAAATTGTAAGTGCATCTAGTGCCCCTTAGTGATTTTGGTGTATTGAAGACTTATAGGTTAAGGGACTAATGCGTTTGTGAGTGTACACAGGTCTATAAGTCTATGAGGAGTTTGATATTTACAGAGAAAGTCAACCCCTAAAAATGAATGTCTTCAACTGAAGACTTTGGCTTTCTGAAGACTTTGAAAGTGAAGAAATTGGTGTGACCTTGAAGACTTGGTATTCATGCGAGGAACATGAAGCATGAAGACTTTTGTTTTTGTACTTTCATTTTCTCTTTCTTGAGTCATAGAAAACACCGTACTATTAAAGGGGGTCAAGGAAAAACTAAGGAAAAGTTTCCAAGTGATGCTCAACTCAAAATCCTACACCTACCAATCCCTTCGAGTGAAGCCATTGGAAATCTCATACAGTTTAGTCAATTGCTTCAGTGACAGAGACAAAGTTCTTCTGGTCTCTGAGGAATTTGGTCTGACTGAGGATTTAGGAATTCGCAAGTGTGAATTGCCTACAAGTGAGGAACATGATATCCCTGAGGAATTTGAGAGCTCAAATTTCTGACCGTTGCTGTGCTATGCGCCAGCTGTCCCAAAATATCTACCCACCTAACGGTCATATCATTGAAGGGCATTTATGTCTTATCACGTCGGGCTGCTCCCTAGGCTATAAATAGACGCCCCCTACAACCACTAGCTGGTTGGCTGGTCCAAGAGAAACTGACACTTGTCATTGAGAGCATCCCATCCTCCGAGGACTTCGAGTGAAAATCATCAAGTGAGGAAAACCCAAACCCAAACACCTACAAACCCAAAGTGATTGAGCATCACTGAAGAGATTGTTCCTGTGTGGATCGAACGCTTGTTACACCCAACATGGTTGGCCAATCCGGTGGTGGTGCACAAGGCAAATGGGAAATGGAGGCTGTGCATTGATTATACAGATTTCAATAAAGCCTGCCCAAAGGATCCTTTCCCTTTGCCGCGCATTGACCAGATCATGGACTCCACTGCCGGGTGCGACCTGCTGTCGTTCCTTGACGCCTATTCAGGATACCACCAAATCTTCATGACAAAGGAAGATGAAGAGAAGACCGGCTTTATCACCCCATGTGGTACGTATTGTTTTATACGAATGCCTTTCGGGTTGAAAAGTGCTGGTTCGAAATTTGCAAGAGCGGTTCAAATTGGTTTTGAGCCCCAGCTCCATAGAAATATGGAAGCTTACATTGATGACATAGTGGTCAAAACCAAGGACAGGGCCGGTGGTGGTGCGCAAGGCAAATGGGAAAATGGAGACTGTGCATTGATTATACAGATATCAATAAAGCCTGCCCAAAGGATCCTTTCCCTTTGTTACGCATTGACCAGATCGTGGACTCCACTGCCGGGTGCGACCTGCTGTCATTCCTTGACGCCTATTCAGGATACCACCAAATCTTCATGACAAAGGAAGATGAAGAGAAGACCGTCTTTATCACCCCATGTGGTACATATTGTTTTATACGAATGCCTTTTGGGTTGAAAAGTGCTGGTTCGACATTTGCAAGAGCGGTTCAGATTGGTTTTGAGCCCCAGCTCCATAGAAATATGGAAGCTCTAATTGATGACATAGTGGTCAAAACCAAGGACAGGGCAACACTCGTGCAAGATTTGGAAGAAACATTTGCAAATTTGCGCAAGATCAACCTCAAGCTCAACCCTGAGAAGTGTGTGTTCGGTGTCCCATCCGGCAAACTTCTCAGGTTCTTTGTGTCTTAACGAGGGATCGAAGCGAACCCCGACAAGATCAAGGCAATTGAGCATACTGAGGCACCAAGGCGAGTCAAAGATGTGCGTCGGCTTGCTGGATGTGTTGCTGCTTTGAGTAGGTTCATCTCCAAATCTGTTGAGCGCCCTCCCCTTTTTCAAGATTTTGAAAAAGGCAGGGCCAATGAAGTGGACCCCGGAGGCCAAGGCAGCGCTGCGGGATTTGAAGAGGTACCTCTCCTCTACACCAATACTAGTTGCGCCTAAACCGCAAGAGCCGTTGCTGCTATATCTAGCGGCAACGAATCAAGTGGTTACTGCCGCGCTAGTGGCGCAGAGGGAAGTTGATGAAGAGGCGGCAGCAGTGGCAGGACTGTTGGATGACGAGCCAGAGCTCCCCCCGGCAGGGCGGGACCCCCGGCAGAGTCTGGCACCGGCAAAGCAGGAGCCCCGACAGAGTCTGGCGCCGGCAAGGCAGAATCTGCACAAGCAAACGAAGTGACACAGCGGAAGAAGATGATGCAGCACCCAGTTTACTTTGTCAGCTCCCTCGTGCAGGGGGCTAGATCAAGATACTCTGGTGTGCAGAAGTTGCTCTTCGGCCTCCTTATGGCCTCACGGAAGCTGCGTCATTATTTTCAAGCACATGAGATCACCATCATCACTCACTTCCCATTGCAACGGATCTTGCACAACCCAGATGCAACCGGAAGGATTGTGGAATGGGCGTTGGAACTGTCAAGCTTTCGTCTCAGGTTTGAAAGCACTTCGACAATCCAGAGCAGGGTCTTGGCGGAGTTCATTGCAGAATGGACCTCAAGGCCTGACGAAGAAATTCAAGAGACCACTCTCCCCGGCAAGGAAACAAGCCACAACTGGATTATGTACTTTGATGGAGCTTTCTCGCTGCAAGGCGCTGGTGTCGGTGTGCTGCTTGTCATGCCCACCGGAGAGCACCTCAAGTATGTAGTACAGATGCACTTTCCCCAGGAGAGATCGACGAACAACACCGTGGAGTATGAGGGGCTGCTTGCCGGTCTCAGGATCGCGGCGGACCTTGGGATCAGAAGGTTGATCATCCGTGGGGATTCGCAACTCGTAGTGCAGCAAGCGAATAAGGATTATCAGAGCCCACTGATGAAAGCTTATGTAGATGAAGTGAGGAAGTTGGAAGAGCGTTTTGACGGTCTACAAGCAGAGCATGTTCCTCGAGCAGAGAACAGCATTGCTGACCACCTGTCAAAACGTGCTGCCCTCAAGTTACCTGTGGAACCAGGGACCTTTGTGCTCCAATTGACTCAGCCGTCTGTTGAACCATCGGTAGGACAGAATAAGTGAAGAAAATCAGGCCCTGGCAAATACTTTTCCGCCGAGCTCCCAGGAGTCGCCGGCAAGGATGTTGCTGGGGACGCCAAGCTTGCCGGGGAGCGACAAGCTCCGGTAGGGCCTCGAACCCTTGCCGTAGAGACAACTGCTCCCACGGCAGAAGACATGCCTCTAGTCCTTGCCGTTGAGCCTCAGGCTCCGACATGGGCGCAGCACACCGTTCAGTTCCTCCAAACAGGGGAACTCCCTGAGGAACAGGAAGAAGCGGAGAAAGTAGCCCGTCGGTCTGGCATGTACCAGTTTGTGGACAATGTCCTATACAGGAAAAGACCGAACGGCGTGAAATTGAAGTGCATTCCCTAGGAGGACGGACTGGAGCTGTTGGCAGAGATACATGGAGGCATTAATCAGGTAGGGTTTCGGCAAAGCATTCCGCAAGGTTTCTTTTGGCCCACTGCTCTCCAGGATGCAACTGCACTAGTAACCAAGTGTGAAGCATGTCAGTTCCATTCAAAGAAACTCCATCAACCAGCTCAAGCTCTTCAGACGATCCCTCTTTCCTGGCCATTTTCGGTCTGGGGGCTCGATATACTGGGCCCCTTTCCCCGTGCTGTCGGGGGCTTTAAGTACTTGTACGTTGCGATCGACAAGTTCACAAAGTGGCCAGAAGTGGAAGCTGTGAGAAAGGTGACAGCACAATCAACCGTCAAGTTCTTCAAGGGGCTAGTTTTCCGTTTTGGTGTGCCAAAAAGGGTCATCACCAACAATGGCACATAGTTCACAAGCCGCACCTTCATGCAATACGTCCAAGACCTCGGCAGCAAGATTTGTTTTGCTTCTGTTGCACATCCACGAAGCAACGGCCAGGCGGAAAGGGCAAATGCTGAAGTGTTGCGGGGCCTCAGGATGAAGACTTTTGACAGGTTGCACAAGTGCAGAAGACGCTGGATTGACGAGTTGCCGGCGGTTCTTTGGTCAATCAGGATAATGCCAAATCGAGCCACCGGCCAGACGCTCTTCTCCCTTGTGTACGGGACAGAAGCAGTTCTCCCCACAGAACTCACATACGGATCACCTCGAGTTCTCGCTTATGATGAGCTTGAGCAAGAGCAGTTGCGGCAAGATGACGCTATGCTACTTGAGGAAGATCGTCTTCAGGCTGCTGTGCAAGCTGCATGCTACCAGCAAGCCTTGCGCCGCTACCATAGCCGCAAGGTTCATGCCCGAAGTTTTGAGGAAGGCGACCTTGTTCTTCGGCGCGTTCAGTTGGCCAAGAATTTCAACAAGTTGACGCCAAAGTGGGAAGGCCCTTATCGGGTAATACGAGTCACCAGGTCCGGCGTAGTCCGGCTGGAGACCGAAGATGGTATCCCAGTGAGTAACTCCTAGAACATCGAACATCTTTCGCAAGTTTTACCCGTAAGGCGCAGTTGTCGGGCCCCCCGGCAGACCACCTTTTGTACAAGCCTTGCCGGCAAGGCGTGTAACCCTTTATACAAAGCCAGGCGCAGACCCTGAGCAACAGATGAATAAATGAAGCGCTGGCTCCCTAAGAATTAGCAGGCATGTTAGGTTGAGCTTCTCTCTCTGGTAGGGTTGATAGTGCTTAGCAGCAACTAACCCCTAGCATAGAGCTCGAGTGTGTGTCTTTTTGTCCCTTCCAGTCCCTTTTTGTTCGCAGGCTGCACGGGCGCTTCAGCGGAACTTTTTAGAGGAAAGGAGACGAACTGACACCCCGACCCTGGCAAGCCAAGGCTGCCGGGGTCAGCAGATTTAGATAAGTCCTTTTCCCCCCGTTGCGTACTTCTGTATGAAACTTGAACGTACGAAACTTTGCTCGATCCCATGCCACTGTGCTCCCTCCTTCCTATGCCCAAAATCCCTTTTGGGCTGGAATTTGGTTGTAGTTGCGGTGGAACGGGGACGGACGAAGGGCCTAATCCTACTTTGCCCCTACCTCCGCCAAGGGCGTGAGCGTAGTTGTGCTACGGAGCGGGAGGCCGGCAAGGCCTGTTGCCGGGTGACGTTGTTTACTTAGGTAACAAGGACTCTTTCCTTGGTGTGAGCCTCGCTCACGCACAAAAGAGCCCGGCAAACACCCTTTTCTTCATTAATACTTTGATCAACGAGTACAATTCATACGGAATGTAAACATGAGCAAGGGGTTACAAAGTTTAAATTCGACAAGTGCCCGCAGGCTTAAGATCTAAAAAAAGATAAGATGCCCATAATCCCTTTCTTGTCCCTCTCCTCAGGAAGCAGATCAAGATAGCGGGAGGGCAAAAGGAGCGCCTAGGTGAGGTGCATGCGGCAGAAGACACCAAGAGAACGTCCCGACGACCGTCCAGAAGAGGGCCGGTGATGATGGTGCCGAGGAAGGAGCTGAAAGATGAGGCAGCGGGCCGGCAATATGAGACAAAGGCGTCGATGCCATCGTACTCCGACTTGACGGCCTGCCACCCACCTTCTTCGCCTTCTCCAGCCTTCCAGCGCCAGCCGCTAGAAGTGGCAGCCCCGAGAAGTTCAAGGAACTGGCTTGAGAAGCCACCACCAAGAACTACCCCCCAGCAAATCGCTCTGCCGGGGAGAAGACCAGGTGCAGATGATGGTGCTGCCAGCGTCGCATGGGGACAGTGCGCCCGACGTCTAGTCGGACCCGTCCCCGTCGTCCTCCCCACTGGTCTCCTCCTCATCGCTATCGCCCGAGGAGGAGCTCTCGTCGTCGGTCAAGCTCTTCGCGCAGCACCCCAACTGGATTCCCGAGCGCCCAAAAACCTTGACGGAGAGTAGGTCAGCCTCCACTAATTTGAAGGCGGAGGATGTGCCCCTTCATCAGGCAGTGGGCGCGTGCGAAGGTTTTCCAACCGCGACGAAGAAGCATTACATGAGGGACGGGGAACTTTACGTTCACCCACATATCGCAATTGCAACATCCCTTCATGTGAAGCCTCAACCTCGACGGCTGGTCGACCTCTAGCACCCTCGCGAATGGCTTAGGAAGGCGAAGATGGCTACGCGACGGTTCACGCAGCTGCAAGATAAACTCCAGTGCCGTATCTCCAACATGGCCGCTTGAAGAAGCGGGAGGAGACGGCGGCGCAGCAGGTGCCCCACTTCCACGTACACTTCTGCCTCGACCACCTCGCCAACTGCGACCTCGTCCAGCACCCCCGCCTTGGGTGCTTGGCAGTTCCTTAACCGTCGCGGCTCTCTGGCAAGAGAAAGATCTAGTCGCCTTCGTAGGGGGGCGGCCGCGACCACGCCCTCTCGGCATGGTGGCGGATAAAGAACGGAGAAGAAGAGAAGACGCAAAGGGATGCCCCTCCTTCTCCTCCCGATCCCCCTTCTATAGCCAAGTAGGAAGGGCTGGGGGCTGGCTCTATACCTTCTCTGAAGGGCCCTTTCGAGTCCGGCTCATTAAGGCCATCGGCAACAAGTGAGGTCGTCGACCGCCCTCCCCGCGCCAATCAAAGGTGCATGGGTATCTGCCATGGCACGTCTTTCCATATACCGCGCGCCCGCCACCTACCCCATGCCATGCATGTGGCGTACGTGGCGAAAAAGGCGGGCGTAGTGGGAAGTGTGAAATGGCGATTACCATCCTGTGAATAAAGGCTATGCACGGGCCGCTGCGAGCACGACAGGCGAGAATATTATAGCAGTTATCCCCTACCACACGTGCCCACACACTGTTTGGGCCTAGCCTAACGACGCTTCGCGCTCGTGTGTGGCCCAGGCCCGTGGGCTCCTGTCGGTGTACTAAAGTTTGGGCCCTTTAGCACCCTATACTTGTGCATGGGCAGTCGTAGCCACACGCGCGATGAGGCATGAAGAGAGCGATCAAGGATAAAACGTGGTACAAGGCAAAGAGAAGCGGCCAAGCCAGAGACCAAAGAGCGGAGGACGAGATGGACCCTCGGCAAAATCCTTGCCGGGACGGCTTGCGAGACCACGGCAAGATCCTTGCCGGGATGACTTGCAGGGCACTAACAAGAGCACCACCCTTGAGGTTGAGAGCTCTGACACCATTGATAACGTTAAGGCCAAGACCCTGGGGCGCGCGCGTAGTGGCGTGCAGATCTTTGTGAAGGCCAGAAGACAAAGTACGTAGCAAGATCCTTGTCGAGGACGTCTGCAAGACCCCGGCAAGATCCTTGTCGGGGACATCGGCAAGACCGCGGCAAGACTCTGCCAACCCGTCACCACTCCAACGCAGTGGCCGGCCTGCCAGCCTGGCAAGCGCCTGCGTGGTGGCATGCAGATCTTCGTGAACATCCTACAACCTCTCCAGCACAGCAGCTGGCCAGCCAACTTGGCACTGCATGCCTTGCCGGCATGGACACGTGTCAAGACGGAGCGGTGCGGCGACGGACGGGATGGGTTCTACTCCCATCCCCGATAAAGCTGAAGGGCACGTAAGCAGCGAATTTAATGCGTTTGTTCTAGGATGCCAATGAAAAACATAAACACTGTAGCTACTTTACACCTCATGTGTGCCACTGTGGCAGCCCCTTGGACATATAAAAGGAGGCCCAAGGCATACTGGAGGAGGATTCAGACTTTTGAACCTCTCGGCCCAGCTTGCATGCGTAGCAGCTAGCCAAAGCTCAAGCAGGACTAGGGTTTTACGCTTCTTAGTGGCCCGAACCTGGGTAAAAATCCGTCGTGTTGATCATTAGATCTGCTCTTTGCACCGCCCCTCTTCCCTGCCAAACCATAGAAGGGATCCACGTGATCCCGTAGATGTCGTTCTCCCCAACACTCAGCCCCTCCTAGGCGGGTCATATCCAATAGTCATATCCCCAACATTAGGCCCCAGGTTGATTTGAACTTGTTCACATTAATCTTCACTTCTTGACTTAGCTGAATCTTCCATCATCAATTTTGTACTCATTCATTGTAACCCGCCATGACGTCACACCTCAGCATCGCGTTAACCCGCCATGACATCATTTCGCATTAACTTCGCACAAAACTCAGGTCCTCTCAATAGATCTTTTTCTTTAATGGACCTTCCGAAAATCGAGGCGTTCACATGGCCACATAATTTTTTTTGACCTCCTCGATTCCCGCGCATGCCATCTATCCACATCCTTATAAATAGGGACAGGGGGTCCTTCTTTTCACATTTACCTTGCCCCCTCATCTTCATCTTCTTCCTCGCAACAACTCAGTCAACCCGAGCTCCGCCGCCGCCGTCTCCGTCCAGCGTCCTCAACTCCGGCGCTGCATCGACCTGATCGGACCAGAGCACTGCAGCACACCTCCGTTGTTCCTCAACATCAGTAAGTATTCACTTTTCCCCGTAGCATATCTACATTAGGGTTTTCACCATTCATCGGTGTTCTTCACCGTTCCTCATTTTCCTTTCTTGGTCACGTAGTTTGATCTGAATATGGCACCGAAGTCATGCGATAGTAGTTTAGCACCCCTTTTCAATCATAGAAGATCCTCCCTCTATACAAAAATACCATCTGAGCATACGAGTTCTTCTGCTGCCGCCACCTTAGGTTTAGAATTTACTTTATTTTTTGAACTGGTGCAGATCCAAAACCATAGAACCAATCTGCGGAACTTGTTTGTCCATTACTTAGCAAAAAATCACTTATAGATCTGTAAACTTATAGGCGGCTTATAGGAACTGTTGTACTCAAAACGTATATGCGGTTTATATGATAGCCGTAACCCGCCATATAGCATTAGTCCCCTTGTTAAGCCGCCAATATATGTTCTCCATCAGTATAACCCTGCACTGTCTTTGGTTTAACCATGTTAATCTTCATAGTACTTATTCTTCTGCCTTACGAACTGGCCTTGCATAACGCACTTACTTTTTGATCCCTGGCCGGCTTAACAGCATAATCTTAAATTGGCAATATCTTTCTTTTTTAAGCTTCATCAACAAAATGACCAAATCTGTCACCTCATGCAACTGGGTCGCTTCCCGGGTTACCGAGCAAACACTGAACGAGCACGTTCAAGTGGGCATCTTAGCCGCAAAGAACGTCATCCATTGGAGGGGCCCAGGCACAGAAACCACTCCTGTCCCTAAAGAAGGCGAAGTCATTGTTTTGACTAACCATATGCTCCGGGGTTTTACCCCACCCGGCTCAAAATTCTTTCGTGATGTGCTGCATTTCTTCAAGCTTCATCCTCAAGATATCGGGCCCAATTCTGTTTCAAACATTTGCAACTTCCAAGTGTTCTACAAAGTGTACCTTCAATAGGAGCCCACTTGTCAGATCACGGGTTCTGGCCAAACCCTTAAGGTTCGAACTCTGGGGTGCACGCAAAGTTCTTTGCCTCCTACCGATCCACGCCCTAGGTTTGCTAAGATCTCGCGGACGAACTCGACGAACTCACAACACAAAAGACACAACATTTATACTGGTTCGGGCCACCGTTGTGGTGTAATACCCTACTCCAGTGTGGTGGTGGTGGATTGCCTCTTGGGCTGATGAGGCACAGTACAAGGGGAAGAACAGCCTCCTGAGGTTGAGGTGTTCTTGTGCTCAATGAACTTGTGGGTGTGAGGATGGAAGATGGAATCGATCACCCTACTAGGGTGGCTAGTTCTACTTATATAGGCCCTGGTCCTCTTCCCAAATATTGAGCGGAAAGGGAGCCAACAACGGCCAATTCGAAAGGGACAGCTAGTACGGCTTATCCTGACAAAAGCCGTCTTCGCCTGCAAAAGGCTCGGGTGGTGATGCCGCCTTGGGCTCCATGGTGACCTCCGTCTTGCCATCCTGCTGGTCTGGGTCTCGTTGCACTGATATGGAAACCTTTGCTCGATCCCTCGGTACTCTGCGACTGCGCTTGCCTCCTTAGCACCAAAGGGGAAACAAGGACACTGCGCGCGCTGGCGCCCACCTGGCGCCCGCCTGGTCTCGATCGTCATGGATCACGTCATGAGAACCTCGCGAGGTTTGCTCTGCCTTGATCTCTCTGCTCCTCGAGAGCCAATCTGGTGAGGCCGCTCCTGAGGAGGTCTTGTGTCGTCCGCCTCACGAGGCTTGGCCCCTCGCAAGGGTCTTGAATGCCTTGTTGATGAAGATGGGCCGTACAGGCCTGCTAGCATAGCCACGCCGTGGGCCGCAGGCAGGCAAGTCTGGGGACCCCCGTTCCCAGAACGCCAACAGTAGCCCCGGGGCCCAAGGCGCGCTCGGGCTTGGCTTCGAGGCGAAGCCAAAGGTCAAGTGCGGAGCGCGCGAGCCTCAAAAGCCTGCGGCCTTGGTCGACGCGTGGCGGTTGATTGGACGTGGGCGTCTCCACTTCCCACGCTGCCTTGGCAACTGCCCGACTTGACAAGAGGCTAGCACAGACAGTGCTTGCCTTCATTGCTTCCCTTCGCCTTGCTCAGATCCCCTTTCTTGCACCCTGCTTCCGAAATCCTCAGATCTGCTTCCATCTTCTTCTGCACCAGCGACCGATGGCGCCGCGTAAGGTCAAGCCTTCCGCATCACCGGCTTGGTACGAGCCAGCGCTCGATGTGCCCAACATCTCGGAGAAGAGCCTCGCCGCTACACGCTTGCTGACGGCGGGGGAGAGCAACGAGAGGGGGAAGACGGAGCTCCGGCTTGCCTCCGACGTGCCGAAGCCTGAGGGAAGCACCTTCTTCCCCTTATTCACGAGCAGCATCGCCGCTGGGTTGGTTCCCCCCTTCTCAGACTTCTTCTATGAGGTCCTCGACCACTACGGGCTGCAGGTGTTGCATCTTCATCCCAACTACATCCTTCTCCTGTCCATCTTCGCCTACTATTGCGAGGCGTATCTGGGCGTGATGCCGTCTGTGGCTCTGCTGCTCCACTTCTTCTTCCTCCGCGTTACCGAGGGCCAGATCTCCGGGTGCGCGAATTTCATTGCGGCCGGCAAGGCCAACTCGATCTCGAATACCGGGAAGAAGGCCGACAACCTTAGGGCCAAATGGGTCATGATGGGCGCCAAGTGCGTCCACCCGCGCTTGGCGCTGCCGACGGAGGTGCCCCAGTTCAACAAGGGGTGGTCGTGCGCAAAGCTCACTGATGAGCGGGCGTCGTCCGTGCTGGATCAGATGAAGGTCGACCTGAAGCCGGGCAATGCGAAGGCGGCCAAAGTGACAGGGGCCATGCTCCTGAGGGAATTCTTGACGATGCGTGTTGCTCCAGTTCAGGCGCACGCGCGCCCTTTGTGGAGGCTTGGGGATGAAGAAGACAAGATTCGCCTAATGCCGCAGGCCCTGCCTGACGATGAGCTGACTGCTGTCCTGCGCCTCTTGGTTGGGGACAACCAGGAGTACCCGCCAAGTGCCTTCGTTCCCTTGTTCCACCGCAAGGACTGGGAGCCGATCGTGGCCTCCAGGCCGACCTTCGACGCGCGCGGGCTGGTGCCGCCGGCGCCCACCGGGGCCTCTACCACGCCGAAGCCGGTGGAGCTGTCTTCTGACGAGTCCCGCGGGAAGGAGGAAGAGGAGGTGGGCTCGGAGGAGACCCCCGAGGAGATGGGAGAAACCTCCCCCTTGAGCAAGGCCAACATCCTCCGCGCCCTACCAGATGAGGCCGAGATCGATGCCCGCCAGGAGGAGGGGGAGCTGCCCCTCGTCCCGACAAGGGGTAGATCGTCGCTGGTCTCTCGAGATGCTTCCCCCGCCTTGACGTCGCCCGGAGCTGCCTCTAGCCCTTCTGTTGTGCCGTCTTCAGCTCCCGGAGCCCGTGTGCCCACTTCTCAAGCTACAAAGCTTTCGGGTTTCAGGCTCCCCAAGCGGAAGGTGGACTATGTCACGGTGGATCAGTAAGTGCTTCGAGCTTCGTCTTGTTCCTGCTTGTACTTGCTATTTTCTGACGTTCACCCTTGGTTGATCAGGCCGGTGCCTTCAGCGAAGAAAAGGAAGGAGGATGCAGCGGTCGTGCACCCCTCTGCGGAGAAAGGAGACGACAACACTCGCACCTCCCCAGCCCGGTCGCCCTCGCGAGGCCAAGAGGAACATCATCGGGAGGAGTCAGCCCCTGTGGCCCCGCTGGCTCCGGAAATGCCGGTGCTTGGCTCGGCTGATGAGGCCATGAAGGCTCAGGAGCCCTTGGTTTCCCAGGCTCTGGTGACGACGTCGATTCCTCCTTCTGCTGCGCCACTACTCCCAGGTTCTTCTGCTTCCTCCGCCGCCTTGGAGCGTGTTCTTTCAGAGATGGCCCAGCTGCGGGAAGATCTCCTGGGCGCGGACCCGCGCCTGGTAGTCGGGCGCCTGGAGCTGGCCCCTGGCTGGCTTCATTCTGACGCAACGGTCCGAGCGGCACTGAACCAGGCCGCGACGGCCTCTAAGGAGGACTAACGGGCCACCACACAAGCTGCGGCCGATCGTGAGGCGGCGCTGAAGGACGCCAAGGCCGCTCGCGACCACTGCCGGGTGCTGGAGGACGAGTTGAAGAGTCTGCGTGGCCAGCACGCCGAAGAAATCCGTGGCTGTCAGGCGAAGGAGGAGTAGATGAGGGCCCGGGAGGACGCCATCAGGGACCGCGACACCGAGCTGGGGGAGCTGGCGAAGGCGCAGGCGGCGGAGCGCGTCCGGCTGGAGGAGCTGGAGCGGAAGGTGAAGGCGAAGGAGGTTGACCTTGACGTCAAGGCGAAGGTCTTGGCCGAATACCGCGAGGCCTTCGCGCTTCTCGAGAAGAGGTCTCACGTGGCGCTGAAGGCGCTCTACGAGAAGGGCTTGGAGAGGCCGCTGTCCACCGATGAGGACGGCCCCGCCAAGCTTCTTCCCTACTTGGTTGATGCGCTTGAGGAGGTCGTGGCCGGCATCGGCCCCATGGCAGAGGACGAGGCACGCGTCCTTTCCTCCGCACTTACGCGGGTCTTCAGCCACCTTTACCTTTGCGATCCCTCCGCCCGCCTTGACGAGCTGCTGGAGCCTGTAGATGAGGAGCGTTGTGCGGCTGCTGCCGCCGCCGTGAAGGGCCAGGTGGAGGCCCTGCTGAAGAAGTTTCGCGGCTTCGCTCTCGCGCCTTTGGCCGACGGTGCAGGTGAAGGCGATGCTACCAAGGAAGGAGCACCTCTTGTGGGTGATGGCGGTGTCCAGGGGTGACCTGCGGCTGCTTTCCTGTTTCATTCCTGCAGCATGCATCAGGCCTCGTGGAGGCGTTAAACTTTCGTTTGATATTGTGAGAACAATATGTCTTGTAATATTTGCTTCGAGATTTTTGCGATTTTTCTTCCTATTTGCTTCGTGTTCTGCGTCGGCAGAGCCCGGCCCCGCGCATACCTCAACCGCCATTGGGCCGACCGGAGACCAGGACGGACCAAGGAGTGAGGGGCTATGTGACCAGTTAGGCTGCTGAGTCGCGATGCTCAGGAGTCCCCCTTGACGCGCAAACAACTTGTAGGGAGAATACGCAAGGATAGGTTAATGTTCTACGTCGGCAGGGCCCGGCCCCGCGCATACCCCAACCGCCGTTGGGCTGACCGGAGACCAGGACGGACCAATGAGTTTGGGGCTACGTGACCAGTTAGGCTCCTGAGTCGCGATGCTCAGGAGTCCCCCTTGACGCACAAACAGCTTGTAGGGAGAATACGCGAGGATAGGTTAATGTTCTACGTCGGCACGGCCCGGCCCCGCGCATACCTCAACCGCCGTTGGGCCGACCGGAGACCAGGATGGACCAAGGAGTGAGGGGCTACGTGACCAGTTAGGCTCATGAGTCGCGATGCTCAGGAGTCCCCCTTGACGTGCAAACAATCTCCATACCTTTGCCCTCGCCAAGGCCCGGCACGGGAGGGCCGCGCGATGACCAGGTCCGGGAGACCTGGTTGGGTGGCGTACGCTTGGGTGTGACCCGAGCGCAGCCCCCGTGCCCAGCCGCCTCGCGCGGCTCTCCCGAGGGGAGGCATTGCGGTGAGGCCAGACACTGAGCTCTGGGGCTCCCTGAGGTTGGTACGGCCGTGAGGCCGCCCTCAGTTGTTTGTCACCAGCATGGAGCATAGTGCTTCCGCATGTGCACAGGCATAGCCGCTCCTCGGCAGTGTCGACGGCCCACGCGCAGCATGGTGCTTCCACTTGTGCGTGGGAGGGGGGCTCCCTCTGAGGAGAGCCCCCGGGGCGTGTACAACCCCGCCCTGACATGTGGCTTGCACGGTAGGGCTAGACGAGGTGTATCTTGGCACTCGTGAGCCAGCGCGGGACTCACGAGGCCCTACCTCAAGGCGGGTTGTGCCTGGTCTTGGTTCTTGTTCGCTGTGCTGGTCCTGCGAGGTGGTCAGACAACCTGCGCCGAACGGATCTCCTGAGGTTATCGCGTGAGAGGGCCGAGCACCAACGGCCCCAGGAGGTGACGTGAACAGGGCCGGCCCACCATACAGAGCTCAGCCGTTGGATTTATCGACGCTGCAGGGACGGGCCCGAACACAGACGCCGTGCCTAGCCTGCTCATGCGAAGGATCCTGAAGAAAGACGGCCGGCACGCGGCTCCCATAATGGGTGACGGTCGAGCAGGTAATAATCATAGGTAGATTAAGCATGGAAAGCATACTGGCTCAAGTAAAAGCAGGGAAGATACACGCCACTAGGTCAGGCCCGAGCGGCTTGGGGATGATGCAGCCCGAGGGGCGCCCCCAGCAAGGTAAGCTAAAAACATGAAGAAAGAGGATACATGCCACAGGGACGGACCCACGTGGCCTAGGAATGATGCAGCCCGAGGGGCGCTCCCAGCTAAACAAACTTGGAAAATGTCACCTGGTTCTGTTGATGAAGGGGTGTTGGGGCAGCTGAAGGTACGCGGCAAGCGGTCGCTCCTCATGAGCCACCGGGGTCCTGAGCCTCGGGAGGCTCTGGGGGTCCAGGCGGTTCCTTGAGGACCATCTCCGTCTTCGTCAGGGCGGCGTGGTGCCTGGCCTCCTGAGCCGCCAGGATGCGCCGCAAGCTGCGCTGATAGGCTGACGACACGCTCGGCAAGCCGAAAGGCATGCGAACGTAGCTGTGCGGTGGGCCCTCGCAGCGTCCCACGCGCGAAGGCCAGAAAAGCTCCTGAGATGCGGCCCCGTTGAGCCCTGGGACGTCGATGCAGACGCACAGCCCGGCATCCTCGCCTGGATGGGGAGCCGCGCCTGGTGAGCGGTGATCGCCGCGCATGGCCCTTGCGTCTTGCAGTTCCTGAGTGGTCTTGGTGATGAATTCCTAAGCGGTGGGCGCTCCTCGCCCTGTGTCCTCCTGAGGGAAACGTGCCGTGAAGCAGGCCTCCAAGTGGTGCCCGAGCACCTCCCTCGTGATGTTGGCAAGGTCTGAGGCTCTCCAGAAGAGAGCCCCCAAGCCCTGCCCGAGAAGGGCGCCGGGCGCGCCTTCCTATGCGATGGAGGGAGGCGCCCCTGGAGCGGGCGCTGATCCTGGCGAGGTTCCAGTCGCGACGCCACCCTCCTGAGGCCCTGCACGGCGCAGCTTCTTCTTCTTCTTGGGGATGGCCTCAGGAGGGCCCTCGCCCTTGTTGTCGGGGTCGTCGATTGCTGCAGCTTGAAAGGCACGCTCGAGGGAGCACACCGCGTCTCTTTCTTCGCATGGGACCGTGATGATTCCGCCGCTTCCCGGCATCTTGAGGACATTGTAGTCGTGATATGGGTCACCGCCATGAACTTGGCCAGGGCTGGATACCCAAGGATGGCATTGTACGGCAAACGAATGTGCGCGACGTCGAAGTCGATGAGCTCGGTGCGGTAGTTCTTGCATTCTCCGAAGGTGACAGGGAGGCGGACCTGCCCTATCGGTGTGGTGGAGCCGTCGGTCACTCCTGAGAAAGGCTTGGTAGGCTGAAGCTGATCATACGACTCTTGGAGGTTGTCGAACGTGTCGACGGACAGGACGTTGAGCCATGCACTGCCGTCGATGAGGGTTTCGGTGACATGCACGTTGCTGATGACTGGGGAACAAAGCATCGGGAGGGCGCCAGCGGTGGCTGCAGACTTGAGCTGATCCACCGAACTGAAGGTGATGGCGCACTGGGACCACCTGAGCGGGCGTGTGGCCTCAAGCTTGGGGAGGACTACATTCACTTCACGAGCAAACTGTTTGAAGATACGCTGCGAGGCTGGGACCTGAGCTCCGCCTAAGATGCAGGCGATAGCACGTGGCTCCTGGAAGCCCCCAGCCCCCTCGTCTTGGTGGTGGTCGTCTTTCCTTCTCGGTGGTGGCGGTAGTGGTGGAAGACCGGCGTTGCCCTGAGGACGATCCTCACGAGGCTGGTCCCTCTAGGCGCCCTCGCGAGGCTGATCCTGCCAGCAGTCCTCACGAGGTCGGTCGCGCCACTCCTGGTGCGGGCCACGGTCGTCCCAGCGTCCGCCACCACGTCCTCCTCCCTCGCCGTAGCCCGGGTCGTTGCGCTCGGCGTGTCGACCGAAGCGTCCTTCTCGAATGGCTCTGAGCTCTTGACAGTCGCTGGTGTTGTGGGTGTGCAGGTTATGGAAGCCGCAGAATGGTCGGCTGTTCTTGGATGACTCGGGCTGATCTCTGCCGCGCTTGGTGTCCGGCTCCGCCGCAAGCACAGCTGCTCCCTTGCACTTCACGTCCTTGGCCTTGGCTTTCTTCTCCTCCGTGTCCGCAGCCGGGAGATCAAGGAGAGAGAGGCGCCCTTCCTCAGCTCTTGCACACTTGGTCGCCAGGTTGAACAGCTCCTGAGATGTGCACAACTCCTCGTGGATGGCGAGCTCCTCCTTCATCTTGACGTCGCAGGCGCCATCAGAGAACGCGGAGATGATGGCCTCGTCCGTCACCTTGGGGATCTTGAGGCGGATGTTGTTGAAGCGCTGGATGTACTTCTGGAGGGTCTCTCCTGGTTGTTGCTTGACGCGACGCAGGTCTCCCACGGCCGGTGGGCGGTCGCGAGTGCCCTGGAAGTTGGCGACGAAGCGGTCGCGCATCTCGTCCCAGGAGGAGATCGAGCCTGGAGGCAGGTTCAGGAGCCACGAACGGGCGCCGTCTTTGAGCGCCATGGGGAACCAGTTCGCCATGACTTTCTCGTCGCCGTTGGCCGCCTCGATGCTCAGCTCATAGAGGTGCAGGAACTCCATAGGGTCGGGGGTGCCGTCGTAGCGAGGAGGCAAATCCAGCTTGAACTTGCCTGGCCAGGCGACGCTACGCAGCTCGGGTGTGAAGGCGCGGCAGCCGGCCGTGGTTGCCGGGGCCCGTCTTGGAGGCAGAGCTTGGTCTTGACACCCACGTGCCGCCACAGCAAGCGGCGCGGGGCCCTGCCGTGGCAGACGATCCTGGTGCGGCGGCGCGAGGAGTGACAGAGCGTTCTCTTGCGGTCGAGGAACTTCTTGGCAGCTTCTTTATTCACGCGCGGGCGCCGGACGGGGTTGGTCGCGCCGTGGAGGCGCACACCTTGGTGCCAGGGCGCCGTCTTGGGGTAGAGGTGGCAGAGGTGCTCCGTGAGCTACGTCGCCTGTAGCTGGCGGAGGGCGAGGCGGAGAGAGGGATGGCGCAGGGGAGCCCCTGCGGCGCGGACAAGCTCGGCGATGCGGTCGAGCCCGCCGTCGTAGAGGTCGTCGACCGGGCGGTAGCGCAGGAGCTCGTGCGCCATGAGGAGCGCAGCCCGTGCATCCATGGGAGCGCGACGAGCGTGGGACGACGAACCAGCGGGAGTCGGCGATGGAGTGGTGGTGCGGCCGTCCCGCCGCACCAAGGGGTGCCGCAAGGACATTTGCTGCTCGTTCCCCGCCGGGCCGGTGGCGGCGTTGGCGGCAGGCGACGGAGAACGACGAGGTGGCCCGCTGGCGGGAGCCGTCTGAGCGACGCGGGTGGCGAGGGCGGCCCGGCGCTCAGCGCGGGCACGGCGAGCGTCCGCCATGGAGATGACGGAGCGAGGCGACGCGGAGCGACGGAAGGGAAGCTTCGGCGCACCCCTGCCTGGCGCGCCAAATGTCGGATCACGGGTTCCGGCATAACCCTTAAGGTTCGAACTCTGCAGTGCGCGCGAAGTTCTTTCCCTCCTACCGATCCACACCCTAGGTTTGCTAAGATCTCGCGGACGAACTCGACGAACTCACAACACAAAAGACACAAGATTTATATTGGTTCGGGCCACCGTTGTGGTGTAATGCCCTACTCCAGTGTGGTGGTGGTGGATTGCCTCTTGGGCTGATGATGCACAGTACAAGGGGAAGAATAGCCTCCTGAGGTTGAGGTGTTCTTGTGCTCAGTGAACTTGTGGGTGTGAGGATGGAAGATGGAATCGATCCCCCTACTACGATGGCTAGTTGTACTTATATAGGCCCTGGTCCTCTTCCCAAATATTGAGCGGGAAGGGAGGCAAAAATGGCCAATTCGAAAGGGGACAGCTAGTACAGCTTATCCTGACAAAAGCGGTCTTCGCCTGCAAAAGGCTCTGGTGGTGACGCCGCCTTGGGCTCCATGGTGACCTCCGTGTTGCTGTCCTGCTGGTCTTGGTCTCCTTGCACTCATATGGAAACCTGTGCTCGATCCCTCGGTACTCTATGACTGCGCTTGCCTCCTTAGCACCGAAGGGGAAACAAGGACACTGCGCGCGCTGGCGCCCGCCTGGTCTCGAACGTCATGGCTCACATCATGAGAACCTCGCGAGGTTTGCCCTGCCTTGATCTCTCTGCTCCTCGCGAGCCAATCTGGTGAGGCCGCTCCTGAGGAGGTCTTGTGTCGTCCACCTCGCGAGGGTCTTGAATGCCTTGTTGATGAAGATGGGCCGTACAGGCTTGCCAGCACAGCCACGCCGTGGGCCGCAGGCAGGCAAGTCTGGGGACCCCCGTTCCTAGAACGCCGACACCACTGTCGAATTGTTCAGGGAATTTTACTACCTGAACCGCCAGACTGAGTTTACAGATGGGTCCAGCCTAGAACTAGGGGGCATTTCAATTCAGAGGTGCAAAGAAGCCACTTTTCCTGCCGCCACACTCCCCAGTCATCCCAAGGACTGGAATCAAACTTGGTTTTACTGTAAAGACACCTCTCCAGAAGGTGAGAATCCTCTGCCAGGTTATCGTGAAACCTGGCTTAGCAACAGACATCATCTTCCTGAACGGATCAACATAGAAGAACGAGCAAAATTTATGCTCATATTCTCAAAGATCAGAGCCTTGATGGCCAATGGTTTGACTGGAGTCGATCTGGTTCGCTGCTGGGTCGCATGGAGAATTTTGCCCTTAAGCCGCCGGTCCGGCTTAATGTGCGAGTATACCGACGATGTTAAAGATCCACTGCGTTACTTTTCAATCCGCCTGGATGACCAACAAATTAATGATATGACTAAAACGCTGCTTAATGAGAGTCTAGCGACTTGCAGCAAGGTGGGGCCGAACCCCTACTGCACCCTCAACAAGCCGCCGGCTCTAAGTATTTTTCTAACAGCTTTTAGTTAACTCATTATTTATCAATCTGCCTTCTCATTATTACTTGAATTTATGTAGGCTGACTCCCCCTTCTGGTGCAAAAAACTTCAGGATAAGCCAGCCAAGAAGACCAGGACCAAGAATAAGGTTATCAAAAAACCTTCCAAAAAGAAGACAGATGCAATTGACCCATTTACTCTTGACGACGAGTCGGAGATAGAACTTGATCCCCTTGGCTCTTTCTTTGTACATCTTATTGACATTGATTACTATTAGGATGATGCGGAAGGTAGCCATGCAGATGGTGAAGAGGTAACTATCCTTTCCTCCTACTCAGAACCTCTGCCAAGACAGAAAGTTCGTCAAGTGAGCCGGAAAGTAAGGTTTTCTCACCCTTTAGCTTACTTGGATCCCAACTTTCTTTTGAAGAAACAACAACACGAAGTTCGCCGCACAACCCGGAACAGTGGCGGTGGGCTTCTCTCCTCCGGCTTACCCAACACGCCGGCTCCTCGTAAGCGCCATCCAGAGGTTTCACAGATTTCCGACTTAGCTTTTGCCAAGGCGGGTCTTATTCGACAACCTCTTAATCCTTCTGATTCAAACTATTAGGGAACCTCTCACTCTTCATCTAGCGATTCCACTGGGACTCAAGTTCCTCTGTTCAAGACCGTTCCTGGGTGAGAACACTTAAGCCTACTTGTTTTAACACTTTACTCAATTGATATACTAATCTCATCATATGTTTTACTTCCAGTGCTATGTCCAAACCCAGCAAGAAGTCGAAAGTGAGTAAGCCGGCTGAAGACCCCAAAACTGCTGACCCAGAGGAACAGACAATATCTGAATCTTTGCATCAAACCTCCGAAGTAGCCATGGACGATCCACCGCCAGAGGAGCACCATGTCACCATGGACTCCATGAATGTTGACCCGGAGAATGCTAAGCCGCCCAGTCCCGCTCAGCCGGCTCAAGAGACTGAAGACATAATGGTCACTGGGACGGCTTATACAACACCAGGCAACCCCACCGTCTTATCCAAGCACAGTGCCAAGGACGAAATTTCAGCTGTCGATAAGGGCAAGTGGAAACTGGATTTGGAGAGCTATGCTCGATTCAATGCCCATGAGATTCATGCAGGTTATCTGAACCGCCTTCACACCAGCCGAGACTTTGAAGCCGGCTTGGTTAACCTTATGAAAGAGCACTTTGAGGTAAGCACTACCAAACCCTCTCATATAAATATTCCTGTCAGCCGCCAAGTCTACTGAATATGAAGAAATTGAATATGTTGTAGACTTAAATAGCATCTTTAGTCTTGTAGCTATGTCATAGCACTTTATAACTGCTGGATCAAAACTAGTAGCCCCCAAGGGCCGGCTTAAACTGGAAAGTTAAGCTGGGACTATATATGCCGTGCTAAAATCCACATGTAGCCCCCAAGGGCCGGCTTAAGCTGCATAGCCAAGCCGGGACTTATCACCATATTTATGAACAAATCCAAATATGTAGCCCCATGAACCGGCTATAGTCGTAGAAATTTAGTCGGGTCATCATAGAGTTGTCTTCAAAAAGAGCAATGTACATTAGCCCCCAAGTGCCAAGTAAAATACTTGTATTATGCTTGGGACTTCAAAGAAGGTGATCATCATAATCATGTATTGCTGCTGACTCGCCTTATCTTGCAGGTTGAATTAAATATGAAAGAATCTCAAGTGGCAGATCTGCGTCAAAACATCCAGTCCCAACAATCAGAAACTTCAAAGGCCAAAGCAGAGCTGAAAACCGCTTTAGAAGAGATCGAAAGGTTGAAAAGGGATTTTAGCGCTGAGAGAACCGGCTGAGACACCGAAAAGGCAGCTCTACTGAAAAGAGCGGAAAATGCAGAAGCTGCCTTAAGCCCGTGACTGATGAGTTGTCCGGCTTGAAGCATCAAATCAATAGCATGACAGCCACCATCTTTGGTAAGTAATATTGTACCTCAATCTTTCATCATCAATGTTGAACAACCATTCAGCCATTTATCAATATCTTTGGTAATGCAGCCCCCAGGGTTTCCCACTTTGGGTCAGACATGCGCATGAAGCTGAAATCCGCCTACACTCTTGTGGAACAATTATACACTCGTGCGCAACGAGCTATAGCTGCCGTCTCTTATACTAAACAGCCACCTACTCTTATCAGAAAAACTCTGGGCAAGCTGTCAGTTGTACCCCAAAGGGCAGAAGAAATAAAATGGTCAGCCGCCAGGGCTGGCGCCATTACTTCCCTGAGCCAGGCCAAAGCATGGCAGGCAGAGCTTGACCCAGCGGAGTTGGCTACTGGTTGCCCAAGCTTGAAAGAAGATAGGTATCCCTTCACTGCAGAAGACTTCACCAAAATTGTCAAGGAGATGCGACCGTTCGCAAGCAAACTGGGTGAGGAATCTAAGCTCTCCAAATATCAGGCGGCTTATACCGCTCAAAATGAAAAATTGAAAGCGACGGTTTATCTAGTCATGGACCTGATTCCTCCAACACGTAAGCACACTTTTGCCCCTAACATTGATCCATCCACTCTCATGGATGACGAAGCTGCATTCAAAGCCGTAACTGGCGTGAATTGGACATCACCTGATTTCCAGCCAGTGGAGGAAGAGGAAGAACCAGCGCTGGATAAATCAGAAGCCTCAACCCAGCAAGAACAAGGCCACTGAACCACAAGGTGTCTCTGATACTGCCTTCCGGCTCTTCATGAAAAAACAATGATCTGACATGCCATCGTGCATGTTTATGTGCATAATATTTTGAGCCGTTGATCTGATGCTGAAGATCTGCTGCTTATGCTCATAATTTTATCAATCATGCTGATCATGTTATCATAATCCCTGTACACAAGTAAAGAGCATGTGCCCTGGCGGTTCACACCAGGGCGAGTCATGATGTTCCATATAAAATTTTACTGGTGACTAAATAATCCATAACCGGGGCGGGTTATCAAACCTTGCATACTCATAACAAGCAAATAACATACCTGTGAGATTTGTTCATACTGCTGGCTTACAACACCAGATGCAGCAAGGGTAAAAGCCCAAACACCTTAGAGCGCAAAACTCCAAGTGCACAATCACATCATACTGGCGACTTACCGTCCAAAGCTAGACCGGGTTATCAAAACTCCGGATACGCTCAAATATGAGCCTTAAGGATTAAGGCTACATGGCATGAATCGTTTTAAACCATATGTCAATTTGGTAAAAAATATGAACCCAAATAATGTTCAAATAAAATAACAAACCAGAAAAGACAAGGCTTTCATAGGCTGCCAAACCTCAATATCAAGTGCTATTCAAGGGCCGCACAATTACTGAGTTAATCCTTTATTCAAACCTGTAAGCCGGGCCTGACCAACCGCCGTTTTAACTTTGGCAAGTTCAGGGTCTTTATAAGATTGACTGTCAAGAGAATGGTGGGTCATTCCAGGATTACCTGGTCGGAGTGGCAGACATACAAATGAAGGATAACCCGGAGTTTTGGTGAATACACCTGGCGTCCAAGCCGATCAAAAGGGTAAATATAGCTATGTTCATTAACCAGGAAGCCCCCTGGTGACCTACAATAAGCCATCAAGGCAGGTTACCTATGTTTGAACTACAAATTATAGCAAGTTCTCTTTGGTAACCATTTAACTTGGGCAGAAAGCCCCCAAGTCGCTTGCAACAAGGCGTATAAGCCGGATCAAAGGGTAGTCATAGCTATGCTCAGTAAGCAGGAAGCCCCCTAGTGATTTTATGAATTGACAATAAAGACTCAGATTCTCAAAAATGAAACGACAGAGGCCCTGAATTATTAGGGATGCCGGCTTTATTATGCTAATCATAGTATATACATTGGTAAAAATATGTACAACACAAGAGCCGGTGGCTCAGGTGTGATAAGGCCAAAGATGAGCAATATTCCACGGCCGGCGGGTCTCCTCCTCTGACGTCGTGAGTCCTTGTGGTCTCGGACATCAATGAGATAATATGACCCATTGTTCAAGTTTTTGTTGACCACAAAAGGTCCTTCCCAAGGTGGGGATAACTTGTGCATATCTGTTTGATCCTGAATGAGTCGGAGCACCAAATCACTTTCTTGAAAGGTCCGGGTTTTAACCCGACGGCTGTGATAACGACGCAGATCTTGCTGGTAAATCGCTGAACGAGCCGCCGCAAGGTCACGCTCCTCATCCAGAAGGTCAAGATCATCCTGACCTGCTTTTTCATTATCAGCTTCAACATAAGCCGCCACACGGGGCGAGTCGTGACGGATTTCACTGGGAAGAACCGCCTCTGCTCCGTAAACCATGAAGAAAGGCGTATAACCCGTAGATCTGTTGGGGGTAGTGTTGATACTCCATAGCACTGAGGGCAACTCCTCAACCCAACAACCCGTCGTCCTCTGCAAAGGGATCATAAGCCGGGGCTTGATACCTCTCAAGATTTCTTGATTGGCTCTTTCAGCTTGACCATTGGACTAGGGGTGAGCCACAGATGAAACATGAAGTTGAATATGCTCTCGTTGACAGAATTCCTTCATAGCACCCTTGGACATATTGGTACCATTATCAGTTATAATGCTATGAGGGTAGCCAAAACGGAAAATCACCTTTTTCAGGAATTTAACCGTCGTTGCCGCATCACATTTGCTGACCAGCTCTACCTCAACCCATTTTGTGAATTTGTCAACCGCCACCAACAGGTGAGTCTTTTTGTCCTTGGATCTTTTGAAAGGCCCAACCATATCCAGTCCCCAGACCGCGACGACCAAGTAATTGGAATTATCCTCAATTCTTGAGCCGGAACGTGAGCTCGTTTGGAAAAAATTTGACAGCCGTCACACTTACTAACCAGATCCTCTTCATCAACATGAGCCGTCAGCCAATAGAACCCATGACGAAAAGCTTTAGCCACGAGAGACTTAGAGATGGCATGATGACCACAATATCCTTCATGAATATCTGTAGAATCTCACGGCCCTCCTCAAGAGAAATACAACGCTGAAATACCCCCGTGACACTGCACCTGTGCAACTCACCGTTGACAAAAGTCATTGACTTAGACCGCCAGGTTATCTGCCTGGCCAAGGTTTCATCTTCAGGTAACTCACCCCGGGCCATATAAGCCAAATATGGAACTGTCCAATCAGGAATAACATGAAGAGCCGCCACCAACTGTGCTTCCGGGTCAGGGATAGCAAGATCCTCCTCCATAGGCAATTTAAATCAAGGGTTATTCAAAATATTAAGGAAAACATTGGGTGGCACTGGCTTACGCTGAGAGCCCAGCCGGCTTAACGTATCAGCCGCCTCATTTTTCCTACGATCAACATGTTCCACCTGATAACCTTTGAAATGACCAGCAATAGCATCAACCTCTCGGCGATAAGCCGCCATGAGTGGATCCTTGGAATCCCAAGTTCTTGAAACTTGCTGAGCCACCAAATCTGAGTCGCCAAAGCACCTCACCCAGCATAGATTCATCTCTTTAGACATCCGGAGACCATGGAGCAAGGCCTCATAATTGGCTGCATTGTTAGTACAAGAGAACATCAACCTTAAAACATAACAAAATTTATCACCTCGTGGGGAAGTCAAAATAACTCCAGCCCCCGAGCCCTCCAATTGCTTAGACCCATCAAAATGAATAGTCCAATATGTGTTATCAGGCTTTTCCTCAGGCATCTGCAGCTCTGTCCAGTCATTGATGAAATCCACCAGTGCTTGAGACTTGATAGCTGTGCGAGGCATGTATTTCAAACCATGGGGTCCAAGCTCAATGGCCCACTTGGCTACCCGGCCTGTGGCTTCTCTGTTTTGAATAATATTCCCCAAAGGAGCAGAACTGACCATGGTGATGGGATGACCAAGGAAATACTATTTCAACTTACGACTAGCCATGAACAGTCCATAAACCAGCTTCATGCCAATGTGGGTACCTCTGCTTAGACTCAATGAGCACCTCACTAACATAGTAAACCGGCCTCTGAACCGGATATTCCTTGCCTGACTCCTTTCTTTCCACAACAACCGCTACACTGACGGCTCTGTTGTTAGCAGCCACATATAAAAGCAAGGGCTCCTTATCAATGGGAGCTGCAAGGATTGGCGGCTCAGCCAAGTGCTTTTTCAATGCCTCAGAAGCCTGATTAGAAGCATCACTCCATAGAAAGTGATATGTTTTCTTCGTCGTCTGGTATAGAGGGGTAGCCTTCTCTCCCATGCGGCTTATAAACTGGCTCAAAGCCGCAATACGACCCGCCAAACGCTGGACATCATTGATACATGCCGGCTTAGCCAAAGAAGTGATAGCCTTGATTTTCTCTGGGTTAGCTTCAATGCCTCTCTTAGAAACCAAAAAGCCCAACAGCTTACCGACTGGCACACCGGAAACACACTTAGCCGGGTTAAGCATCATTTTGTAGACCCGGAGGTTGTCAAAGGTCTCCTTCAAATCATCTAACAAGGTTTCCTTCTTCCTGGACTTCACAACGATATCATCCACATAAGCATGAACATTGCGTCCAATCTGGTTGTGAAGGCAATTCTGAACACAATGCTGATAAGTAGCCTGGGCACTCTTGAGCCCAAAGGGTATAGGCAAAAGCAGAAGGCTCCAAAAGGAGTGATAAAGGCCATCTTCTCCTGGTCCTTAACTGCCATCTTGATCTGATGATAACCAGAATAAGCATCTAAAAAACCCAAACGCTCACAACCCGTCGTAGCATCAATGATCTGATCAATACGAGGGAGAGCGAAAGGATCAGCCGGATAGGCCTTGTTAAGGTCTGTGTAATCCACACACATACGCCAAGTGCCATTCTTCGTAAGTACTAGCACCGGGTTAGCCAAGGATGAAGAACTTCAATAATGAACCCAGCCGCCAAGAGCCGGGCCACATATTCACCAATGGCCTTGCGTCTCTCTTCATTAAAACGACGAAGGAATTGATTGACCAGTTTAAACTTTGGATCAACATTGAGAGTGTGCTCAGCGAGTTCCCACGATACACCTGGCATGTATGAAGGCTTCCATGCAAAGATGTCCCGGTTCTCATGGATGAACTCGATGAGCGCGTTTTCCTATTTCGGATCCATATTGGCACTGATACTGAACTGTTTGGATGAGTCACCAGGAACAAAATCAACTTGCTTAGTGTCATCTGCCGACTTAAACTTCAACAAGGGGTCATGCTTTGTCGTTGGCTTCTTCAAGGGGGTCATATCCGCCGGGTCAACATTCTCTTTGTAGAATTTCAACTCCTTTGTTGTACAAACAGACTCCGCGTAAGCAGCGTCGCCCTCTTCACACTCCAAAGCTATATTCATGTTGCCATGTACCGTGATGGTACCCTTACGACCCGACATTTTAAGATGTAGATAAACATAGCAAGGTCGTGCCATAAATTTAGCATAAGCCGGCCGTCCAAACAGGGCGTGATAAGGGCTCTTGATCTTGGCCACCTCAAAGGTTAATGTTTCAACTCTGTAATCATGCTCATCACCAAAAGCCACCTCCAAAGCTATCTTACCCACCGGATACGCCGATTTACTAGGCAGCACCCCATGAAAAACAGTAGAAGACGGCTTAAGATCCTTGTCAGTCAAATTCATACGGCGGAAAGTATCATAGTAAAGGATATTGATACTACTGCCTCCATCCATAAGCACCTTTGTAAACTTGTATCCTCCAACCTGAGGGGCAACCACCAAAGCCAATTGACCCGAATTGTCAACCCGGGGCCAGTGATCCTCATGGCTCCATACAATAGGCTGTTCAGACCATCGCAAGTATCGAGGGACCGCCGGCTCAACCGTGTTCACTGCCCGCTTATGAATCTTCTGGTCTCGTTTGCATAAGCTCGTGGTAAACACATGATATTGACCACTATTCAGTTGCTTTGGATTACTCTAATAACCAGACTGCTACTGCTGCTGATTCCCTTGACTAGTTTGCTTATTAAAACCACCTTGATTGCCTTGGCCCTGAAAACCGGAGCTTGAACCGCCACCTCTGAAGCCAGGTCCGTGACAGCCGGATCCTGACCCGCCATGCGGGGGATTATTCTAGAAAAACCGGAATTTCTATACTCCCTCATGATGAAACAATCTTTCCACAGATGACTGGCCGGCTTCTCTTGCGTACCGTGCTTTGGGCAAGGCTGATTCATAATCGCCTCAAGGTTGGACTTCGGCCCGCCAAACCGGGGCGTTGACGATTTCCCCTTACGACGCTGATTGTTACCCTGTGCACTGGTATTGGCCAAAAAGTCTGAACCGCCGTCCATCTGCTTGTGCTTACCATTATTAACTTGACCCGCCGTATTATGTTGCTGCCCTTTGGCATTGCCACTCTTCTTCCCCTTACCAGCCTTCTCCTCATCAGACTCAGGGTCCTTGGTACTATCAGAGTCGGTGTATTTGACGAGAGCCGCCATAAGCTCTCCCATATCATTGTAGTGGCGCTTAAGCCGCCCCAACTTCTGCTTAAGGGGAAGGAACCGGCAATTCTTTTCCAACATCAGGACGGCTGAACCGGCATTGATACTGTCCGATGAATGGATAACAGCCGATATCCGGCGCACCCAACTGGTCGTTGATTCGCCCTCACCCTGGATACAAGAGTCTAAATCAAGAATTGACATAGGCGGTTTGCACGTGTCTTTGAAATTCTGGATAAAACACGTTTTCAATTTAGCCCACGATCTGATGGAATTAGGGGGCAACCCTTTCAGCCAAGTGCGTGCCGGTCCATCCAACATCATCGTGAAATATTTAGCACACGCAGCATCACTAACGTCCAACATCTCCATGGCCATCTTATAGCTCTCAATCTAGTCCTCTGGGGGCTGATCCGCCGTGTAATTAGGCCCCTTGCGGGGGCCCTTAAAATCCTTGGGCAGGCGCTCATTACGTAAAGCCGGCACTAAGCACGGTACACCAAGGGTACTAGAGGTTATTCCTGCCTCCATAGACACTGATGGGTAAACCATAGATTGTTGATGAGCTGCCAACTGAGCCGCCAGCTCAGCCTCCCGACGTGCCCTACCCTGATCCACCAAAGCCTGAGCATTGTTATCAGCACGCGGCGGGTCATGCCTACGAGGCTGGTTATGGTGCTGCTCACTGCTTGAAACCATTGGCGAGTCAATATGCCTGCTATAACTCCGGCTTGGACGAGGGGTTTAATGAATCCGAACACGACTGTACGAGTAAGCCACCTGTTGAGCCACCGCTGTCTGAAGAAGCTCTCCGGCCCTCCATATCCCCAACAGCATACACAACAATCCTCTTACTCGAGTTTAGGCTATCATCACCACCACCACCCACTATAAGCGAATCATGAACATATTGCAACACCCTACAGCGGTAATCCCACACGCTTGCGTGCACGAAGGGCACCATAGGATAGGACCATAATAACATACAACTCATATCAATCACACCATACCACAATTAACCCATAGGACAAAAGAAATCTACTCAAACATCATAGGATGTCAACACATCAATGGATAATAATACGGGGATAATTAGTTTTATGCCCCTTGTGTCCCACTCAGATATTTTACCCCTAATTTCCAAAAGCCATCAATTCTGTCCAAGTCACTTTGCTCCTCTTATGCTTTTGCCCTTTGACCGTTTGTCTGTCACTTTGAAAACTTCATAACAAATTCATACTAAATCATAAAAATGCAAATAAGATACCAAAATGTTCAGAAAACAACACCTATATGTCAGTGTCATTTGCATTCATGACAAAAGTGCTGGAAAGTGCCCATCCGAGTTTTAGCTCTTATGATACCACCACGAACAGTAAATTCTGAAAAAAAAAATCAAAAGAAATTGGTGGCAAAGAATGACAAATGTTTTACGTGCTTGCCAAGTTTCATCAAGGAATGACATTCGTGGAAGTCGTGGCAAAAAACAATCTATTTTGTAGTGTTGATTGTTTTTTTGCCACGACTTCCACGAATGTCATTCCTTGATGAAACTTGGAAAGCACATAAAACATTTGTCATTCTTTGCCACCAATTTTTTTATTTTATTGTTCATGGTGGTATCATAAGAGCTAAAACTTGGATGGGCACTTTCCAACACTTTTGTCATGAATGCAAATGACATTGACATATAGGTGATGTTTTTCCGAATATTTTGGTATCCTATTTGCATTTTTATGATTTAGTATGAAATCTTTATGAAGTTTTCAAAGTGACGGTCCAAGGGCAAAAGCATAAGAGGAGCGAAGTGACTTGGACAGAACCGATGGCTTTTAGAAATTAGGGGTAAAACAGTCGAGTGGAACACAACTAGGGGCATAAACCTAATTATCCCAATAATATGTGGCATAAAGCTCCATGTTTAAGTAGGGATTACGGTGGGAATAAAGAGGTTATACCACTGCATAGAGGGGAAGGTGATCACAGCGGCGAAGTTGTTGGTGTAGATCGCCGTCACGATGGCTCCCCTGCGGCACTTCGGCGCCACCAGGAGAGAGGGGGAGAGAGAACCCCCTCTTTTTCTTCCTTGGCCTCCCCCCAGATGGGAGGATGTTTCCCCTCTGGTCCTTGGCCGCCATGGCTCCTGGAGGGCAGGGACCACTCTGAGATTGGATCTCTCTCACTCTTTCTCTTCAGTTTCGCATCTTCGTTTCTGTCCGAAAACCGTTTGTTAGATTCCCTGAGATCCGTAACTCCGATCCGACTAAAATTTTCACACGATATAAGCTTCCTTGCGGCCAAAAAAGGGCTCCAACCGACTTACGAGGTGACCACAAGGAAACACCCCACGCCTTAGGGGGTGGGCGCACCCTGTTGCCTTGTGGAGGCTTTGGGCCTCCGTTTGCATAGATTCTTCCTCCCAAAAATCACATATATACTGAAAAACTCCGTAAAATTTTATCGCATTCGGACTTCGTTTGATATGGATTCTCTACGACATAAAAAACATTCAAAAAACAACAACTAGCACTGGGCACTGGATCAATACATTATTCCCAAAAAATAATATAAATTATTGCCAAAAATATGTGAAAGTTGTAGAATATTGGCATGAAACAATCAAAAATTATAGATACGACGGAGCCATATCAGCATCCTCAAGCTTAATTCCTGCTCGTACTCGAGTAGGTAAATGATAAAAAGATTTTTTATGTGGAATGCTACCTAGCATAATCTTGATCATGTAGTCTAGTCATGGCATGAATATTAGGATACGAGCGATTCAAGGCAATAGTCTATCAATCTGATATAAAGACATCAATACTCAGGAATACTAACAAACAATCATGCCCTTCAAAATAAACAATGCTAAAGAACGCTATCCCTACAAAATCATATAGCTTAGCATGCGTAGTCTTCCTAGCATAAAGTATAAATCATGAGCACCTCGGTGCAAACCAAACAATCGTATCATACTTTTTCACGCGCTTTAACATTTTCAACTTCACTCAATACATGAATGTGGGCCATGGACTTAACACTTTGGGTGGAATAGATAATTATGGGTGAATAGAGAATGATGGTAGATCCTTCACGCAAGAGGATTCGAACTGAAAACGAGCCAGGAATGAGACCATTCAAAGGTTTTGGGAGGTTTGGAGGAGAAAGAGAGAAGAGATTGAAGTTTTGATATAGGTTTACCTCTTCTCGAGTGTCATATGGTTGAGATTTTGGGAAGTATCAGCCGCCTTCAAACACTCGGGACTTGTTAGGGATATTTCCCTAACATCTTAACCTGATAGGAGAATTAACCTAGCCCAGAACTTGTTGGTTCATGGGTCACTTCGTCCAGACGGGTTGATATTGAAGTCCCAAAAGAATAAAGATAAGAGCTGGCTTAACGGATGGGCCGACTCAACGGGGCCTAGTAACGAAGGACTACTTGGAGGACAAGTAGAATAAGGCACGGATTGTAATTCGACCCAGATTCTGTTGTGACCTCGGGGCCTCAACCTGTATAAAGGGGAGCCCCCGAGGCAGAAAAGATTAAGTTACAAGCTCAAGTACTAGGATAGCCAAGTTGCACCCTTGTAATCGAGATCCCAAGCAATAATCAACCAAGAAGGAAGTAGGCTATTACCTCCACCATGAGGTGCCGAACCTGGGTAAACCCTTGTCTCTTGATTCTGATCAACCCCATTCAAGCTACTGCCTAGCTGCGATGGCCTCATGACTAAGTCCTTTCACGAGGACATCCGTCGTGACAAAACAACGACAGTTGGTGCCCACCATGGGGCTATCGCTCGGTGGTGTTGAGTTCTTGGAGGAAGCTCTCCCAAGGATCGAGGGATATGTGATCGGCCGCATGACCAAGAGTCATCGCGGCAAACTCTACATGACAATTCATACTGGGGCCCCGAGGCCGACTCAATCGAGTATGGGTACCAGGTCCCCTTCTGCAAGATCCACATCTTCGTCGGCAAAATTGGCGAATCAGGACCCGAGCTGGACATCTACACCGACATCATCGAGTCGGCTCAGCGCACGCAACCCACACGGGCTCAAGCCAGCCGGAACCATCTCTTCGTCGGCTTCACCCAGGGAGTCGATCTCGCGGACAACTCCGCATATGGTGGGGACACCCTAGTCTACTCCGACGGCAAGTCATCGGTTGGGGACACTAAGTCGATCCTCCCACTTTATGATGGCAGGCTTGGGGGCTACTCCGATGATGAGCCAGCCCCGATCGACCACGAGCCGCTCCGTCGGACCACCATCTACATGGCAGGCACTGCGCCGGCTCTTGATTCTATCGCAACAAGCGCCATGGGAGGAATCGGTACTTCGGCAACAGATCCAAACACGGCTGGCTCGGTCAAGCCGCTGGCTCAAGTTCTTTTGGAGCTAGTCGCCTCGTTGACAACGCTCCTAGAGTCGTCGGTAACAGCGGGGAACCAAGAGGAGCGCAATGCGGAGATAGCTAAACTTCGCGAGCAGATGGCTAAAGGTCAAGAAGATATCAACGCTGAGGGCGCTCGCATGGTGGAGCTATGAGCCCAGATTCATAATGAGGCGGAGGGCCTAAGGACAGAGGCATGGTGCATGGGTCTATGACAGAATGATTCACATGTGGTTCATCGGAGGAGGCACGTTAGCCGTTTGCCCCCTAATTTGGAGCCCATGTGTTTATTCAATACACCTACACAGGGGGCTGGGACAAGCACCCTAGGGGCTCTAGTTATACCCCAGTCAAACCGGGTTGTACTCCAGGATAGGGATGGGCGGCCACCCCCAGCTCAGCAGCGCCAGCTCGAGCCAGCCCAGTGCCCGCCGCCTGTTCGGATGACTCCTAACCGTTTTGTGACACCAGCCGGTCACTTTTCTAATCTCATTGATAACTTGTTGGCAGCAGCTACCAACCTCACGTGCTTCCGATCACGGGGAATACCCCCATTGAGATCGAGGCCCTGAATGCCGTCGAGATGTTGAAGATTACGGTTGCCCAGCAAGCAAACTACTCCTACAGTAAGCAGCGACTCCACTCCACCCCACATCCAAGCCGTGGCAGGAGCCAGCATGCTGAGTCGCCAGCGGTCTCTAGCAGCGCCCATCGGCGACGCAAACAGCCACGTGACCCGCCTCGGCATGAAGCCTCGGATTTTCAGGAAATCATCGACACGGCCCGGGCACGGTGAGAAGTAGAAGCGGCTAACACGGCGGCTTAGCCATCACCTACTACAACTCCTTTGGCTTCGCAAGGTGTCATATCGAGTACCAGGACCATTGGGATTCCAGTACCCATCATAAACTCTCATCTCTTGCTTTACATTATTCGCCATTTGCCTCTCGTTTTCCTCTCCCCCACTTCTAAAATGATTTTCGAAAAGATTTTCCTTTTTATTCGCCCTTCATTCGTTCTCTTATGTTTGCTTGTGTTTCCATGTGCCTTCTATTTTTCTTGTATCTTTGCTTGCTAAAAATCTATTGATATGGATCCACTCAAAGTTTACTAACTGGATCATCTTTGATCCATATGTGCTCGTGCTGAAACCCCAACTAGTTTAGTTGAGGGAAAAATCTTTAGATGAGCATGCTCATTTTGTGTGTCATCGTTTGTCTCAAAAAGGGAAGCTCTTATGGAATCAAATAAATTGTTTGCTATGCTATGCTTGGAATCTTTGTGAAATTTGTGATTTTACTTGCTCTAACAACCCTAAAAAACACCTTCCCTACCTATGTGAGTTTAATGATAATGAAATCTTATCTTCTTATGAAAAGGGTGTTTACAGTTACTATGATATCGAACAAATTGAAGAATTTGTTGCTTTTAAGGGTGCTTATGAAGTTGCATCTTTGATTGAAAAGTATGATACTACTCTCTACAAATATGAAAATTTTGACATAAATATTGCTATGAAAACTATGCTCATAATTCCCATGTCAAAGAATTTATTGAGAGAATGACCGTTGCTTTGGAAGAAAATAATGATATGCATGAATTTATAGATAGTTATGATTCCGATGATTTGATTGAAATATACCTTGATAAATATGATGCTTGCTATTCTTGTGGCCATGATGCCAATATTTATGGAGATGATTTTGCTATAGTTCCTTATGTTAAACATGAGATTATTGCTATTGCACCCATACCTTATAGTTCCTTGAATCAAAAGCATGATTGCAATGATGTTATTATAAAATATATTAATATCAATTGTGCTAATGATATGCAAAACCCCAAGCTTGGGGATGCTAGTTTTGCTATGTCCACTACTTGTTGCAATGATCATGATTGGGGTGATTCTTCTTACAAACTTGAAAATTTATCTAAGCCCCATGATTAATATGAGATTAATAATAATAATACTGAAAGTGGGTTTGGAAGGGTGTCAACTTAAGATCCCACATATTTGGATGGTGTTCAATCTTATGAAGTTTTTGATAAAAGTGGGTTCGGAGAGGTCATGACTTTATTTTATGATAATCCCACTATTTCGGAAGTGTGTCAACTTTGCATGCATGTGGATCATGAAGAGAAAATTTTATGTGATAGCTATATTGTTGAATTTGATTATGATCCTACATGTAATTATTATGAGAGAGGAAAATATGGTTGTAGAAATTTTCATGTTACTAAATTACCTCTCGTTACGTTGAGATTGCTATTGTTTCTTTCTTCTTCCTTGCACAAGCTAGTTTTTGCTTGTCTTGATAATTTGTTTGCTTATAAAATGCCTATGCATAGGAAGTATGTTAGACTTAAACTTGTTTTTCACATGCTACATGATGCTCTCTTCGTGTTTCAATTACTATCTTTCATGTGAGCATCATTGAAATAACAATGCCTAGCTAAAAGGCTTTAAAGAAAAGCGCTTGTTGGGAGACAACCCAATATATTTCCTTCCTGTTTTACAACAAATAATTCATCTAGCCTCTGGTTAGATGTGGTTTTGTGTTTTATTAGTGTTTGTGCCAAGTAAGACCTTTGGGATGGCTTACGGTGATAGTTGATTTGATCTTGCTAAAAAACAGAAACTTTTGTGCCCAGGCAAATAATTTTCATTTTTAACACAAGCGTGATAAAATACTAATTCCTTTTGAAGAAGATTAATAAACAAATTGCTTAGGTTGTCCTAATTTTTTAGAATTTTTGGATTTACAGAAGTATTTGAGAGTTACAAATTACTATAGACTATTCTGTTTTTGACAGATTCTGTTTTTCTATGTGTTGTTTGCTTATTTTGATGAATCTATGGGTAGAATCGGGGGGTATGAACCATGGAAAAGTTGGAATACAGTAGATATTACACCAATATAAATGAAGAATGAGTTCACAACAGTACCAAAAGTGGTGATTTATTTGCTTATACTAACGGAGCTTATGAGATTTTCTGTTGAGTTTTGTGTTGTGAAGTTTTCAAGTTTTGGGGTAAGGATTTGATGGACTATGGAATAAGGAGTGGCAACCAAGAGCCTAAGCTTGGGGATGCCCCAGAAGGCAACCCCTCTTTCGTCTTCGTCTATCGATAACTTTACTTGAGGCTATATTTTTATTCACCACATGATATGTGTTTTTCTTGGAGCATCTTGTATGATTTGATTCTTTGCTTTCCATTTTGCCACAATCATCCTTGTTTTACACACCTTTTGATAGGGACACGCATGAATCATGATTTATTAGAATACTCTATGTGCTTCACTTATATCTTTTGAGCTAGGCAATTTTGCTCTAGTGCTTCACTTATACTCCCCCCGTCCCCTTATATAAGGTGTATTTGTTTTTAGAAAAGTCAAACGAGTACAAGTTTGACCGAATTTTTAGAAAAATATATGAACATTCATAATACGAAATTTATATCATTTTATCCAACATGAAAAGTAGTTTCATATTTTATCTACTAGGCATTACAGATGTTGTTATTTTATTCTATAATCTCAGTCAAACATTCACATGGTTGACTTGCACGGAAACCAATACACCTTATATTCTGGAACGAAGGGAGTATCTTGTTAGAGCACGGCGGTGGTTTTATTTTATAGAAATTGTTTAACTCTCATGCTTCACTTATATTATTTTGAGAGTCTCTAAATAGTATGGTGATTTGCTTTGGTTATAAATTTAGTCCTAATATGATAGGCATCCAAGAGGGGTATAATAAAAACTTTCATATAAAGTGCATTGAATACTATGAGAAGTTTGATTCCTTATGATTGTTTTGATATATAGAGATGGTAATATTAGAGTCATGCTAGTGAGTAATTGTGAATTTGAGAAATACTTGTGTTAAAGTTTGTGATTCCCGTAGCATGCACGTATGGTGAACCATTATGTGATGAAGTGGGAGCATGATTTATTTATTGATTGTCTTCCTTATGAGTGGCGGTCAGGGATGAGCGATGGTCTTTTCCTACAAATCTATCCCCTTAGGAGCATGCGCGTAGTACTTCATTCCGATAACTAATAGATTTTTGCAATAAGTATGTGAGTTCTTAATGACTAATGATGAGTCCATGGATTATACGCACTCTCACCCTTCCACCATTGCTAGCCTCTCTAGTGCCGCGCAACTTTCGCCGGTACCATACACCCACCATATACCTTCCTCAAAACAGCCACCAGACCTATCTATTATGGCATTTCCATAGCCATTCCGAGATATATTGCCATGCAACTTTCCACCGTTCCGTTCATTATGACACGTTCCATCATTGTCATATTGCTTTGCATGATCATGTAGTTGACATTGTATTTGTGGCAAAGCCACCGTTCATAATTATTTCATACATGTCACTCTTGATTCATTGCACATCCCGGTACACCACCGGAGGCATTCATATAGTCATATTTTGTTCTAAGTACCGAGTTGTAATTCTTGAGTTGTAAGTAAATAAAAGTGTGATGATCTTCATTATTAGAGCATTGTCCCATGTGAGGAAAGGACGATGGAGACTATGATTCCCCCACAAGTCGGCATGAGACTCCATACGAAAAATAAAAAAGGCCAAAAAATAAGAGAAGGCTCAAATAAAAAATGAGAGAAAAGAGAGAAGGGACAATGTTACTATCCTTTTACCACACTTGTGCTTCAAAGTAGCACCATGATCTTCATGATAGAGAGTCTCCTATGTTGTCACTCTCATATACTAGTGGGAATTTTTCATTATAGAACTTGGCTTGTATATTCCAATGATGGGCTTCCTCAAATTGCCCTAGGTCTTTTGCATAAACTTATAGCTTTGGTACATCCGTTGCATGGCAATCCCTACTCACTCACATTGATATCTATTGATGGGCATCTCCATAGCCCATTGATACGCCTAGTTGATGTGAGAATATCTCCTTATTTTTGTCTTCTCCACAACCACCATATTCTATTCCACCTATAGTGCTATGTCCATGGCTCACGCTCATGTATTGCGTGAAAGTTGAAAAATTTGAGAACATCAAAAGTATGAAACAATTGCTTGGCTTGTCATTGGGGTTGTGCATCATTTAAATATTTTGTGTGATGAAGATGGAGCATAGCCAGACTATATGATTTTGTAGGGATATGCTTTCTTTGGCCATGTTATTTTGAGAAGACATAATTGCCTTGTTAGTATGCTTGAAGTATTATTGTTTTTATGTCAATATTAAACTTTTGTTTTGAATCTTATGGATCTGAACATTCATGCCACAATAAAGAAAATTACATGGATAAATATGTTGGGTAGCATTCCACATCAAAAAATTCTGTTTTTATCATTTACCTACTCGAGGACGAGCAGGAATTAAGCTTGGGGATGCTTGATACGTCTCCAACGTATCTATAATTTTTGATTGTTCCATGCTATTATATTATCTGTTTTGGATGTTTTATATGCATTAATATGCTATTTTATATTATTTTTGGGACTAACCTATTAACCTAGAGCCCAGTGCTAGTTTCTGTTTTCCCTTGTTTTGGAGTTTCGTGGAAAAGGAATACCAAACGGAGTCCAAATGGAATGAAACCTCCACGATGATTTTTCTTGGACCAGAAGACAACCAGGAGACTTGGAGATGAAGTCGGTGGAGCCACGAGGCAGCCACAAGGACGGAGGGCGCGCCCCCCACCCTTGTGGGCCCCCTGTGACCCTCCTGACCTAATTCTTTCGCCTATATATTCCCAAATATCCCCAAAGCACCAGAGGCATCCACGAAAACACTTTTCCACCGCCGCAACCTTCTGTACCCGTGAGATCCCATCTAGGGATCTTTTCTGTCACCCTGCCGGAGGGGGATTCGATCATGGAGGGCTTCTACATCAACTCTATTGCCCTTCCGATGAAGCGTGAGTAGTTTACAAAAGACCTACGGGTCCATAGTCAGTAGCTAGATGGCTTCTTCTCTCTCTCTCTTTGATTCTCAATACCATGTTCTCCTCGATGTTCTTGGAGATCTATTCGATGTAATACTTTTTTGCGGTGTGTTTGCCGAGATCCGATGAATTGTTGATTTATGATCAGCTTATCTATGAATATTATTTGAATCTTCTCTGAATTCTTTTATGCATGATTTGATATCTTTGTAATTTTCTTCGAACTATCGGTTTGGTTTGGCCAACTAGATTGGTTTTTCTTGCAACGGGAGAAGTGCTTAGCTTTGGTTCAATCTTGCGGTGTACTTTCCCAGTGACAGTAGGGCCATCAAGGCACGTATTGTATTGTTGCCATCAAGGATAAAAAGATGGGGTTTTCATCATATTGCTTGAGTTAATTCATCTACATCATGTCATCTTACTTAATGCGTCACTCTGTTCTTCATGAACTTAATACTCTAGATGCAGGCAGGAGACGGTCGATGTGTGGAGTAATAGTAGTAGATACAGAATCGTTTCGGTCTACTTGACACAGACGTGATGCCTATATTCATGATCATTGCCTTAGATATCGTCATAACTTTGCGCTTTTCTACAAATTGCTCGGCAGTAATTTATTCACCCACCATATTATTTTCTATCTTGAGAGAAGCCTCTAGTGAAATTGATGGCCCCCGGGTCTATTTTCCATCATATATGTTTCCGATCTACAATATTAGTTTCCGATCTACTATTTTTACAATCTCTTACTTTCCGATCTATAAACCAAAAATATTTACTTTACTGTTTATCTATCTTTATCAGATCTAACTTTTGCAAGTAACCATGATGGGATTGACAACCCCTTTATCGCGTTGGGTGCAAGTTGTTTGATTGTTGGTGCAGGTATTAGGTGATTTGTGCGTTGTCTCCTACTGGATTGATACCTTGGTTCTCAAACCGAGGGAAATACTTATCTCTAGTTTGCTGCATCACCCTTTCCTCTTCAAGGGAAAAAACCAATGCAAGCTCAAGAAGTAGCAGCCGGCACATGATGATCTATGAATTTCTTAAGCTAATGGTTGACAGAAAGTTTGCAAGCCGACCGTGCATTAAGCCGGCATTAGACATTCATAAGGATCGCAAGTATGGGGAAGGAGATAGTGAAATTTTTCAAGCAATACAGGTTATGAACAAGTATTGCAAATTTTGGTTATCGCGGCGGATCTAAAAAAATACTGATAAAAGGAAGAAATTAAGACCAAGCTATGGCGACCTTCACTGGTACAACAAGGTGCTATACAAACGGTTTTTAACCCCTTTCCGCGACGGCGCTCTGAACCGTCACCTAGTGAGTGACTGTGATAGGGGGGTCCTTCCCACACGACCCAGAAACCGTCGGGGATATGCCCTCCTGGCACACACGCTCGGCAAAATGAGGTCGTGTGCGACCGGCGAGCGATCGGTTATATGTACAGTAGTGCTAAAAAAATACAATTATATAGGCGAAATCGTTTCCGGTTGTAAGTACATCCCACACAGTCAGTCACCGCTAAACGTCTCCGTTCGTATATACATCCCACACAGTCACTCCAAGGAAAACGTTTGCGCAAGGTGGACTAACGCAAACAGTTTTCAAGAGAATGTCGTGTGTGATTGTTCATTGATCCAACACGGTTTATTCCTAGAAACTGTGTGTGTTGCCTGAGGTCATCGCCCACGGTGTTCTCTCAATAACTGTTTGCAATAGAAAAGCCCAATTAGCAGGCTAATTGCCCTATTATTAATAATCCATTTATTAATCTAATTGACATTCATATTAAGCACATAATATATCTCATTTCCATATTAAGGAAGCAGGATTTCATAATTGAAATACATTAGAGTACAACATGATATAGCTTCAGCACTCAGCTACCCCATTACACAACTGCACCGGCACCAAGTTTCACATGCAACATCTAGAACCTTTCGAACTGAGCATCATAGACGGTACATAGAAAGATGCATCTCATCTGGAAAACTCCTGAAGCGGAAGCCGAATATTGAGCCTTCATTCATGTTGAAGGTCTTGCAACTTTAGGCTAGTGCATGTGGATGATTGACCGTCCATCCTTCATCCTCTTCAGAACACTTCAATATTGAACTGTGGGTGTTGTATGAAAACCTTCCTCGCCTCCTAACCATAGAGGTGGTTTGAGAGGTAATCATCAGTGAACTGCTTTAGAAAGGCCTGAAAACAAGCATGTGCATAAATATCTTCTCTATATTGGAAATGGGGCAAAGGAATAAAAAAAGGCAAGGTATAATAGTTAGTACCATCTTGTAGTGAAATGATGTCTTCTTCATTGTGCAGACAAAGATCTTGTTGATTTTTGTCGCTAATTTCTTTATCCTAACCATCTTTCTGAGTTTCTTGACTTGATTGATATTCGTGGACAACTCATTTCCCCATATGCAAAAAGGGTTGAAAAGTGGGTTCCGGCAATTGCACAATAATGTTAGAATGGTTCCTGCAATTGCACAATAATGTGCTATTAGACAACGGACCATGCACATGCTAACCTCGATTGTATACCTCAGTGCTTCCCATTGTTTCCCTGCAACACATTTAAGGTAGTTAGTCATCAGGCTAAGTAAGGGTTCGCATGCTATCAGTAAAATATGTTGATGAAAAATAAGCACATAGCAGATTCATCAGATTAATTCAAGCCACATGGAAAACCCATTTATCCAAACCAATAATGATTAAGAACTAGGAAATATAGCACTTGTATATGTTTCTCATGTATTAAGTGCAGCCAAATTCGATTTGCCGGATGTGGGGTTCCGGCAAACCCTTAAGGTTCGAACACTGGGGTGTGCGCAAAGTCTTTCCCTCCTACCGATCTACGCCCTAGCTCGCTAAGATCTCGCGGACGAACTCGACGAACTCACAACACAAAGAGACACGAGATTTATACTGGTTCAGGCCACCATTGTGGTGTAATGCCCTACTCCAGTGTGGTGGTGGATGGATTGCCTCTTGGGCTAATGATGAACAGTACAGAGGGAAGAACAGCCTCCTGAGGTTGAGGTGTTCTTGTGCTTGGTGACTTAGCGGGTGAGAGCTGGATGAACTGCTCTCTCCCCCTACTCTAGTGGCTAGCTTTAATTATATAGGCCCTGGTCCTCTTCCCAAATATTGAGCGGGAAGGGAGCCAACAACGGCGGGCAAATCTAAAGGGGGACAGCTAGTACAAGCTATCCTGACAAAAGTGGTCTTCGCCTGCGAAAGGCTCTGGTGGTGACGCCGTCTTGGGCTCCACGATGACCTCCGTCTTGCCGTCCTCCTTGTCTTGGTCTCGTTGCACCGATATAGCAACCTTTGCCTGATGCCTCGGTACTCTTCGCCTGCGCCTGCTTCCTTAGCACCAAAGAGGAAACAAGGACGTTGCACGCGCTGGCGCCCGCCTGGCGCCGATCGTCATGGCTCACGTCACGAGAGCCTCGTGAGGTTTGCCCTGCCTTGATATCTCCGCTCCTCGTGAGCCTGCCTAACTAGGCCACTCCTGAGGAGGTCCTGCGTCGTCCGCCTCGCGAGGGTCTTCGATGCCTTGTTGATGAAGATGGGCCGTACAGCCTGCTGGCTTAGCCACGCCGTGGGCCACAGGCAGGCAAGTCTGGGGACCCCCGTTCCCAGAATGCCGACAGTAGCCCCCGAGCACAAGGTGCGCTCGGGCTTGGCTTTGCGGCAAAGCCAAGGGTCAAGTTTGGAGCGCCGCGGGCCCCAAAAGCCTGCGGCCTCGGTTGATGCATGGTGGTTGATTGGACGTGGGCGTCTCCTCTTCCCCACGCTGCCTCGGCAACTGCTTGACCTGACAAAAGGCTGGCGCAGGCAGCACTTGCCTTCATTGCTTCTTCCTCGCCTCGCTCGAGATCCCCTTTCTTGCTCTTCGCCACCGCTACCTCCAGATCAGCTCCAATCTTATCCTGCATCCGCGATCCATGGCGCCGCGCAAGGTCAAGACTTCCTCAGCACCGGCTTGGTATGAGCCGGCCCTTGAGGCGCCCACCGTCATGGAGAAGAGCCTCGCCTCCGTGCGCCTGCTCACGGCGGGCGAGAGCAATGAGTGGGGGGAGACCGAGCTCCGGCTTGCCTCCGACATGCCAGAGCCCGAGGAAAGCACCTTCTTCCCCTTCTTCTCGAGCAGTGTCGCCGTCGGGATGGTTCCTCCCTTCTCTGATTTCTTTTATGAAGTCCTCGACCACTACGGGCTGCAGGCGTTGCATCTTCATCCCAACTCTGTCCTCCTCCTGTCCATCTTCGCCTACTACTGCGAGGCATACCTGGGCGTGATGCCGTCCGTGGCGCTCGTGCGGCATTTCTTCTTCCTCCGTGTCAGTGAGGCGCACGTCTCCGGATGCGCTAATTTCGTCGCGTGCGGCAAGGCCAACTCGATCTCGAGCACTGGGAAGAGGGCCGACTGTTGGGTAATGTAGTAATTTCAAAAAAAATCCTACGCACACACAAGATCATGCTGATGCATAGCAACGAGAGGGGATAGTGTTGTCCACGTACCCTCGTAGACCGAAAGCGGAAGCGTTAGCACAACGCGGTTGATGTAGTCGTACGTCTTCACAATCCGACCGATCAAGTACCGAACGCACGGCACCTCCGAGTTCAGCACACGTTCAGCCCGATGACGTCCCTCGAAATCCGATCCAGCCGAGTGTTGAGGGAGAGTTTCGTCAGCACGACGGCGTGGTGACGATGATGATGTTCTACCGACGCAGGGCTTCGCCTAAGCACCGCTACAGTATTATCGAGGTGGACTATGGTGGAGGGGGGCACCGCACACGGCTAAAAGATCAAACGATCAATTGTTGTGTCTATGGGGTGCCCCCCTGCCCCCGTATATAAAGGAGCAAGGGGAGGAGGCGGCCGGCCAGGGAGAGGCGCGCCAAGGGGGAGTCCTACTCCCACTAGGAGTAGGACTCCTCCTATTCCCAGTAGGAGTAGGAGAGGGGGAAGGAAAGGGAGAGGAGGAGAAGGAAAGAGGGGGCCGGCCCCCCTTGCCCTAAACCAATTCGGTTTGGGCCTTGGGGGGCGCCCCACACTCCCCTTGCTGCCCTCTATTTCCACTAAGGCCCATGTAGGCCCATTAAGCCCCTGGGGGGGTTCTGGTAACCCCCGGTACTCCGGTAAAATCCCGATTTCACCCGGAACACTTCCGATATCCAAATATAGGCTTCGAATATATCAATCTTTATGTCTCGACCATTTCGAGACTCCTCGTCATGTCTGTGATCACATCCGGGACTCCGAACAACCTTCGGTACATCAAAACATATAAACTCATAATATAACTATCATCGAAACGTTAAGCGTGCGGACCCTTCGGGTTCATGAATTATGTAGAAATGACCGAGACACGTCTCCGGTCAATAACCAATAGCGGAACCTGGATGCTCATATTAGTTCCCACATATTCTATGAAGATCTTTATCGGTCAGACCGCATAACAACATACGTTGTTCTCTTTGTCATCGGTATGTTACTTGCCCGAGATTCGATCGTCGGTATCTCAATACCTAGTTCAATCTCGTTACCGGCAAGTCTCTTTACTCGTTCCGTAATACATCATCCCGCAACAAACTCATTAGTTGCAATGCTTGCAAGGCTTAAGTGATGTGCATTACCGAGAGGGCCCAGAGATACCTCTCCGGCAATCGGAGTGACAAATCCGAATCTTGAAATACGCCAACCCAATAAGTACCTTCGGAGACACCTGTAGAGCACCTTTATAATCACCCAGTTACGTTGTGATGTTTGGTAGCACACAAAGTGTTCCTCCGGTAACGGGAGTTGCATAATCTCATAGTCATAGGAACATGTATAAGTCATGAAGAAAGCAATAGCAACATACTAAACGATCGAGTGCTAAGCTAACGGAATGGGTCAAGTTAATCACATCATTCTCCTAATGATGTGATCCCGTTAATCAAATGAAAACTCATGTCTATGCCTAGGAAACATAACCATCTTTGATCAACGAGCTAGTCAAGTAGAGGCATACTAGTGACACTATGTTTGTCTATGTATTCACACATGTATTATGTTTCCGGTTAATACAATTCTAGCATGAATAATAAACATTTATCATGATATAAGGAAATAAATAATAACTTTATTATTGCCTCTAGGGCATATTTCCTTCAGTCTCCCACTTGCACTAGAGTCAATAATCTAGATTACACAGTAATGATTCTAACACCCATGGAGCCTTGGTGCTGATCATGTTTTGCTCGTGGAAGAGGCTTAGTCAACGGGTCTGCAACATTCAGATCCGTATGTATCTTGCAAATTTCTATGTCTCCCACCTGGACTAAATCCCGGATGGAATTGAAGCGTCTCTTGATGTGCTTGGTTCTCTTGTGAAATCTGGATTCCTTCGCCAAGGCAATTGCACCAGTATTGTCACAAAAGATTTTCATTGGACCCGATGCACTAGGTATGACACCTAGATCGGATATGAACTCCTTCATCCAGACTCCTTCATTTGCTGCTTCCGAAGCAGCTATGTATTCCGCTTCACACGTAGATCCCGCCACGACGCTTTGTTTAGAACTGCACCAACTGACAGCTCCACCGTTCAATGTAAACACGTATCCGGTTTGCGATTTAGAATCGTCCGGATCAGTGTCAAAGCTTGCATCAACGTAACCATTTACGATGAGCTCTTTGTCACCTCCATAAACGAGAAACATATCCTTAGTCCTTTTCAGGTATTTCAGGATGTTCTTGACCGCTGTCCAGTGATCCACTCCTGGATTACTTTGGTACCTCCCTGCTAGACTTATAGCAAGGCACACATCAGGTCTGGTACACAGCATTGCATACATGATAGAGCCTATGGCTGAAGCATAGGGAACATCTTTCATCTTCTCTCTATCTTCTGCAGTGGTCGGGCATTGAGTCTTACTCAACTTCACACCTTGTAACACAGGCAAGAACCCTTTCTTTGCTTGATCCATTTTGAACTTCTTCAAAACTTTGTCAAGGTATGTGCTTTGTGAAAGTCCAATTAAGCGTCTTGATCTATCTCTATAGATCTTGATGCCCAATATATACGCAGCTTCACCGAGGTCTTTCATTGAAAAACTCTTATTCAAGTATCCCTTTATGCTATCCAGAAATTCTATATCATTTCCAATCAGCAATATGTCATCCACATATAATATCAGAAATGCTACAGAGCTCCCACTCACTTTCTTGTAAATACAGGCTTCTCCAAAAGTCTGTACAAAACCAAATGCTTTGATCACACTATCAAAGCGTTTATTCCAACTCCGAGAGGCTTGCACCAGTCCATAAATGGATCGCTGGAGCTTGCACACTTTGTTAGCTCCCTTTGGATCGACAAAACCTTCCGGTTGCATCATATACAACTCTTCTTCCAGAAATCCATTCAGGAATGCAGTTTTGACATCCATTTGCCAAATTTCATAATCATAAAATGCGGCAATTGCTAACATGATTCGGACAGACTTAAGCATCGCTACGGGTGAGAAGGTCTCATCGTAGTCAATCCCTTGAACTTGTCGAAAACCTTTTGCAACAAGTCGAGCTTTATAGACAGTAACATTACCGTCAGCGTCAGTCTTCTTCTTGAAGATCCATTTATTCTCAATTGCTTGCCGATCATCGGGCAAGTCAACCAAAGTCCACACTTTGTTCTCATACATGGATCCCATCTCAGATTTCATGGCTTCAAGCCATTTTGCGGAATCTGGGCTCACCATCGCTTCTTCATAGTTCGTAGGTTCGTCATGGTCTAGTAACATAACCTCCAGAACAGGATTACCGTACCACTCTGGTGCGGATCTTACTCTGGTTGACCTACGAGGTTCAGTAATAACTTGATCTGAAGTTCCATGATCATCATCATTAACTTCCTCACTAATTGGTATAGGCATCGCAGAAACTGGTTTCTGCGATGAACTACTTTCCAATAAGGGAGCAGGTACAATTACCTCATCAAGTTCTACTTTCCTCCCACTCACTTCTTTCGAGAGAAACTCCTTCTCCAGAAAAATTCCGAATTTAGCAACAAAAGTCTTGCCTTCGGATCTGTGATAGAAGGTGTACCCAACAGTCTCCTTTGGGTATCCTATGAAGACACATTTCTCCGATTTGGGTTCGAGCTTATCAGGTTGAAGCTTTTTCACATAAGCATCGCAGCCCCAAACTTTAAGAAACGACAACTTTGGTTTCTTGCCAAACCACAGTTCATAAGGCGTCGTCTCAACGGATTTTGATGGTGCCCTATTTAACGTGAATGCGGCCGTCTCTAAAGCATAACCCCAAAACGATAGCGGTAAATCAGTAAGAGACATCATAGATCGCACCATATCTAGTAAAGTACGATTACGACGTTCGGACACACCATTACGCTGTGGTGTTCCGGGTGGCGTGAGTTGCGAAACTATTCCGCATTGTTTCAAATGAAGACCAAACTCATAACTCAAATATTCTCCTCCACGATCAGATCGTAGAAACTTTATTTTCTTGTTACGATGATTTTCAACTTCACTCTGAAATTCTTTGAACTTTTCAAATGTTTCAGACTTATGTTTCATTAAGTAGATATACCCATATCTGCTTAAATCATCTGTGAAGGTGAGAAAATAACGATATCCGCCACGAGCCTCAACATTCATCGGACCACATACATCTGTATGTATGATTTCCAACAAATCTGTTGCTCTCTCCATAGTTCCGGAGAACGGCGTTTTAGTCATCTTGCCCATGAGGCACGTTTCGCAAGTACCAAGTGATTCATAATCAAGTGGTTCCAAAAGTCCATCAGTATGGAGTTTCTTCATGCGCTTTACACCGATATGACCTAAACGGCAGTGCCACAAATAAGTTGCACTATCATTATGAACTCTGCATCTTTTGGCTTCAATACTATGAATATGTGTATCACCACTATCGAGATTCAATAAAAATAGACCACTCTTCAAGGGTGCATGACCATAAAAGATATTACTCATATAAATAGAACAACCATTATTCTCTGATTTAAATGAATAACCGTCTCGCATCAAACAAGATCCAGATGTAATGTTCATGCTTAACACTGGCACCAAATAACAATTATTTGGGTCTAAAACTAATCCCGAAGGTAGATGTAGAGGTAGCGTGTCGACCGCGATCACATCGACTTTGAAACCATTTCCCACGCGCATCGTCACCTCGTCCTTAGCCAATCTTCGCTTAATCCGTAGCCCCTGCTTCGAGTTGCAAATATTAGCAACAGAACCAGTATCAAATACCCAGGTGCTACTGCGAGCATTAGTAAGGTACACATCAATAACATGTATATCACATATACCTTTGTTCACTTTGCCATCCTTCTTATCCGCCAAATACTTGGGGCAGTTCCGCTTCCAGTGACCAGTCTGCTTGCAGTAGAAGCACTCAGTCTTACGCTTAGGTCCAGACTTGGGTTTCTTCTCCTGAACAGCAACTTGCTTGCTGTTCTTCCTGAAGTTCCCCTTCTTCTTCCCTTTGCCCTTTTTCTTGAAACCGGTGGTCTTATTGACCATCAACACTTGATGCTCCTTTTTGATTTCTACCTCCGCAGCCTTTAGCATTGCGAAGAGTTCAGGAATCGTCTTATCCATCCCTTGCATGTTATAGTTCATCACGAAGCTCTTGTAGCTTGGTGGCAGTGATTGAAGAATTCTGTCAATGACGCTATCATCCGGAAGATTAACTCCCAGTTGAATCAAGTGATTGTTATACCCAGACATTTTGAGTATATGCTCACTGACAGAACTATTCTCTTCCATCTTGCAGCTGTAGAACTTATTGGAGACTTCATATCTCTCAATCCGGGCATTTGCTTGAAATATTAACTTCAACTCCTGGAACATCTCATATGCTCCATGACGTTCAAAACGTCGTTGAAGACCCGGTTCTAAGCCGTAAAGCCGGCACACTGAACTATCGAGTAGTCATCAGCTTTGCTCTGCCAGACGTTCATAACATCTGGTGTTGCTCCTGCAGCAGGTCTGGCACCCAGCGGTGCTTCCAGGACGTAATTCTTCTGTGCAGCAATGAGGATAATCCTCAAGTTACGGACCCAGTCCGTGTAATTGCTACCATCATCTTTCAACTTTGCTTTCTCAAGGAACGCATTAAAATTCAACGGAACAACAGCACGGGCCATCTATCTCCAATCAACATAGACAAGCAAGATACTATCAGGTACTAAGTTCATGATAAATTTAAGTTCAATTAATCATATTACTTAAGAACTCCCACTTAGATAGACATCCCTCTAATCCTCTAAGTGATCACGTGATCCATATCAACTAAACCATGTCCGATCATCACGTGAGATGGAGTAGTTTCAACGGTGAACATCACTATGTTGATCATATCCACTATATGATTCACGCTCGACCTTTCGGTCTCCGTGTTCCGAGGCCATATCTGTTATATGCTAGGCTCGTCAAGCTTAACCTGAGTATTCCGCGTGTGCAACTGTTTTGCACCCGTTGTATTTGAACGTAGAGCCTATCACACCCGATCATCACGTGGTGTCTCAGCACGAAGAACTTTCGCAATGGTGCATACTCAGGGAGAACACTTATACTTTGATAATTTAGTGAGGGATCATCTTATAATGCTACCGTCAATCAAAGCAAGATAAGATGCATAAAAGATAAACATCACATGCAATCAATATAAGTGATATGATATGGCCATCATCATCTTGTGCTTGTGATCTCCATCTCCGAAGCACTGTCATGATCACCATCGTCACCGGCGCGACACCTTGATCTCCATCGTAGCATCGTTGTCGTCTCGCCAATCTTATGCTTCTACGACTATCGCTACCGCTTAGTGATAAAGTAAAGCATTACAGGGCGATTGCATTGCATACAATAAAGCCACAACCATATGGCTCCTGCCAGTTGCCGATAACTCGGTTACAAAAACATGATCATCTCATACAATAAAATTTAGCATCATGTCTTGACCATATCACATCACAACATGCCCTACAAAAACAAGTTAGACGTCCTCTACTTTGTTGTTGCAAATTTTACGTGGCTGCTACGGGCTTAGCAAGAACCGTTCTTACCTACGCATCAAAACCACAACGATAGTTTGTCAAGTTGGTGTTGTTTTAACCTTCGCAAGGACCAGGCGTAGCCACACTCGGTTCAACTAAAGTTGGAGAAACTGACACCCGCCAGCCACCTCTGTGCAAAGCACGTTGGAAGAACCAGTCTCGCGTAAGCGTACGCGTAATGTCGGTCTGGGCCGCTTCATCCAACAATACCGCCGAACCAAAGTATGACATGCTGGTAAGCAGTATGACTTATACCGCCCACAACTCACTTGTGTTCCACTCGTGCATATAACATCAACGCATAAAACCAGGCTCGGATGCCACTGTTGGGTAACGTAGTAATTTCAAAAAAATTCCTACGCACACGCAAGATCATGGTGATGCATAGCAACGAGAAGGGAGAGTGTTGTCCACGTACCCTCGTAGACCGAAAGCGGAAGCGTTAGCACAACGCGGTTGATGTAGTCGTACGTCTTCACGATCCGACCGATCAAGTACCGAACGCACGGCACCTCCGAGTTCAGCACACGTTCGGCCCGATGACGTCCCTCGAACTCCGATCCAGCCGAGTGTTGAGGGAGAGTTTCGTCAGCACGACGGCATGGTGAAGATGATGATGTTCTACCGACGCAGGGCTTCGCCTAAGCACTGCTACAATATTATCGAGGTGGACTATGGTGGAGGGGGGCACCGCACATGGCTAAAAGATCAAACGATCAATTGTTGTGTCTATGGGGTGCCCCCTGCCCCCGTATATAAAGGAGCAAGGGGAGGAGGCGGCCGGCCAGGGAGAGGCGCGCCAAGGGGGAGTCCTACTCCCACTAGGAGTAGGACTCCTCCTATTCCTAGTAGGAGTAGGAGAGGGGGAAGGAAAGGGAGAGGAGGAGAAGGAAAGAGGGGGCCGGCCCCCCTTGCCCTAAACCAATTCGGTTTGGGCCTTGGGGGCATGCCCCACACTCCCCTTGTTGCCCTCTGTTTCCACTAAGGCCCATGTAGGCCCATTAAGCCCCCGGGGGGTTCTGGTAACCCCCGGTACTCCGGTAAAATCCCGATTTCACCCGGAACACTTCCGATCTCCAAATATAGGCTTCCAATATATCAATCTTTATGTCTCGACCATTTTGAGACTCCTCCTCATGTCCGTGATCACATCCGGGACTCCGAACAACCTTCGGTACATCAAAACATATAAACTCATAATATAACTGTCATCGAAACGTTAAGCGTGCTTACCCTTCGGGTTCGAAAATTATGTAGACATGACCGAGACACGTCTCCGGTCAATAACCAATAGCGCAACCTGGATGCTCATATTGGTTCCCACATATTCTACGAAGATCTTTATCGGTCAGACCGCATAACAACATACGTTGTTCCCTTTGTCATCGGTATGTTACTTGCCCGAGATTCGATCGTTGGTATCTCAATACCTAGTTCAATCTCGTTACCGGCAAGTCTCTTTACTCGTTCTGTAATACATCATCCCGCAACAAACTCATTAGTTGCAATGCTTGCAAGGCTTAAGTGATGTGCATTACCGAGAGGGCCCAGAGATACCTCTCCGACAATCGGAGTGACAAATCCTAATCTCGAAATACGCCAACCCAACAAGTACCTTCGGAGACACCTGTAGAGCACCTTTATAATCACCCAGTTACGTTGTGACGTTTGGTAGCACACAAAGTGTTCCTCCGGTAAACGGGAGTTGCATAATCTCATAGTCATAGGAACATGTATAAGTCATGAAGAAAGCAATAGCAACATACTAAACGATCGAGTGCTAAGCTAACGGAATGGGTCAAGTCAATCACATCATTCTCCTAATGATGTGACCCCATTAATCAAATGACAACTCATGTCTATGGCTAGGAAACATAACCATCTTTGATCAACGAGCTAGTCAAGTAGAGGCATACTAGTGACACTATGTTTGTCTATGTATTCACACATGTATTATGTTTCCGGTTAATACAATTCTAGCATCAATAATAAACATTTATCATGATATAAGGAAATAAATAATAACTTTATTATTGCCTCTAGGGCATATTTCCTTCACCGACAACATTCGATCCAAATGGGTCATGATGGACGCCAAGCGTGCCGATCCGCGCCTGGTGTTGCCAACGGCGGCGCCCTCTTCCAACGGGGGGTGGCCCAAGGCGGAGCTTGCCGATGAGCGGGCATCGCTAGTGTTGGGGCAGATGATGACCGACTAGAAGCCGGGCAACGCTAAGGTAGCCAAGGTGATGGGGGTCATGCTCCTGAGGGAGTTCTTGACGCTGCGAGTTGCCCCGCTCCAGGCCCGCGCACACCCCCTGTGGGAGCTTGAAGAAGAGGGAAACAAGACCCGCCTGAGGCCGGGGGCCCTGCCTGCCGATGAATTGGCCGCTGTTCTACGCCTCATTGTTGGGGACAACCAGGAGTACCCATCAAGCGCCTTTGCCCCCCTGTTCCAACGCAGGGACCGGGAGGAATTCGTCACCTCCAGACCGACCTTTGACGCGCGTGGGCTGGTGCCGTCGGCGCTCCCGGGAGCCCCTGCGGCACAGAAACCGGTGGAGGTGTCCTCCGACAAGTCCTGCGGGGAGGAGGAAGAGGAGGTGGACTCTGAGAAGACTCTCAAAGAGGTGGGGGAGACTTCCCCTCTGAGCAAGGCCGAGATTCTCCGCGCCCTTCCTGACGATGCCGAGGTCAACGCCCGCGAGGAGGAGAGGGAGCAGCCCCTCATCCCGACGAGGGGTAGGTCGTCGCTGGTGGCTTGCGATGCCGCCTCTGTCCTGACACCTCCTGGGGCTGGCTCCGGTTCTGCCTCTGCACCGCCTGGCGCCGCCGGAGCCCGAACGCCTGCTCCTCAAGTCCCGATGCTGTCAGGCTTCAAGCTCCCCAAGCGGAAGTATGTTGCGGTGGATCAGTAAGTGTCTCGAGCTTCGCCTTGTCCCTGTTTGTACTCGTCATTTCCTGATGCTCGCCCTTGGTTGATCAGGCCGACATCTTCGGCGAAGAAGAGGAAGGAGGACGCGGCGGTCATGCCTCCCTCTGCAGAGAAAGGAGGCAGCAGCGCCCGCATCTCCCCAGCCCGGTCGCCCTCGCGGGGCCAAGAGGAACGTCGCCGCGTGGAATCAGCCCCCGTGGCCCCGCTGGCTCCGGAAGTGCCGGCGCCTGGCGCGGCTGATGAGGTCCCAGCTGCTCCGGAACCCGTGATCTCCCAAGCCCTGGTGACGATGTCGCTTCCTCCCACTGTTGCACCTCCGCTCCCTAGTTCTTCCGCTCCCGCTACTGTTCTGGAACGTGCTCTTTCGGAGATGACCCAGTTGCAGGCAGATCTCCTGGGCGCGGACCCACGCCTGGTGGTCGGGCGCCTGGAGCTGGCCTCTGGCTGGCTTCACTCCGACCTGGCGGTTCGCGCGGCACTGGGCCAGGCCGCTGCGGCCTCCAAGAAGGAGAGGCAGAGTGCCGCCAACGCCGCAGCCGATCGTGAGATGGCGCTGAAAGACGCCAAGGCCGCCCGTGACCGCTGCCAAGTGCTGGAGGACGAGTTGCAGAGCCTGCGCGACAAGCACGCCGAAGAAACGCGCTGCCGCCAAGCGAAGGAGGAGGAGATGAAGGCCCGGGAGGACGCCGTCAAGAACCGTGATGCTGAGCTGGCGGAGTTGGGGAAGGCGTAGGCCGCCGAGCGCAACCGATTAGAAGAGTTGGAGCGGAAGATGGGGCGAGGGAAGCCGATCTTGATGCCAAGGCGCGAGTCCTGGCCGAAGACCGCGTGGCCTTCGCCGATCTCGAGAAGAGATCTCGCCAGGCGCTGAAGACGCTCTACGAGCACGGCCTGGAGAAGTCGCTGGCCACTGATGAGGACGGCCCCGCCCGGCTGCTTCCACTCTTGGTGAAGGCGCTCGAGGAAGTTGTTGATGGCGTTGGTCCCATGCCGGAGGCGGAAGCTCGCGTCCTGTCTTCACCTGCATTGACCCGCGTCTTCAGCCACCTGCACCTTCGCGACCCCAACGCTTGTATTGACGAGCTGCTGGAGCCTGTGGCTCAAGATCAATGCGAGGTCGCCGCCGCAGCCGTGCAAGGTCAAGTGGAGGCCTTGCTGAAGAAGTTCCGCGGCTTTGTCTCCGCTCCTCTGTCCGGTGATGTCGCCGATCCTGCAGCTGGTGGTGAAGGTGAAGACAAAATCGCTCACAAAGTAGCACCTTCCGCAGGTGATGGCGGCGTCCAGGGTGACCTGCAGCTATTCTCCTGCTTCGTTCCTGCAACATGCATTAGGCCTCGTGGAGGCGTTTAGACTTTTCATTTGATATCGTGAGGACAATGTGTTTGTAATATTTGCTTCAAGATTTTGCGATTTCCTTCCTATTTGCTTTGCGTTCTGCGTTGGCAGAGCCCGGCCCCGCGCATACCTCAACCGCCATTGGGCCGACCGGAGACCAGGACGGACCAAGGAGTGAGGGGCTACGTGACCAGTTAGGCTCCTGAGTCGCGATGCTCAGGAGTCCCCCTTGACGCGCAAACAGCTTATAGGGAGAGTTCGCGAGGATAGATTAATGTTCTACGTCGGCAGAGCCCGGCCCCGCGCATACCTCAACTGCCATTGGGCCTACCGGAGACCAGTACGGACCAAGGAGTGAGGGGCTACGTGACTAGTTAGGCTCCTGAGTCGCGATGCTCAGGAGTCCCCCTTGACGTGCAAACAATTTCCATACCTGCCCTCGCCGAGGCCTCGGGAGGGGCGCACGACGCCCAGGTCTGGGAGACCTAGTTGGGTGGCGTGCACTTGGGTGTGACTCGAGCGCAGCCCCCGTGCCCAGCCCCCTCGCATGGCTCTCCCGAGGGGAGGCGTTGCGGTGAGGCTGGACGCTGAGCTCTGGGCTCCCTGAGGTTGGTACAACCGTGGGGCCGCCCTCAGTTGTTTATCACCAGCGCGGAGCATAGTGCTTCCGCTTGTGCACGGGCATAGCCGCTCCTCGACAGTGTCAACGGCCAGCGCGGAACATGGTGCTTCCACTTGTGCGTGGGATGGGGGCCCCCTCCGGGAGGAGCCCCCGGGGCGTGTACAGCCCCGCCCTGACACGTGGCTTGCACGGCAGGGCTGCGAGGTGTATCTGGGCACTCGTGAGCCAGCGCGGGACTCACGAGTCCCTACCTCAAGGCGGGTTGCGCCTGGTCTTGAGTCTTGGTGACTGTGTGTTCCTGCAAGGCGGTTAGGTGCAAGCACTCTACGTCCTCAGGTCCCGGTCCTCGAGCGAGCTCAGCCGCCGCTGGTATGCCAGGTCGCGATGCCGTGGTCAAGGCCAGGGGGTGAGGGCTGGAGAGCCAGTAAGAGCTCCTAAGTCGCGATGCTCAGGAACCCCCCTTATAACGCGCAAGCGAATTGCACAGGGTGAATGGACCCGTGGCGGGTGGCGGTTGAGTAGGCGATAACCGTGAGCAGGTTAAGCATGCAAAGCAGATCAACTTGGGTAAATGCAGGAAGATACATGCCACTGGGTCCGGCCCGAGCGGCTTGGGGATGATGCAGCCCGAGGGGCGCCCCCAGCAAGGTAAGCTAAAGACATAAGCAAAAGGGATACATGCTGCAGGGACGGACCCACGCGGCCTGGGAATAATGCAGCCCGAGGGGCGCTCCCAGCTAAATGAGCTTGGAAGATGTCACCTGGTTCTATAGACGAAGTAGAGTTGGTGCAGCTGAAGGCGTACGTCGAAGAAATGACTCTTCTTGAGCCACCTGAGCCCTGAGCCTCGGGAGGCTCTGGGGGCTCGGGAGGTTCCCTAAAGACCGTCTCCATCTCTTCCAGGACGACATGGTACCTAGCCTCCTGAGCCGCCAGGACACGCCGCATGTTGCGCTGATAGGCTGACGCCACGCTCGGCAAGCTGAAGGGCATGCTAACGTAGTTGTGTGGCGGGCCCTTGCAGCGGCCCACACGCGAAGGCCAGAAGTGCTCCTGAGATGCGGCCCTGTTGAGCCCTGGGACGTCGATGCAGACACGCAGCCCAGCATCCTCGCCATGATGGGGAGCTGCGCCTCGTGAGCGGCTGTCGCCGCGCATGGCTCTTGCGTCTTGCAGTTCCTGGGTGGTCTTGGCGATGAACTCCTGAGTGGTGGGCACTCCTTGCCCTGTGTTCTCCTGAGGGAAACGTGCCATGAAACATGCCTCCAAGTGTTGCCCAAGCGCCTCCCTCGTGAGGTTGGCAAGGTCTGAGGCCCTCCAGAAGAGAGCCCCCGAGCCCTGCCCGAGGAGGACGCCGGGCACGCCTTCCTATGCGATGGAGGGAGGCGCCCCTGGGACGGACGCTGATCCTGATGAGGCTCCTGCCGCGACGCCATCCTCCTGAGGTCCTGCGCGGCGCAGCTTCTTCTTCTTGGGGATGGTCTCCGAAGGGCCCTCGCTTCTGCTGTCGGGGTCGTTGATTGCTGCAGCTTGCAAGGCGCGCTCGAGGGAGCACACCGCATCTCTCTCTTCACATGGGACCGTAATGATTCCACCGCTTCCCGGCACCTTGAGGACGTTGTAGCCGTGGTGGGTGACCGCCATGAACTTGGCCAGGGCCGGATACCCGAGGATGGCATTGTACGGCAGGCGGATGTGCGCGACGTCGAAGTCGATAAGCTCGGTGCATTAGTTCTTGCATTCTCCAAAGGTGATAGGCAGGCGGACCTGCCCTATCGGTGTGGTGGAACCGTCGGTCACTCCTGAGAAAGGTTTGGTAGGCTGGAGCTGCTCGTATGGCACTTGGAGGTTGTCGAACGTGTCAACGGACAGGACGTTGAGCCCTGCGCCGCCGTCGATGAGGGTCTTGGTAACCTGCACATTGCTGATGACTGGGGAACACAACATCGGGAGGGCGCCGGCGGTGCCCGCGCACTTGAGCTAATCTGCCGAGTTGAAAGTGATGGCGCACTAGGACCACTTGAGCGGGCTAGTGGCCTCGAGCTTGGCGAGCACCGCGTTCACCTCGTGAGCGAACTGTTTGAAGATGCGCTGAGAGGCTGGGGCCTGGGCACCGCCCAAGATGCAGGCGATTGCGCGCGGCTCCTGGAAGCCCCCAGCCCCCTCGTCCTGATGGTGGTCGTCGTTCCTCCTTGGTGGCGGCAGTGGGGGAAGACCGGCGTTGCTTTGGGGGCGATCCTCACGAGGCTGGTCTCTCCAGGCCCCCTCACGAGGATGGTCCTGCCGGCGGTCCTCGCGAGGCCTGTCGCCATTCCTGGCATGGGCCACGGTCGTCCCAGCGTCCGCCTCCACGTCCTCCTCCTCGGCCGTAGCCCCGGTCGCTGCGCTCGGGGCGTCGACCGAAGCGTCCTTCTCGTATGGCTCTGAGCTCTTGACAGTCACTGGTGTTGTGGGTGTTCAGGTTGTGGAAGGCGCAGAACGGTCTGCTGTTCTTGGATGACTCGGGCTGATCTCTGCCCCGCTTGGTGTCGGGCTTCGCTGCTAGTACTGCTGCTTCCTTGCGCTTCATGTCCTTGGCCTTGGCTTTCTTCTCCTCTGTGCCCGCGGCTGGCAGCTCAAGGAGAGAGAGGCGCCCCTCCTCAGCTCTTGTGCACTTGGTCGCCAGGTTGAGCAGCTCCTGAGATGTGCAGAGCTCCTCGTGGATAGCGAGCTCTTCCTTCATCTTGACGTCACGGACGCCGTCGGAGAATGCGGAGATGATGGCCTCATCCGTGACCTTGGGAATCTTGAGGCGGGTGTTGTTGAAGCGCTGGATGTACTTCTGGAGGGTCTCTCCTGGTTGTTGCTTGATGCGGCGCAGGTCACCCGCTGCCGGCGGGCGGTCGCGAGTGCCCTGGAAGTTGGCGACGAAGTGGTCAGGCATCTCGTCCCAGGAGGAGATCGAGCCGTGCTGCAGGTTCAGGAGCCAGGAGCGGGCTCCATCCTTGAGAGCCATGGGAAACCAGTTCGCCATGACTTTCTCATCGCCGTTGGCCGCTTCGATGCTCAGCTCATAGAGCTGCAGGAACTCCGTGGGGTCGGCGGTGTCGTCGTAGCGAGGAGGCAGATCCGGCTTGAACTTTCCTGGCCGGGCGACGCTACGCAGCTCGGGGGTGAAGACGCGGCAGCCGGCCGTGGTTGCTGGGGCCCGCTTCGAAGGTGGAGCTTGGTCTTGATGAGGTCCGCGTGGCGCCGCCGTGGGCGGTGCGCGGTCTTGACGAGGCGGTGCGGGAAGCGCGGGTGCAGCTTCTCGCTGCCGAGGGATTTCTTGGTAGCTTCTTTCTTCGCGCGCGGGCACCGGGCGTGGCGGATCACGCCGCAGGGCCGCGCGCCTTGGTGCCAAGGCACCGTCTTGGGGTAGAGGTGGCGGAGGCGCACCATGAGCCTCATCGCCCGTGGCTGGCTGAGGGTGAGGTAGAGAGAGGGACGGCGCCGGAGAGCCCCCTGCGATGCGTACGAGCTCGGCGACGCAGTCGAGCCATTCCTCGTAGAGGTCGTCGACTGGGCGGTAGCGCAGGAGTTCGTTTGCGGCGAGGAGTGCGGCCCACGCCTCCATGGGAGCGCGGCGTGCGTGAGACAAGGAACCGGTCAGGGTCCGCGATGGAGTGGCGGTGCGGCCGTCCTGCCGCACCGAAGGATGCAGCGAGGACGCATGCTGCTTGTTCCCCGCCGGGCCGGTGGCAGCGTTGGCGGCGGGAGACGGAGAACGATGAGGTGGCCCGCCGACGGGAGCCGTCTGAGCAACGCGGGGGGTGAGGGCAGCCCGACGCTCAGCTCGAGCACGGGGAGCCTCCGCCATGGAGACGACGGAGCGACAAACTGATGGAAGGGAAGCTACGGCGCACCCCTACCTGGCGCGCCAAATGTTGGATGTGGGGTTCCGGCAAACCCTTAAGGTTCGAACACTGGGGTGCGCGCGAAGTCTTTCCCTCCTATCGATCTACGCCCTAGCTCCCTAAGATCTCGCGGACGAACTCGACGAACTCACAACACAAAGAGACACGAGATTTATTCTGGTTCGGGCCACCGTTGTGGTGTAATACCCTACTCCAGTGTGGTGGTGGATGGATTGCCTCATGGGCTAATGATGAACAGTACAGAGGGAGGAACAGCCTCCTGAGGTTGAGGTGTTCTTGTGCTTGGTGACTTAGCGGGTGAGAGCTGGATGAACTGCTCTCTCCCCCTACTGTGGTGGCTAGCTCTACTTATATAGGCCCTGGTCCTCTTCCCAAATATTGAGCGGGAAGGGAGCCAACAACGGCGGGCAAATTTGAAGGGGGGCAGCTAGTACAAGCTATCCTGACAAAAGTGGTCTTCGCCTCCGAAAGGCTCTGGTGGTGACGCCGTCTTGGGCTCCACGATGACCTCCATCTTGCCGTCCTCCTGGTCTTGGTCTCGTTTCACCGATATAGCAACCTTTGCCTGATGCCTCGGTACTCTTCGCCTGCGCCTGCTTCCTTAGCACCAAAGAGGAAACAAGGACGCTGCGCGCGCTGGCGCCCGCCTGGGGCCCGCCTAGCGCTGATCATCATGGCTCACGTCACGAGAGCCTCGTGAGGTTTGCCCTCCCTTGATATCTCCGCTCCTCGTGAGCCTGCCTGACTAGGCCACTCCTGAGGAGGTCCTGCGTCATCCGCCTCGCGAGGGTCTTGGATGCCTTGTTGATGAAGATGGGTCGTACGGCCTGCTGGCTTAGCCACGCCGTGGGCCGCAGGCAGGCAAGTCTGGGGACCCCCGTTCCAGAACGCCGACACGATTTATTCCTCACACGCACAACAATACAAAATTCTACCCACGGCAATTGGACATCGCATTGCAGAATTGAACTAAGGAGTTAACTAAACACCACAACAAATGAACCAAACATTAACTAAGCACCACATTGCACAATATAACATACTCCTAATAGAAGATCAGATAGTTAACCAAACCAAGCATGCTTAACAACTTGGAAATATAGCAATTGTATTTGTTTCTCATGTATTTTGTAAAGAAAAATTCGATTTGTTTCTCACATGGAAGACAATACAAAATTGCACACTGAAGAATTGAACATCACATTTGCGGAATTGAACCAAACTGTTAACTGAACACAACAACTAATTTACCAAACAGTTAATAAGTGAGCACCACATTGCACGACATATAGAACATATACACTAGAGCAACAGATTGCATGGTAAAAGTAGATAGCACAATTCACTAGAATTTGTTAAGGAAAGGCGGTAGCTAGCAAAATGAACATGGGTCCTTATAGTGAGCTAATAAGACAAGCTACTCCTCATTGTCGGAGATATCGATGATGATTGGCTCCTTGGACATGGAAGAGGGCGAGGCCTCCGCATCGTGGGTGCCCTCGTCGTAGTGGTGAGTTGCCTGAGCCGCTCCGGGCACTAACCTGCTGGCTCTCGAGTTGAGGAAAGCACGTGCACACTGAGAAAACACCTCGTAGTCTTCATCGAAGGCACCGAGGGTGGCCTCGAGAAAACTCCAAGAACTATTGTTTAAAGCAGCCAACCACGTCGCGGCGTCGGCGCGTGAGGCGTCGATGATGGCCTTGATGGCGAGGTGCTTATCCAAGATCTAGGGGTCGGCGCAAATGGCAGCCATCGTGACCTCATCCGTGTGTGTGGCCGCGATTTGCTTCTCCACTGCCAAATGCTCCTTGAGCTCATGGCTATACTGCATGCACCATGGCTTAGGGCGGCGCTTATTTCGTGGAGGGGTCGGTGATTTGGGTGGAAGGTGTCGCACCGGCGGTCAGGGCATGTGGGGTGTGGAAGGAGGAGGATGGGTCGGGTGTGGATTACCTGTCTGGATAGACGAGACCGAGCAGCATGAAGGAGGGTCACCGGCGAGGAGGCGACGCTGCAAGCAAGGAGTGGAGGTTTCAACTTGGAAAGGAAGGCGGAAATAGGGGAAATGTGGCTTTTGGTAAGGGGGAGGGGGGAGGTAGATATTTCCGCGGAAGCCGAAAAATTTGAATCGCTTCAGCGAAAAAACTCGCGCGCAAAGTGTCATCAGACGGTGCTCCAGGATATTTAGTACTGCATCTCACACGGTTGGTGATAATAAACTGTGTGGGATCTACTTGATTTTTCATCTTGATTTGAATTACATAATGGGGTCACAACGGCAATGGACGGTGTTTGAATTGCTAGAACTTTTATCTGCAATGAACATGCAACTATATGTGTGTCTTAAAAGAATTGGAATTATTCAGGGTTCGTTTGGATATTTTATACATTAAATTGGTTTTCTAGCCATTTCAGGTGCACAATTCAAAATTAAACTACATGCACATGCTCCGGTGCACCAACATGGGTTGTAAAATCATATATGTGTCCATGGGTTTATGCTTATGTCGCATGTAAGAAATGGGGATGAATTTCGAACACCATGGCACCGTGGCTCTCCGGCAAACGTTGAGGTACTTGCTTTTGCAATTCTAGTAAATCCAAAACATGTCTGAAATTCATGAACCTTGGCATGCTATCATGGAAAGGCATCGACATGCTCGGGTTAAAAATATTGTCCAATTTGGGGCAGGTTATGGTATAAGCTTCTCACAAACCAGAGCTTCTCAGAAGAAGCCACATGGTTCTGTTAGGGAAACGTGTCACCTTTGTGGACAAAACTATATTCGTCGCCTCTTCTTCCTTTAAATTTTTTTCCTGGTGTCAACATAGAACAACAGGAGTGTCGTGTTAAATTTTGGATTTTTTCGGGAGTCGTTTAGACATTTTTATACGTTAACTGAGTTTTCTAGGCATTTATGTGCATAATTCAAAATTGAACTACATGCACAAGCTCCAGTCCATAAAAACGGGTTGCAAAATCAAATGTTTGTCCTTGGTTACAAGCTTAGGTCACATGCAACAAATGGGAATGAATGTCAAACACCTTGACACTGTCGCTCAGCCGCTAACATTGAGATATATGATTTTAAAATTCTAGTAAATCGAAAAATCGTCTGAAATTCATGAAACTTGACATGATATCATGGAACGACATCGACATGCCGTGGTAAAAATATTGTCCCATTTGGGGCAGGTTTGGGTATAAGCTTCTCGCAAACCAGAGCTTCTCTCACAACCAGCCTCATGGTTTCGGTAGGGAACGTGCCACCTTGGGGGATGAAACGATATCTGTTGCCTCTTCTTACTTTCAAAAAATTTCTCATGTCAACATAGAACAACACGAGTGTTGTGTCAATTTTTGGGATTTTTCGGGGTTCGCTTGGACATTTTTATACATTAACTGAGTTTTATATGCATTCATGTGCATAATTCAAATTTGAACTACATGCACATGCTCCAGTGCATATAAATTGGTTCCAAATGTGAAAGTGTGTCCTTGGTTACATGCTTAAGTCCCATGCAAGAAATGAGAATGAATGCACCTTGCCACCGTCGCTCGGCCGCTAACATTGAGATACATGGTTTTTAAATTCTAGTAAATCGAAAATGCGTCTGAAATTTATGAAACTTGACATGCTAGCATGGAACCGCATCAACATGCAGTGGTGGAAATATTGTCCCATTTGGGGTAGGTTGGGGTATATAAGCTTCTCACAACAAGCCTCATGGTTACGGTAGGGAACGTTTCACCTTTCTGGACGAAACGATATCCGTTGCATCTTCCTGATTTCAATTTTTTTTCTAGTGTCAACATAGAACAACATGAGTGTTGTGTTAATTTTAGTAATTTTTCAGGGCTCATTTGGACATTTTTTATACATTAACTGAGTTTTTTATGCATTTATGTGCATAATTCAAATTTCAACTACACGCACATGCTCTAATGCATATAAATTGGTTGAAAATTCAAATATGTGTCCGTTGCATGCTTAGGTCCCATGCAAGAAATGGGAATGAATGCAAACACCCTGCCACCGTCACTCGGCCGCAAACATTGAGATACCTGGTTTTTAAATTCTAGTAAATCCAAAACTCGTCTGAAATTCATGAAACTTGGCATGCTATCACGGAGCGGCATCAACATGCCGTGGTAAAAAATCCCATTTGGGGCAGGTTTGGGTATAAGCTTCTCACAAACCAGAGCTTCTCACAACCTGATGGTTTCGGTAGGGAACGTGCCACCTTTGGGGACGAAACGATATCCGTTGCCTCTTATTGCTTTCAAAAAAATTATAGTGTCAACATAAAACAATAGGAGTGTTGTGTTAAATTTTGGAATTTTTTGGGGTTCGTTTGGACATTTTTATACATTAAATGGGTTTTCTAGGCATTTTATGTGCATAATTTAAATTTGAACTACATGCACATGTTGTGCATATAAATTGGTTGAAAAATCAAATATGTGTCCTTGGTTGCATGCTTAGGTCCCATGCAAGAAATGGGAATGAATGGCAAACACCCTGCCACCGTCACTCGGCCGCAAACATTGAGATACCTGGTTTTTAAATTCTAGTAAATCCAAAACTCGTCTGAAATTCATGAAACTTGGCATGCTATCACGGAGCGGCATCAACATGCCGTGGTAAAAAATCCCATTTGGGGCAGGTTTGGGTATAAGCTTCTCACAAACCAGAGCTTCTCACAACCTGATGGTTTCGGTAGGGAACGTGCCACCTTTGGGGACGAAACGATATCCGTTGCCTCTTATTGCTTTCAAAAAAATTATAGTGTCAACATAAAACAATAGGAGTGTTGTGTTAAATTTTGGAATTTTTTGGGGTTCGTTTGGACATTTTTATACATTAAATGGGTTTTCTAGGCATTTTATGTGCATAATTTAAATTTGAACTACATGCACATGTTGTGCATATAAATTGGTTGAAAAATCAAATCTGTGTCCTTGGTTGCATGCTTAGGTCCCATGCAAGAAATGGGAATGAATGGCAAACACCCTGCCACCGTCACTCGGCCGCAAACATTGAGATACCTGGTTTTTAAATTCTAGTAAATCCAAAACTCGTCTGAAATTCATGAAACTTGGCATGCTATCATGGAGCGGCATCAACATGCCATGGCAAAAAATTTGTCCCATTTGGGGCAGGTTTGGGTATAAGCTTCTCACAAACCAGAGCTTCTCACAACAAGCCTGATGGTTTCGGTAGGGAACGTGCCACATTCGGGGACGAAACAGTATCCGTTGCCTCTTATTGCTTTCAAAAAAATTCTAGTGTCAACATAGAACAACAGGAGTGTTGTGTTAAATTTTGGAATTTTTCGGGGTTCGTTTGGACATTTTTATACATTAACTGGGTTTTCTAGGCATTTTATGTGCATAATTCAAATTTGAACTACATGCACATGATGTGCATATAAATTGGTTGAAAAATCAAATCTGTGTCCTTGGGTGCATGCTTGGGTCCCATGCAAGAAATGGGAATGAATTTCAAACACCAGGGCACTCTTGATTGCGGGCAAAACGTTGAGATACTTTGTTTTTAAATTCTTGTAAATCCAAAACTGGTTTGAAATTCATGAAACTTGGCATGCTATCATGGAATGTCACCCGACATGCTATGGCATTTTTTGTGCCCATTTTGAGAGAAGGCGCACTCGAATAACAGCCAACAAAGGCATTTTGAAAAAAATAGCTACCACTATAATATCTCAAACGTTTGTATAATTCAAATGGTGTGCATTCTGTTAACCATTCATGTGATGCCACGTGTGTTGGTTTTTAATGGCTATAGGAGGTGACGTGCGGACAGCTGCGTGACTGAACGGGAGGCGTGCGAGCGCAGTCCGGTGCGCAGGCTGACCGAGAGGCATGCAAGCTGTCCTCCAACGCGCAGGCTCACTGGGAAGTGTGCGAGCTATTCAACGCAGGATTTGTGCATCTCTGCAACGCAAACGGTTCAGATTGAATACGGTATCTCTTCAATGCAGCTAAAAATCACTAGCACTATCTAATTTTTGCAACTAAAATTCAATAATTAAGCATAGATTTTCATTCATAGATTAAGCAGTCGTTCTCACCGGGAAGCGAGACAGCCTTTGACCGCCGCCCGCCTCCCTCCCACTGGTCTATATTAATGGCGCGCCCGAGCGGCCGCACCCCCCCATCCTTGCCACACACTCAATCCTCTCTCTCTCTCTCTGCCCGCATCCTCGACGCCGCTCTCAATCCTCAAAGCCGGCACCCCCCATCCTCGCCACATACACAATGCTCTCTCTCCGCCCGCATCCTCGACGCCGCTCTCAGTCCTCAAAGTCGTCAGTGTATGAGGATGCCACCGAAGTGCCCCATCGGAGGGAGTGGCGACACCGGGGCTGCTGAAGCACCGGAGCACGGCGTGAATATGGAGATAGAGGTTTTCGTCGCCGCCGACGAGGTGGAGAACGAGGCTGCCAACAAGCGGAGGCGGGTCGAGAAAGAACCGCAAGCGACTCCAGCAGGCCTAGACTTCATCAGCAACCTCCCCGATGATATGTTGAGAGTCATCATATGCCTCCTCCCAATCAAATGTGGACGCAAGGACAACCGCCCTTTCCCGGCGGTGGCGCCCCCTATGGCTCCTCACCCCTGTCGACCTCCTCGATGCCCACGAGCTCTGCCATGGCTATCGCAAAAGCTTGGATGCGTACTCCCAGATCCTCGACAGTCACCATGGCCCAATCAGAGGCCTTATCACGGGCAAGTTCTGTTCCAATGGCAAGGACCAAGCCAAGCTTGACGAGTGGTTCCGATCCCCCGCCATAGATCAGCTCGAGGAGCTCAGTTTTAATGATGGGCATATGCGCTCGCTGCCAACGTCCGTGCTCCGCTTCGCGCCCACGCCGCGCCTCGCCAAGTTCATGAACTGCCATCCCCCCCTTAATGACGCGCCCGCTCTTTTTCTACCACGACTGAAGCACCTCGAGCTCGTCACCGTCTGCATCCCAAAGGATGACATGGAGCGCCTGCTCCGTGGTTGTATTGCACTTGAGTTCCTTCGTCTTCAGGCGATGAATTGGTCGAGTACCTTCCACATCACCTCCAGGACTCTCTGGACTATTTATGTGTGTTGCTGGTGCTGCAACGAGAGATCACAAAAGGTGGACCATAATATGGTCAATGAGGACACACCTTCACTTCAGAGATTACTTGTAGTTGATCAACAAGGTCCAACAAGAATCAATGTCATTTCTGCGCCAAAATAGACAGGGGGCTACTCGTCTGTCAAATACTACTACTTTCAGGTACAACAGTCGCCTTATACCTCTCCTTCTTGATATCAACATTATTTCTAGTTTTGAAGATGTATGTTCGTCTGTCATCCAGCAAAGCTTCACCCAGATTCTTGGCGCAGTGAAGGTCTTGGCACTAAAATCTGTCGGCCCCAACCTGGACCAAGTTGTCAGATGCCTGAGATGCTTTCCGTGCCTGAAGAAGTTGTATATCGAGGTGATGTTCCTTTCCTGTTAAATGTTAACCATAAGGGAGTTCAAATTTTTGCACCTTTTCCCAAGTTTACAATGACAATGTACTACGATTTCTGAAGGAATTTTGGAGGATTTTAGGACATACACCCCCCCCACCCCATATTGGTTGCTTGATTCATATGGTTACAATCCATAAGCATTTCTCCTTTGGATTCATTTGTACTAGTTTTCTTAGGGAATTTTTCATCCAATCCAACCTCTTGTGAAGAAGGCTACATGTTTCTAGATTGTAATCAAATGCCCATGTTAATCATGTCAGGTCGAAGATGGCACGTTGGTGCATTTTACAAATCCTACAAACCAAATAGGCGTGTAGTAGTGTTCAAAACTGCATGTAGGCACTAACACGTTCTCTTCTTTTGCAGATAATAATAGGCCCGGAGGTGGATAACGTTTATAATGACAATCACATCGAATGCCTGGATCTGCATCTCTCAAATATTACTTTGAACTCCTACCGAGGGACCTTACCGGAGATTACACTTGCCAGAGCAAGGGTGCTGAGGGTACTGAGGTTGAACACACATTTAATTAGGAAAGATGAATGGTATGTTGATCAGAGCCGGCAGGTACTGCAGAATGGAAGAGGCTCCAAAAAAGCTTAACTTCGTATTGGAAGAGCATATGGCAGAGCAATTGGAAGTCATTGTGTCAAACCCATACATGACTTGTCAGCGGCTGATCCCTTTGCAGAAATGACGAGGTTTGCAATGTTTGAATTTTGGCATTGTAATCTTTGAATTTGAACCTTGCAATATTTATGGTATTTGTTATATAATGTAATTGGATGTTTAATTTGGTATTGCAATCATGTCATGTTACAAGTATATATATGTTATTCTTCTATACACATAGCATAGATGTTCTGCAGACAGAGCATATCACAACACACACGGACCGCACTAGGTAACCCGTCAGCGATGAATTCATCAATCGCAAACGGTTATATACCAGCAAGCGTTTGCCCACAGTTTGTCTTATTTGCCATGTATCACTATGCAGGCCTCTGCTTGCATCCCTCGGCAAGCTCTGGTTGCCGTTAGGCACCGCGGCCCGCTCTGCTCGCGTCCGTCAGCGCGCTATGGTCGTGTTCGTTGGCGCGCTCTGCTCGCGTCCTTCGGTGTGCTCGGCTTGTGGACAGCTTTTCCGTGCATGTTCAACTACTATATGCATATATATGGTTGCTCGTTGTTGAGGTAACCGTGGAGCGCTCTGCTCACGTCCCTCCGCGCGTGCTCTGCCAGCGGTTGGGCCTACGCACGATCACGTCGGGGGCCCCAGCATGCAGTCGCGTCGCACGCGTTGCCACACGATGCAGTTACGTGCGTCATGATGGAGTTATGCGCTGCAAATTAGAACTGCCATCAGGGTGTGCCGATATTCCAGGTCGTCCAGCTTCCCCTTTAATTCCCGTGGCCATTATAACCTTAGTCTCTTCAACCTTTCGATCGCACCCCACAACACAACAAGCACACCCACGACGACACATAGAGAGGGGATGTCTAGCGGCGCTCCAATGGAGTTCGGCGAGCATAAAGTGGAGACCCACGCGAGGGAGACGGATCTCTCGGTGGTGTACACCATCAACCCGGCTGTGGTGGACGACTACATCAACACCGTTGAGCAGTTGCTTGCTCGAGACAAGTACACATTGGTGCGCGTCGGTCCTAAACAAACTATTTTTAACCCATTTCCGCGACGGCATTTGGAACCGTCTCCAAGTGAGTGTGGGCGATAGGGGGGCCCTTCCCACACGACCCAGAAACCATCGAGGATATGCCCTCCTGGCACACACGTTCGGCAAAATGAGGTCGTGTGCGACCGGCGAGTGCTCAAATACGGAAATACATATAGTAGGGGTAAAAAATACAATTATACGGCGAAATTGTTTTCGGCCGCAAGTACATCCCACACAGTCAGTCCCCGCTAAACGTTTCCGTTCGTATGCACATCCCACACAGTCGCTCCAAGGAAAACGTTTCCGTTCACAGGTACATCACACACAATTTTTCCCGTTAAATCGTTTGCGTTATTGAATGTATCACACACGGTCCGTAGAAGAAACTGTGTGGCAAAGGCTGTCCATCACACACAGTTTTTATGTGGTAAACGTTTGCGCAAGGTGGCCTAACGCAAACAGTTTTCAAGAGAAAGTCGTGTGTGATTGTTCATTGATCCAACACGGTTTATTCCTAGAAACTGTGTGCGTTGCCTGAGGTCATCGCCCACGGTATTTTTTCAACAACCGTTTGCAATAGCAAAACCCAATTAGCAGGCTAATTCGCCATTAGCAGGCTAATTATCCGATTATTCATAATCCATTTATTAATCTAATTGACATTTCATATTAAGCACACAATATATTCATTTCCATATTAGGAAGCAAATTTCATAATTGAAATACATCAGAGTACAACATGATATAGCTTCAGCACTCAGCTACCCCATTACACAACTGCACCAGCAGCAAGTTCCACATGCAACATGTAGAACCTTTCGAAATTAGCATCATAGACGGTATATAGACAGATGCATCTCATCTGGAAAACTGCTGAAGCAGAAGGCGAATATTGAGCCTTCATTCATGTTGAAGGTCTTTGCAACTTTAGGCCAGTGCCTGTGGATGATTGACCGTCCGTCCTTCGTCCTCTTCAGGAACACTTCATTATTGAACCGTGGGTGTTGTATGAAAACCTTCCTCGCCTCCTGACCATAGAGGTGGTTTGAGAGGTAATCATCAGTGAACTGCTTTGGAGGCCTGAAAACAAGGATGTGCATAAATATCTTCTCTATATTGGAAATGGGGCAAAGGAATAAAAAAGGCAAGGTATAATAGTTAGTACCATCTTGTAGTGAACTGATGTCTTCTTCATTGTGCAGACAAAGATCTTGTTGTTTTTTGTCGCTAATTTCTTTATCCTAACAATCTTTCTGAGTTTCTTGATTTGATTGATATTCATGGACAACTCATTTCCCCATATGCAAAAAGGGTCGAACAGTGGGTCAAAACCTCTGACAGCAGGACCTACATGTGCAAGACCAAATTGTTAAAAACCTAAATATTAGAATGGTTCCTGCAATTGCACAATAATGTGCTATTAGACAACGGACCATGCACGTGCTAACCTCGATTGTAAACCTCAGTGCTTCCCATTGTTTCCCTGCAACACATATAAGGTAGTTAGTCATCAGGTTAAGTAAGGGTTCGCATGCTATCAGTAAAATATGTTGATGAAAAATAAGCACATTGCAGATTCATCAGATTAATTCAAGCCACACGGAAAACCCATTTACCCAAACCAAGCATGATTAAGAACTAGGAAATATAGCACTTGTATATGTTTCTCATGTATTAAGTGCAGCCAAATTCGATTTATTCCTCACATGCACAACAATACAAAATTCTACCCACGACAATTGGACATCGCATTGCAGAATTGAACCAAGCAGTTAACTAAACACCACAACAAATGAACCAAACATTAACTGAGCACCACATTGCACAATATAACATACTCCTAATAGAAGATCAGACAGTTAACCAAACAGTTAACTACAGCCAATTGTAGCAATTGTATTTGTTTCTCATGTATTTACTACAGCCAAATTCAATTTATTCCTCACATGGTATACAATAACAGAATGCACCCACAATTTTGTAAAGATAAATTCGATTTATTTCTCACATGGAAGACAATACAAAATTGCAGCCTGAAGAATTGAACATCACATTTGCAGAATTGAACCAAACAGTTAACTGAAGACGACAACTAATTAACAAAACAGTTAATAAGTGAGCACCACACTGCACGACATATAGAACATATACACTAGAGCAACAGATTGCATGGTAAAATTAGATAGCACAATTCACTAGAATTTGTGAAGGAAAGGCAGGAGCAGCACACGCAACGGGTAAACCGAGCATGCTTAACCGGCGTAGCTAGCAAATGGCAAGGTGCTCCTTCAAGATCTGGGGGTCGGCACGAATGGCAGCCATCGCGACCTCATCCGCGCGTGCGGCCGCGATTTGCTTCTCCGCTGCCAAATGCTCCTTGAGGTCCTGGCTATACTGCGTGCACCATGGCTTAGGCCGGCGCTTATTTGGTGGAGGGGTCGGTGATTTGGGTGGAAGGTGTCACGCTCGCGCCGGCGGTCGGGGCATGTGGGATGTGGAAGGAGGAGGAGGATGGGCGTCGGGTGTGGATTACCTGCCTGGATAGAGGAGGCCAAGCAGCGTGAAGGAGGGTCGCCGACGAGGAGGCGGCGCTGCAAGCAAGGAGTGAAGGTTTCAACTTGGAAAGGAAGGCGGAAAGAGGGGAAATGTGGCTTTTGGTAGGGGGGAGGGGGCGGGGAGTTTGATATTTCCGAGGAAGCCGAAAATTTGGAATCGCTTCAGCGAAAACACTGGCGCGCAAAGTGTCATCAAACACGGTCCCTTATTCAGAACTGTGTACGATATGCATACATCACAAAGACTCAGATAGCTTAACCCGTGTGTGATGAGTTTGAACGTCAAAAGCTTTGGTTCGAATTTCCATGGTTACAGTGGTCATCCACGTCATTGCATAATTTGGGTACACAAAGGAGACTACAGCACACCCATACTTCTTAATCGAGCAAGTTCAGCAATTAAACAGAGCTAGCTGACCTAAACATTACTCTAACAAATTAAAGACCGACGCTCTTAATTAAACAAAACAAAGAGTACTACTACAGCTGGTGCTCGTCGATCTCCGCCGCTGCCTCCATGTCCAGCTCGCGCCCGGCGGTCTCCTGGGGAAGGAGCTCCATGGCATCCATCGCACCATACTCGGCAAGCATCTCGCCATCCGCGTCCGCCATCTCTTTGGAAAAGGCCGCCACGAGCTGGGCGTGGGCGGACGCGATCTGGGCTTGGACGGGCTCCGTCGTCGCAAGGTATGCGGCGGAGGAACGGACGGCTGCTCGAACGGTCTCGGCGATTGCCAGCTCTTCGGTCGTGGGTTGCCGACCGTTGTCGGAGAAGCTTCATTCGATTTATCGGTGACCGCCAGGAGCTGGGCGTGGGCGGCCTCGACATGGTCGTGGGCGGCCTCCATCAGGGCTAAGGCCGCCGCTGCGGAACGGACAGCTGTTGTGCCGCTCTCGCCAGTTGCTATCCCCGAGGCAGATGTTGCTGCCGCCACCTGAGAAGCAACAGCGGCCGTTTGGGCTGCCTTTGCCGCCCGGTCGCAGATTGCGGCCGCGCTCATGCACCTTGTTAGCACGCGCATGGAGGCTGCGGCCACGCTCTCGCCAGAGTGGGACACCGAAGTTGCCCTCACGATGCGGGTCCACGTGCCCATCTTTCACCGGCGACGATTGAACAGTGAAATGATATTTGGGGAGCGAGCTAGTGTGCTTGAGACGCCGGTTGTGGAGTGTAGCCGACGCACCTTCTCGCGTAAGCCATAGGCGTACTATACACCGACGGTGCTCCAGGATATTTTGTGTTGCATCTCACACGGTTGCTGGTAATAAACTGTGTGCAATCTACTTGATTTTTCATCTTGATTTGAATTACATAATGGGGCCACAGCGGCAATGGACGGTGTTTGAATTGCTAGACCTTTTATCTGGAGTGAACATGCAACTATATGTGTGTCATAAAAGAATTGGAATTATTCAGGGTTTGTTTGAACATTTAATACATTAAATTGGATTACTAGCCATTTAAGGTTAACAATTCAAATTTGAACTACATGCACATGCTCAAGTGCATATAAATTGGTCGAAAAATCAAATCTGTGTCCTTGGGTGCATGCTTAGGTCCCATGCAAGAAATGGGAATGAATTTCAAACACCAGGGCACCGTTGATTGCCGGAAAAACATTGAGATGCCTGGTTTTTAAATTCTAGTAAATCAAAAACTCGCCTGAAATTAATGAAACTTGGCATGCTATCATGGAGCGGCATCAACATGCTGTGGTACAAATTTTGTCCCATTTGGGGCAGGTTTGGGTCTATGCTTCTCACAAACCGGAGATTCTGACAACAAGCATGATGGTTTTCGGTAGGCAATGTCCCACCTTTGGGGACGAAACGATATCCATTGCCTCTTATTGCTTTCAAATTTTTTCTCATGTCAACATAGAACAACAAGAGTGTCGTGTGAATTTTTGTGATTTTTCGGGGTTCGTTTGGACATTTTTATGCATTAACTGAGTTTTCAATGCATTTATGTGCATAATTCAAATTTGAACTACATGCACATGCTCCAGTGCATATAAATTGGTCGAAAAATCAAATATGTGTCCTTGGGTGCATGCTTAGGTCCCATGCAAGAAATGGGAATGAATTTCAAACACCAGGGCACCGTTGATTGCCGGCAAAACATTGAGATGCCTGGTTTTTAAATTCTAGTAAATCCAAAACTCGTCTGAAATTCATGAAACTTGGCATGCTATCATGGAGCGGCATCAACATGCCGTGGTACAAATTTTGTCCCATTTGGGGCAGGTTTGGGTATATGCTTCTCCCAAACCGGAGCTTCTCACAAAAAGCATGATGGTTTTCGGTAGGGAACGTCCCACCTTTGGGGACGAAACGATATCCATTGCCTCTTATTGCTTTCAAATTTTTTCTCGTGTCAACATAGAACAACAGGAGTGTTGTGTGAATTTTTGTGATTTTTCGGGGTTCGTTTGGACATTTTTATGCATTAACTGAGTTTTCAATGCATTTATGTGCATAATTCAAATTTGAACTACATGCACATGCTCCAGTGCATATAAATTGGTTGAAAAATCAAATCTGTGTCCTTGGGTGCATGCTTAGGTCCCATGCAAGAAATGGGAATGAATTTCAAACACCAGGGCACCGTTGATTGCCGGCAAAACATTGAGATGCCTGGTTTTTAAATTCTAGTAAATCCAAAACTCGTCTGAAATTCATGAAACTTGGCATGCTATCATGGAGCGGCATCAACATGCCGTGGTACAAATTTTGTCCCATTTGGGGCAGGTTTGGGTATATGCTTCTCACAAACCGGAGCTTCTCACAACAAGCATGATGGTTTTCGGTAGGGAACGTCCCACCTTTGGGGACGAAACGATATCCATTGCCTCTTATTGCTTTCAATTTTTTTCTCGTGTCAACATAGAACAACAGGAGTGTTGTGTGAATTTTTGTGATTTTTCGGGGTTCGTTTGGACATTTTTATGCATTAACTGAGTTTTCAATGCATTTATGTGCATAATTCAAATTTGAACTATAGGCAAACGCTCCAGGGCATATAAATTGGTCGAAAAACCAAAACTGTGTCCTTGGGTGCATGCTTAGGTCCCATGCAAGAAATGGGAATGAATTTCAAACACCAGGGCACCGTTGATTGCCGGCAAAACATTGAGATGCCTGGTTTTTAAATTCTAGTAAATCCAAAACTCGTCTGAAATTCATGAAACTTGGCATGCTATCATGGAGCGGCATCAACATGCCGTGGTACAAATTTTGTCCCATTTGGGGCAGGTTTGGGTATATGCTTCTCACAAACCGGAGCTTCTCACAACAAGCATGATGGTTTTCGGTAGGGAACGTCCCACCTTTGGGGACGAAACGATATCCATTGCCTCTTATTGCTTTCAATTTTTTTCTCGTGTCAACATAGAACAACAGGAGTGTTGTGTGAATTTTTGTGATTTTTCGGGGTTCGTTTGGACATTTTTATGCATTAACTGAGTTTTCAATGCATTTATGTGCATAATTCAAATTTGAACTACATGCACATGCTCCAGTGCATATAAATTGGTTGAAAAATCAAATCTGTGTCCTTGGGTGCATGCTTAGGTCCCATGCAAGAAATGGGAATGAATTTCAAACACCAGGGCACCGTTGATTGCCGGCAAAACATTGAGATGCCTGGTTTTTAAATTCTAGTAAATCCAAAACTCGTCTGAAATTCATGAAACTTGGCATGCTATCATGGAGCGGCATCAACATGCCGTGGTACAAATTTTGTCCCATTTGGGGCAGGTTTGGGTATATGCTTCTCACAAACCGGAGCTTCTCACAACAAGCATGATGGTTTTCGGTAGGGAACGTCCCACCTTTGGGGACGAAACGATATCCATTGCCTCTTATTGCTTTCAATTTTTTTCTCGTGTCAACATAGAACAACAGGAGTGTTGTGTGAATTTTTGTGATTTTTCGGGGTTCGTTTGGACATTTTTATGCATTAACTGAGTTTTCAATGCATTTATGTGCATAATTCAAATTTGAACTACATGCACATGCTCCAGTGCATATAAATTGGTTGAAAAATCAAATCTGTGTCCTTGGGTGCATGCTTAGGTCCCATGCAAGAAATGGGAATGAATTTCAAACACCAGGGCACCGTTGATTGCCGGCAAAACATTGAGATGCCTGGTTTTTAAATTCTAGTAAATCCAAAACTCGTCTGAAATTCATGAAACTTGGCATGCTATCATGGAGCGGCATCAACATGCCGTGGTACAAATTTTGTCCCATTTGGGGCAGGTTTGGGTATATGCTTCTCACAAACCGGAGCTTCTCACAACAAGCATGATGGTTTTCGGTAGGGAACGTCCCACCTTTGGGGACGAAACGATATCCATTGCCTCTTATTGCTTTCAAATTTTTTTCTCGTGTCAACATAGAACAACAGGAGTGTTGTGTGAATTTTTGTGATTTTTCGGGGTTCGTTTGGACATTTTTATGCATTAACTGAGTTTTCAATGCATTTATGTGCATAATTCAAATTTGAACTACATGCACATGCTCCAGTGCATATAAATTGGTTGAAAAATCAAATATGTGTCCTTGGGTGCATGCTTAGGTCCCATGCAAGAAATGGGAATGAATTTCAAACACCAGGGCACCGTTGATTGCCGGCAAAACATTGAGATGCCTGGTTTTTAAATTCTAGTAAATCCAAAACTCGTCTGAAATTCATGAAACTTGGCATGCTATCATGGAGCGGCATCAACATGCCGTGGTACAAATTTTGTCCCATTTGGGGCAGGTTTGGGTATATGCTTCTCACAAACCGGAGCTTCTCACAACAAGCATGATGGTTTTCGGTAGGGAACGTCCCACCTTTGGGGACGAAACGATATCCATTGCCTCTTATTGCTTTCAATTTTTTTCTCGTGTCAACATAGAACAACAGGAGTGTTGTGTGAATTTTTGTGATTTTTCGGGGTTCGTTTGGACATTTTTATGCATTAACTGAGTTTTCAATGCATTTATGTGCATAATTCAAATTTGAACTACATGCACATGCTCCAGTGCATATAAATTGGTTGAAAAATCAAATCTGTGTCCTTGGGTGCATGCTTAGGTCCCATGCAAGAAATGGGAATGAATTTCAAACACCAGGGCACCGTTGATTGCCGGCAAAACATTGAGATGCCTGGTTTTTAAATTCTAGTAAATCCAAAACTCGTCTGAAATTCATGAAACTTGGCATGCTATCATGGAGCGGCATCAACATGCGTGGTACAAATTTTGTCCCATTTGGGGCAGGTTTGGGTATATGCTTCTCACAAACCGGAGCTTCTCACAACAAGCATGATGGTTTTCGGTAGGGAACGTCCCACCTTTGGGGACGAAACGATATCCATTGCCTCTTATTGCTTTCAATTTTTTTCTCGTGTCAACATAGAACAACAGGAGTGTTGTGTGAATTTTTGTGATTTTTCGGGGTTCGTTTGGACATTTTTATGCATTAACTGAGTTTTCAATGCATTTATGTGCATAATTCAAATTTGAACTACATGCGCATGCTCCAGTGCATATAATTGGTTGAAAAATCAAATCTGTGTCCTTGGGTGCATGCTTAGGCCCATGCAAGAAATGGGAATGAATTTCAAACACCAGGGCACCGTTGATTGCCGGCAAAACATTGAGATGCCTGGTTTTTAAATTCTAGTAAATCCAAAACTCGTCTGAAATTCATGAAACTTGGCATGCTATCATGGAGCGGCATCAACATGCCGTGGTACAAATTTTGTCCCATTTGGGGCAGGTTTGGGTATATGCTTCTCACAAACCGGAGCTTCTCACAACAAGCATGATGGTTTTCGGTAGGGAACGTCCCACCTTTAGGGACGAAACGATATCCATTGCCTCTTATTGCTTTCAATTTTTTTTTCGTGTCAACATAGAACAACAGGAGTGTTGTGTGAATTTTTGTGATTTTTCGGGGTTCGTTTGGACATTTTTATGCATTAACTGAGTTTTCAATCCATTTATGTGCATAATTCAAATTTGAACTACATGCACATGCTCCAGTGCATATAAATTGGTTGAAAAATCAAATATGTGTCCTTGGGTGCATGCTTAGGTCCCATGCAAGAAATGGGAATGAATTTCAAACACCAGGGCACCGTTGATTGCCGGCAAAACATTGAGATGCCTGGTTTTTAAATTCTAGTAAATCCAAAAACTCGTCTGAAATTCATGAAACTTGGCATGCTATCATGGAGCAGCATCAACATGCCGTGGTACAAATTTTGTCCCATTTGGGGCAGGTTTGGGTATATGCTTCTCACAAACCGGAGCTTCTCACAACAAGCATGATGGTTTTCGGTAGGGAACGTCCCACCTTTGGGGACGAAACGATATCCATTACCTCTTATTGCTTTCAATTTTTTTCTCGTGTCAACATAGAACAACAGGAGTGTTGTGTGAATTTTTGTGATTTTTAGGGGTTCGTTTGGAAATTTTTATGCATTAACTGAGTTTTCAATGCATTTATGTGCATAATTCAAATTTGAACTACATGCACATGCTCCAGTGCATATAAATTGGTTGAAAAATCAAATATGTGTCCTTGGGTGCATGCTTAGGTCCCATGCAAGAAATGGGAATGAATTTCAAACACCAGGGCACCGTTGATTGCCGGCAAAACATTGAGATGCCTGGTTTTTAAATTCTAGTAAATCCAAAACTCGTCTGAAATTCATGAAACTTGGCATGCTATCATGGAGCGGCATCAACATGCCGTGGTACAAATTTTGTCCCATTTGGGGCAGGTTTGGGTATATGCTTCTCACAAACCGGAGCTTCTCACAACAAGCATGATGGTTTTCGGTAGGGAACGTCCCACCTTTGGGGACGAAACGATATCCATTGCCTCTTATTGCTTTCAATTTTTTTCTCGTGTCAACATAGAACAACAGGAGTGTTGTGTGAATTTTTGTGATTTTTCGGGGTTCGTTTGGACATTTTTATGCATTAACTGAGTTTTCAATGCATTTATGTGCATAATTCAAATTTGAACTACATGCACATGCTCCAGTGCATATAAATTGGTTGAAAAATCAAATATGTGTCCTTGGGTGCATGCTTAGGTCCCATGCAAGAAATGGGAATGAATTTCAAACACCAGGGCACCGTTGATTGCCGGCAAAACATTGAGATGCCTGGTTTTTAAATTCTAGTAAATCCAAAACTCGTCTGAAATTCATGAAACTTGGCATGCTATCATGGAGCGGCATCAACATGTCGTGGTACAAATTTTGTCCCATTTGGGGCAGGTTTGGGTATATGCTTCTCACAAACCGGAGCTTCTCACAACAAGCATGATGGTTTTCGGTAGGGAACGTCCCACCTTTGGGGACGAAACGATATCCATTGCCTCTTATTGCTTTCAAATTTTTTTCTCGTGTCAACATAGAACAACAGGAGTGTTGTGTGAATTTTTGTGATTTTTCGGGGTTCGTTTGGACATTTTTATGCATTAACTGAGTTTTCAATGCATTTATGTGCATAATTCAAATTTGAACTACATGCACATGCTCCAGTGCATATAAATTGGTTGAAAAATCAAATCTGTGTCCTTGGGTGCATGCTTAGGTCCCATGCAAGAAATGGGAATGAATTTCAAACACCAGGGCACCGTTGATTGCCGGCAAAACATTGAGATGCCTGGTTTTTAAATTCTAGTAAATCCAAAACTCGTCTGAAATTCATGAAACTTGGCATGCTATCATGGAGCGGCATCAACATGCCGTGGTACAAATTTTGTCCCATTTGGGGCAGGTTTGGGTATATGCTTCTCACAAACCGGAGCTTCTCACAACAAGCATGATGGTTTTCGGTAGGGAACGTCCCACCTTTGGGGACGAAACGATATCCATTGCCTCTTATTGCTTTCAATTTTTTTCTCGTGTCAACATAGAACAACAGGAGTGTTGTGTGAATTTTTGTGATTTTTCGGGGTTCGTTTGGACATTTTTATGCATTAACTGAGTTTTCAATGCATTTATGTGCATAATTCAAATTTGAACTACATGCACATGCTCCAGTGCATATAAATTGGTTGAAAAATCAAATATGTGTCCTTGGGTGCATGCTTAGGTCCCATGCAAGAAATGGGAATGAATTTCAAACACCAGGGCACCGTTGATTGCCGGCAAAACATTGAGATGCCTGGTTTTTAAATTCTAGTAAATCCAAAACTCGTCTGAAATTCATGAAACTTGGCATGCTATCATGGAGCGGCATCAACATGCCGTGGTACAAATTTTGTCCCATTTGGGGCAGGTTTGGGTATATGCTTCTCACAAACCGGAGCTTCTCACAACAAGCATGATGGTTTTCGGTAGGGAACGTCCCACCTTTGGGGACGAAACGATATCCATTGCCTCTTATTGCTTTCAATTTTTTTCTCGTGTCAACATAGAACAACAGGAGTGTTGTGTGAATTTTTGTGATTTTTCGGGGTTCGTTTGGACATTTTTATGCATTAACTGAGTTTTCAATGCATTTATGTGCATAATTCAAATTTGAACTACATGCACATGCTCCAGTGCATATAAATTGGTTGAAAAATCAAATCTGTGTCCTTGGGTGCATGCTTAGGTCCCATGCAAGAAATGGGAATGAATTTCAAACACCAGGGCACCGTTGATTGCCGGCAAAACATTGAGATGCCTGGTTTTTAAATTCTAGTAAATCCAAAACTCGTCTGAAATTCATGAAACTTGGCATGCTATCATGGAGCGGCATCAACATGCCGTGGTACAAATTTTGTCCCATTTGGGGCAGGTTTGGGTATATGCTTCTCACAAACCGGAGCTTCTCACAACAAGCATGATGGTTTTCGGTAGGGAACGTCCCACCTTTGGGGACGAAACGATATCCATTGCCTCTTATTGCTTTCAATTTTTTTCTCGTGTCAACATAGAACAACAGGAGTGTTGTGTGAATTTTTGTGATTTTTCGGGGTTCGTTTGGACATTTTTATGCATTAACTGAGTTTTCAATGCATTTATGTGCATAATTCAAATTTGAACTACATGCACATGCTCCAGTGCATATAAATTGGTTGAAAAATCAAATCTGTGTCCTTGGGTGCATGCTTAGGTCCCATGCAAGAAATGGGAATGAATTTCAAACACCAGGGCACCGTTGATTGCCGGCAAAACATTGAGATGCCTGGTTTTTAAATTCTAGTAAATCCAAAACTCGTCTGAAATTCATGAAACTTGGCATGCTATCATGGAGCGGCATCAACATGCCGTGGTACAAATTTTGTCCCATTTGGGGCAGGTTTGGGTATATGCTTCTCACAAACCGGAGCTTCTCACAACAAGCATGATGGTTTTCGGTAGGGAACGTCCCACCTTTGGGGACGAAACGATATCCATTGCCTCTTATTGCTTTCAATTTTTTTCTCGTGTCAACATAGAACAACAGGAGTGTTGTGTGAATTTTTGTGATTTTTCGGGGTTCGTTTGGACATTTTTATGCATTAACTGAGTTTTCAATGCATTTATGTGCATAATTCAAATTTGAACTACATGCACATGCTCCAGTGCATATAAATTGGTTGAAAAATCAAATCTGTGTCCTTGGGTGCATGCTTAGGTCCCATGCAAGAAATGGGAATGAATTTCAAACACCAGGGCACCGTTGATTGCCGGCAAAACATTGAGATGCCTGGTTTTTAAATTCTAGTAAATCCAAAACTCGTCTGAAATTCATGAAACTTGGCATGCTATCATGGAGCGGCATCAACATGCCGTGGTACAAATTTTGTCCCATTTGGGGCAGGTTTGGGTATATGCTTCTCACAAACCGGAGCTTCTCACAACAAGCATGATGGTTTTCGGTAGGGAACGTCCCACCTTTGGGGACGAAACGATATCCATTGCCTCTTATTGCTTTCAATTTTTTTCTCGTGTCAACATAGAACAACAGGAGTGTTGTGTGAATTTTTGTGATTTTTCGGGGTTCGTTTGGACATTTTTATGCATTAACTGAGTTTTCAATGCATTTATGTGCATAATTCAAATTTGAACTACATGCACATGCTCCAGTGCATATAAATTGGTTGAAAAATCAAATCTGTGTCCTTGGGTGCATGCTTAGGTCCCATGCAAGAAATGGGAATGAATTTCAAACACCAGGGCACCGTTGATTGCCGGCAAAACATTGAGATGCCTGGTTTTTAAATTCTAGTAAATCCAAAACTCGTCTGAAATTCATGAAACTTGGCATGCTATCATGGAGCGGCATCAACATGTCGTGGTACAAATTTTGTCCCATTTGGGGCAGGTTTGGGTATATGCTTCTCACAAACCGGAGCTTCTCACAACAAGCATGATGGTTTTCGGTAGGGAACGTCCCACCTTTGGGGACGAAACGATATCCATTGCCTCTTATTGCTTTCAATTTTTTTCTCGTGTCAACATAGAACAACAGGAGTGTTGTGTGAATTTTTGTGATTTTTCGGGGTTCGTTTGGACATTTTTATGCATTAACTGAGTTTTCAATGCATTTATGTGCATAATTCAAATTTGAACTACATGCACATGCTCCAGTGCATATAAATTGGTTGAAAAATCAAATCTGTGTCCTTGGGTGCATGCTTAGGTCCCATGCAAGAAATGGGAATGAATTTCAAACACCAGGGCACCGTTGATTGCCGGCAAAACATTGAGATGCCTGGTTTTTAAATTCTAGTAAATCCAAAACTCGTCTGAAATTCATGAAACTTGGCATGCTATCATGGAGCGGCATCAACATGTCGTGGTACAAATTTTGTCCCATTTGGGGCAGGTTTGGGTATATGCTTCTCACAAACCGGAGCTTCTCACAACAAGCATGATGGTTTTCGGTAGGGAACGTCCCACCTTTGGGGACGAAACGATATCCATTGCCTCTTATTGCTTTCAATTTTTTTCTCGTGTCAACATAGAACAACAGGAGTGTTGTGTGAATTTTTGTGATTTTTCGGGGTTCGTTTGGACATTTTTATGCATTAACTGAGTTTTCAATGCATTTATGTGCATAATTCAAATTTGAACTACATGCACATGCTCCAGTGCATATAAATTGGTTGAAAAATCAAATCTGTGTCCTTGGGTGCATGCTTAGGTCCCATGCAAGAAATGGGAATGAATTTCAAACACCAGGGCACCGTTGATTGCCGGCAAAACATTGAGATGCCTGGTTTTTAAATTCTAGTAAATCCAAAACTCGTCTGAAATTCATGAAACTTGGCATGCTATCATGGAGCGGCATCAACATGCCGTGGTACAAATTTTGTCCCATTTGGGGCAGGTTTGGGTATATGCTTCTCACAAACCGGAGCTTCTCACAACAAGCATGATGGTTTTCGGTAGGGAACGTCCCACCTTTGGGGACGAAACGATATCCATTGCCTCTTATTGCTTTCAATTTTTTTCTCGTGTCAACATAGAACAACAGGAGTGTTGTGTGAATTTTTGTGATTTTTCGGGGTTCGTTTGGACATTTTTATGCATTAACTGAGTTTTCAATGCATTTATGTGCATAATTCAAATTTGAACTACATGCACATGCTCCAGTGCATATAAATTGGTGAAAAATCAAATCTGTGTCCTTGGGTGCATGCTTAGGTCCCATGCAAGAAATGGGAATGAATTTCAAACACCAGGGCACCGTTGATTGCCGGCAAAACATTGAGATGCCTGGTTTTTAAATTCTAGTAAATCCAAAACTCGTCTGAAATTCATGAAACTTGGCATGCTATCATGGAGCGGCATCAACATGTCGTGGTACAAATTTTGTCCCATTTGGGGCAGGTTTGGGTATATGCTTCTCACAAACCGGAGCTTCTCACAACAAGCATGATGGTTTTCGGTAGGGAACGTCCCACCTTTGGGGACGAAACGATATCCATTGCCTCTTATTGCTTTCAATTTTTTTCTCGTGTCAACATAGAACAACAGGAGTGTTGTGTGAATTTTTGTGATTTTTCGGGGTTCGTTTGGACATTTTTATGCATTAACTGAGTTTTCAATGCATTTATGTGCATAATTCAAATTTGAACTACATGCACATGCTCCAGTGCATATAAATTGGTTGAAAAATCAAATCTGTGTCCTTGGGTGCATGCTTAGGTCCCATGCAAGAAATGGGAATGAATTTCAAACACCAGGGCACCGTTGATTGCCGGCAAAACATTGAGATGCCTGGTTTTTAAATTCTAGTAAATCCAAAACTCGTCTGAAATTCATGAAACTTGGCATGCTATCATGGAGCGGCATCAACATGCCGTGGTACAAATTTTGTCCCATTTGGGGCAGGTTTGGGTATATGCTTCTCACAAACCGGAGCTTCTCACAACAAGCATGATGGTTTTCGGTAGGGAACGTCCCACCTTTGGGGACGAAACGATATCCATTGCCTCTTATTGCTTTCAATTTTTTTCTCGTGTCAACATAGAACAACAGGAGTGTTGTGTGAATTTTTGTGATTTTTCGGGGTTCGTTTGGACATTTTTATGCATTAACTGAGTTTTCAATGCATTTATGTGCATAATTCAAATTTGAACTACATGCACATGCTCCAGTGCATATAAATTGGTTGAAAAATCAAATATGTGTCCTTGGGTGCATGCTTAGGTCCCATGCAAGAAATGGGAATGAATTTCAAACACCAGGGCACCGTTGATTGCCGGCAAAACATTGAGATGCCTGGTTTTTAAATTCTAGTAAATCAAAACTCGTCTGAAATTCATGAAACTTGGCATGCTATCATGGAGCGGCATCAACATGCCGTGGTACAAATTTTGTCCCATTTGGGGCAGGTTTGGGTATATGCTTCTCACAAACCGGAGCTTCTCACAACAAGCATGATGGTTTTCGGTAGGGAACGTCCCACCTTTGGGGACGAAACGATATCCATTGCCTCTTATTGATTTCAAATTTTTTTCTCGTGTCAACATAGAACAACAGGAGTGTTGTGTGAATTTTTGTGATTTTTCGGGGTTCGTTTGGACATTTTTATGCATTAACTGAGTTTTCAATGCATTTATGTGCATAATTCAAATTTGAACTACATGCACATGCTCCAGTGCATATAAATTGGTTGAAAAATCAAATCTGTGTCCTTGGGTGCATGCTTAGGTCCCATGCAAGAAATGGGAATGAATTTCAAACACCAGGGCACCGTTGATTGCCGGCAAAACATTGAGATGCCTGGTTTTTAAATTCTAGTAAATCCAAAACTCGTCTGAAATTCATGAAACTTGGCATGCTATCATGGAGCGGCATCAACATGCCGTGGTACAAATTTTGTCCCATTTGGGGCAGGTTTGGGTATATGCTTCTCACAAACCGGAGCTTCTCACAACAAGCATGATGGTTTTCGGTAGGGAACGTCCCACCTTTGGGGACGAAACGATATCCATTGCCTCTTATTGCTTTCAATTTTTTTCTCGTGTCAACATAGAACAACAGGAGTGTTGTGTGAATTTTTGTGATTTTTCGGGGTTCGTTTGGACATTTTTATGCATTAACTGAGTTTTCAATGCATTTATGTGCATAATTCAAATTTGAACTACATGCACATGCTCCAGTGCATATAAATTGGTTGAAAAATCAAATCTGTGTCCTTGGGTGCATGCTTAGGTCCCATGCAAGAAATGGGAATGAATTTCAAACACCAGGGCACCGTTGATTGCCGGCAAAACATTGAGATGCCTGGTTTTTAAATTCTAGTAAATCCAAAACTCGTCTGAAATTCATGAAACTTGGCATGCTATCATGGAGCGGCATCAACATGTCGTGGTACAATTTTTGCCCCATTTGGGGAAGGTTTGGGTATATGCTTCTCACAAACCGGAGCTTCTCACAACAAGCATGATGGTTTTCGGTAGGGAACGTCCCACCTTTGGGGACGAAACGATATCCATTGCCTCTTATTGCTTTCAATTTTTTTCTCGTGTCAACATAGAACAACAGGAGTGTTGTGTGAATTTTTGTGATTTTTCGGGGTTCGTTTGGACATTTTTATGCATTAACTGAGTTTTCAATGCATTTATGTGCATAATTCAAATTTGAACTACATGCACATGCTCCAGTGCATATAAATTGGTTGAAAAATCAAATCTGTGTCCTTGGGTGCATGCTTAGGTCCCATGCAAGAAATGGGAATGAATTTCAAACACCAGGGCACCGTTGATTGCCGGCAAAACATTGAGATGCCTGGTTTTTAAATTCTAGTAAATCCAAAACTCGTCTGAAATTCATGAAACTTGGCATGCTATCATGGAGCGGCATCAACATGTCGTGGTACAAATTTTGTCCCATTTGGGGCAGGTTTGGGTATATGCTTCTCACAAACCGGAGCTTCTCACAACAAGCATGATGGTTTTCGGTAGGGAACGTCCCACCTTTGGGGACGAAACGATATCCATTGCCTCTTATTGCTTTCAATTTTTTTCTCGTGTCAACATAGAACAACAGGAGTGTTGTGTGAATTTTTGTGATTTTTCGGGGTTCGTTTGGACATTTTTATGCATTAACTGAGTTTTCAATGCATTTATGTGCATAATTCAAATTTGAACTACATGCACATGCTCCAGTGCATATAAATTGGTTGAAAAATCAAATATGTGTCCTTGGGTGCATGCTTAGGTCCCATGCAAGAAATGGGAATGAATTTCAAACACCAGGGCACCGTTGATTGCCGGCAAAACATTGAGATGCCTAGTTTTTAAATTCTAGTAAATCAAAACTCATATGAAATTCATGAAACTTGGCATGCTATCATGGAGCGGCATCAACATGCCGTGGTACAAATTTTGTCCCATTTGGGGCAGGTTTGGGTATATGCTTCTCACAAACCGGAGCTTCTCACAACAAGCATGATGGTTTTCGGTAGGGAACGTCCCACCTTTGGGGACGAAACGATATCCATTGCCTCTTATTGCTTTCAATTTTTTTCTCGTGTCAACATAGAACAACAGGAGTGTTGTGTGAATTTTTGTGATTTTTCGGGGTTCGTTTGGACATTTTTATGCATTAACTGAGTTTTCAATGCATTTATGTGCATAATTCAAATTTGAACTACATGCACATGCTCCAGTGCATATAAATTGGTTGAAAAATCAAATCTGTGTCCTTGGGTGCATGCTTAGGTCCCATGCAAGAAATGGGAATGAATTTCAAACACCAGGGCACCGTTGATTGCCGGCAAAACATTGAGATGCCTGGTTTTTAAATTCTAGTAAATCCAAAACTCGTCTGAAATTCATGAAACTTGGCATGCTATCATGGAGCGGCATCAACATGCCGTGGTACAAATTTTGTCCCATTTGGGGCAGGTTTGGGTATATGCTTCTCACAAACCGGAGCTTCTCACAACAAGCATGATGGTTTTCGGTAGGGAACGTCCCACCTTTGGGGACGAAACGATATCCATTGCCTCTTATTGCTTTCAAATTTTTTTCTCGTGTCAACATAGAACAACAGGAGTGTTGTGTGAATTTTTGTGATTTTTCGGGGTTCGTTTGGACATTTTTATGCATTAACTGAGTTTTCAATGCATTTATGTGCATAATTCAAATTTGAACTACATGCACATGCTCCAGTGCATATAAATTGGTCGAAAAATCAAATCTGTGTCCTTGGGTGCATGCTTAGGTCCCATGCAAGAAATGGGAATGAATTTCAAACACCAGGGCACCGTTGATTGCCGGCAAAACATTGAGATGCCTGGTTTTTAAATTCTAGTAAATCCAAAACTCGTCTGAAATTCATGAAACTTGGCATGCTATCATGGAGCGGCATCAACATGTCGTGGTACAAATTTTGTCCCATTTGGGGCAGGTTTGGGTATATGCTTCTCACAAACCGGAGCTTCTCACAACAAGCATGATGGTTTTCGGTAGGGAACGTCCCACCTTTGGGGACGAAACGATATCCATTGCCTCTTATTGCTTTCAATTTTTTTCTCGTGTCAACATAGAACAACAGGAGTGTTGTGTGAATTTTTGTGATTTTTCGGGGTTCGTTTGGACATTTTTATGCATTAACTGAGTTTTCAATGCATTTATGTGCATAATTCAAATTTGAACTACATGCACATGCTCCAGTGCATATAAATTGGTTGAAAATCAAATATGTGTCCTTGGGTGCATGCTTAGGTCCCATGCAAGAAATGGGAATGAATTTAAAACACCAGGGCACCGTTGATTGCCGGCAAAACATTGAGATGCCTGGTTTTAAATTCTAGTAAATCAAAAACTCCGTGAAATTCATGAAACTTGGCATGCTATCATGGAGCGGCATCAACATGTCGTGGTACAAATTTTGTCCCATTTGGGGCAGGTTTGGGTATATGCTTCTCACAAACCTGGACCTTCTCGCAACAAGCATGATGGTTTTCGGTAGGGAACGTCCCATCTTTGGGGACGAAACGATATCCAATGCCTCTTATTGCTTTCAAAAAAATTTCTCGTGTCAACATAAAACAACAGGAGTGTTGTGCAAATTTTGTCATTTTTCGGGGTTCATTGGACAATTTTTATGCATTAACTGAGTTTTCAATGCATTTATGTGCATAATTCAAATTTGAACTACATGCACATGCTCCAGTGCATATAAATTGGTTGAAAAATCAAATCTGTGTCCTTGGGTGCATGCTTAGGTCCCATGCAAGAAATGGGAATGAATTTCAAACACCAGGGCACCGTTGATTGCCGGCAAAACATTGAGATGCCTGGTTTTTAAATTCTAGTAAATCCAAAACTCGTCTGAAATTCATGAAACTTGGCATGCTATCATGGAGCGGCATCAACATGCCGTGGTACAAATTTTGTCCCATTTGGGGCAGGTTTGGGTATATGCTTCTCACAAACCGGAGCTTCTCACAACAAGCATGATGGTTTTCGGTAGGGAACGTCCCACCTTTGGGGACGAAACGATATCCATTGCCTCTTATTGCTTTCAATTTTTTTCTCGTGTCAACATAGAACAACAGGAGTGTTGTGTGAATTTTTGTGATTTTTCGGGGTTCGTTTGGACATTTTTATGCATTAACTGAGTTTTCAATGCATTTATGTGCATAATTCAAATTTGAACTACATGCACATGCTCCAGTGCATATAAATTGGTTGAAAATCAAATCTGTGTCCTTGGGTGCATGCTTAGGTCCCATGCAAGAAATGGGAATGAATTTCAAACACCAGGGCACCGTTGATTGCCGGCAAAACATTGAGATGCCTGGTTTTTAAATTCTAGTAAATCCAAAACTCGTCTGAAATTCATGAAACTTGCATGCTATCATGGAGCGGCATCAACATGCCGTGGTACAAATTTTGTCCCATTTGGGGCAGGTTTGGGTATATGCTTCTCACAAACCGGAGCTTCTCACAACAAGCATGATGGTTTTCGGTAGGGAACGTCCCACCTTTGGGGACGAAACGATATCCATTGCCTCTTATTGCTTTCAATTTTTTTCTCGTGTCAACATAGAACAACAGGAGTGTTGTGAATTTTTGTGATTTTTCGGGGTTCGTTTGGACATTTTTATGCATTAACTGAGTTTTCAATGCATTTATGTGCATAATTCAAATTTGAACTACATGCACATGCTCGAGTGCATATAAATTGGTTGAAAAATAAATATGTGTCCTTGGGTGCATGCTTAGGTCCCATGCAAGAAATGGGAATGAATTTCAAACACCAAGGCACCGTTGATTGCCGGCAAAACATTGAGATGCCTGGTTTTTAAATTCTAGTAAATCAAAACTCGTCTGAAATTCATGAAACCTTGGCATGCTATCATGGAGCGGCATCAACATGTCGTGGTACAAATTTTGTCCCATTTGGGGAAGGTTTGGGTATATGCTTCTCACAAACCGGAGCTTCTCACAACAAGCATGATGGTTTTGGTAGGGAACGTCCCACCTTTGGGGACGAAACAATATCCATTGCCTCTTATTGCTTTCAATTTTTTTCTCGTGTCAACATAGAACAACAGGAGTGTTGTGCAATTTTTGTGATTTTTCAGGGTTCGTTTGGACATTTTTATGCATTAACTGAATTTTCAATGCATTTATGTGCATAATTCAAATTTGAACTACATGCACATGCTCCAGTGCATATAAATTGGTTGAAAAATCAAATATGTGTCCTTGGGTGCATGCTTAGGTCCCATGCAAGAAATGGGAATGAATTTCAAACACCAAGGCACCGTTGATTGCCGGCAAAACATTGAGATGCCTGGTTTTTAAATTCTAGTAAATCCAAAACTCGTCTGAAATTCATGAAACTTGGCATGCTATCATGGAGCGGCATCAACATGTCGTGGTACAAATTTTGTCCCATTTGGGGCAGGTTTGGGTATATGCTTCTCACAAACCGGAGCTTCTCACAACAAGCATGATGGTTTTCGGTAGGGAACGTCCCACCTTTGGGGACGAAACAATATCCATTGCCTCTTATTGCTTTCAATTTTTTTCTCGTGTCAACATAGAACAACAGGAGTGTTGTGTGAATTTTTGTGATTTTTCGGGGTTCGTTTGGACATTTTTATGCATTAACTGAGTTTTCAATGCATTTATGTGCATAATTCAAATTTGAACTACATGCACATGCTCAAGTGCATATAAATTGGTTGAAAAATCAAATATGTGTCCTTGGTTGCATGCTTAGGTCCCATGCAAGAAATGGGAATGAATTTCAAACACCAGGGCACCGTTCATTGCTGGCAGAACATTGAGATGCCTTGTTTTTAAATTCTAGTAAATCAAAAACTCGTATGAAATTCATGAAACTTGGCATGCTATCATGGAGCGGCATCAACATGCCGTGGCACAAATTTTGTCCCATTTGGGGCAGGTTTGGGTATATGCTTCTCAAAAACCGGAGCTTCTCAAAACAAGCATGATAGTTTTCGGTAGGGAACGTCCCACCTTTGGGGATGAAACAATATCCATTGCCTCTAATTGCTTTCAATTTTTTCTCCTGTCAACATAGAACAACAGGAGTGTTGTGTGATTTTTTTTTATTTTTTGGGGTTTGTTTGGACATTTTTATGCATTAACTGAGTTTTCAATGCATTTATGTGCATAATTCAAATTTGAACTACATGCACATGCTCCAGTGCATATAAATTGGTTGAAAATTCAAATCTGTGTCCTTGGGTGCATGCTTAGGTCCCATGCAAGAAATGGGAATGAATTTCAAACACCAGGGCACCGTTGATTGCCGGTAAAACATTGAGATGCCTGGTTTTTAAATTGTAGTAAATCCAAAACTCATCTGAAATTCATGAAACTTGCATGCTATCATGGAGCGGCATCAACATGTCGTGGTACAAATTTTGTCCCATTTGGGGCAGGTTTGGGTATATGCTTCTCACAAACCGGAGCTTCTCACAACAAGCATGATCGTTTTCGATAGGGAATGTCCCACCTTTGGGGACGAAACGATATCCATTGCCTCTTATTGCTTTCAATTTTTATTTCTCGTGTCAACATAGAACAACAGGAGTGTTGTGCAAATTTTTGTGATTTTTCAGGGTTCGTTTGGACATTTTTATGCATTAACTGAATTTTTAATGCATTTTTGTGCATAATTCAAATTTGAACTACAAGAACATGCTCGAGTGCGTATAAATTGGTTGAAAAATAAATATGTGTCCTTGGGTGCATGCTTGGATCCCATGCAAGAAATGGGAATGAATTTCAAACACGAAGGCACCGTTGATTGCCGGCAAAACATTGAGATGCCTGGTTTTTAATTTCTAGTAAATCAACAACTCGCATGAAATTCATGAAACCTGGCATGCTATCATGGAGCGGCATCAACATGTCGTGGTACAAATTTTGTCCCATTTGGGGCAGGTTTGGGTATATGCTTCTCACAAACCGGAGCTTCTCACAACAAGCATGATGGTTTTCGGTAGGGAACGTCCCACCTTTGGGGACGAAACAATATCCATTGCCTCTTATTGCTTTCAATTTTTTTCTCGTGTCAACATAGAACAACAGGAGTGTTGTGCAAATTTTTGTGATTTTTCAGGGTTCGTTTGGACATTTTTATGCATTAACTGAATTTTTAATGCATTTTTGTGCATAATTCAAATTTGAACTACAAGAACATGCTCCAGTGCGTATAAATTGGTTGAAAAATAAATATGTGTCCTTGGGTGCATGCTTGGATCCCATGCAAGAAATGGGAATGAATTTCAAACACAAGGCACCGTTGATTACCGGCAAAACATTGAGATGCCTGGTTTTTAATTTCTAGTAAATCAAAAACTCGCGTGAAATTCATGAAACCTGGCATGCTATCATGGAGCGGCATCAACATGTCGTGGTACAAATTTTGTCCCATTTGGGGCAGGTTTGGGTATATGCTTCTCACAAACCGGAGCTTCTCACAACAAGCATGATGGTTTTCGGTAGGGAACGTCCCACCTTTGGGGACGAAACAATATCCTTTGCCTCTTATTGCTTCCTATTTTTTTCTCCTGTCAACATAGAACAACAGGAGTGTTGTGTGAATTTTTGTGATTTTTCGGGGTTCGTTTAGACATTTTTATGCATTAACTGAGTTTTCAATGCATTTATGTGCATAATTAAAATTTGAACTACATGCACATGCTCAAGTGCATATAAATTGGTTGAAAAATCAAATATTTGTCCTTGGGTGCATGCTTAGGTTCCATGCAAGAAATGGGAATGAATTTCAAACAGCAAGGCACCGTTCATTGCCGGCAGAACATTGAGATGCCTTGTTTTTAAATTCTAGTAAATCAAAAACTCGTATGAAATTCATGAAACTTGGCATGCTATCATGGAGCGGCATCAACATGCCGTGGCACAAATTTTGTCCCATTTGGGGCAGGTTTGGGTATATGCTTCTCAAAAACCGGAGCTTCTCAAAACAAGCATGATAGTTTTCGGTAGGGAACGTCCCACCTTTGGGGATGAAACAATATCCATTGCCTCTAATTGCTTTCAATTTTTTCTCCTGTCAACATAGAACAACAGGAGTGTTGTGTGATTTTTTTTTATTTTTTGGGGTTTGTTTGGACATTTTTATGCATTAACTGAGTTTTCAATGCATTTATGTGCATAATTCAAATTTGAACTGCATGCACATGCTCCCGTGCATATAAATTGGTTGAAAATTCAAATCTGTGTCCTTGGGTGCATGCTTAGGTCCCATGCAAGAAATGGGAATGAATTTCAAACACCAGGGCACCGTTGATTGCCGGTAAAACATTGAGATGCCTGGTTTTTAAATTGTAGTAAATCCAAAACTCATCTGAAATTCATGAAACTTGCATGCTATCATGGAGCGGCATCAACATGTCGTGGTACAAATTTTGTCCCATTTGGGGCAGGTTTGGGTATATGCTTCTCACAAACCGGAGCTTCTCACAACAAGCATGATCGTTTTCGATAGGGAATGTCCCACCTTTGGGGACGAAACGATATCCATTGCCTCTTATTGCTTTCAATTTTTATTTCTCGTGTCAACATAGAACAACAGGAGTGTTGTGCAAATTTTTGTGATTTTTCAGGGTTCGTTTGGACATTTTTATGCATTAACTGAATTTTAATGCATTTTTGTGCATAATTCAAATTTGAACTACAAGAACATGCTCCAGTGCGTATAAATTGGTTGAAAAATAAATATGTGTCCTTGGGTGCATGCTTGGATCCCATGCAAGAAATGGGAATGAATTTCAAACACGAAGGCACCGTTGATTGCCGGCAAAACATTGAGATGCCTGGTTTTTAATTTCTAGTAAATCAACAACTCGCATGAAATTCATGAAACCTGGCATGCTATCATGGAGCGGCATCAACATGTCGTGGTACAAATTTTGTCCCATTTGGGGCAGGTTTGGGTATATGCTTCTCACAAACCGGAGCTTCTCACAACAAGCATGATGGTTTTCGGTAGGGAACGTCCCACCTTTGGGGACGAAACAATATCCATTGCCTCTTATTGCTTTCAATTTTTTTCTCGTGTCAACATAGAACAACAGGAGTGTTGTGCAAATTTTTGTGATTTTTCAGGGTTCGTTTGGACATTTTTATGCATTAACTGAATTTTTAATGCATTTTTGTGCATAATTCAAATTTGAACTACAAGAACATGCTCCAGTGCGTATAAATTGGTTGAAAAATAAATATGTGTCCTTGGGTGCATGCTTGGATCCCATGCAAGAAATGGGAATGAATTTCAAACACAAAGGCACCGTTGATTACCGGCAAAACATTGAGATGCCTGGTTTTTAATTTCTAGTAAATCAAAAACTCGCGTGAAATTCATGAAACCTGGCATGCTATCATGGAGCGGCATCAACATGTCGTGGTACAAATTTTGTCCCATTTGGGGCAGGTTTGGGTATATGCTTCTCACAAACCGGAGCTTCTCACAACAAGCATGATGGTTTTCGGTAGGGAACGTCCCACCTTTGGGGACGAAACAATATCCTTTGCCTCTTATTGCTTCCTATTTTTTTCTCCTGTCAACATAGAACAACAGGAGTGTTGTGTGAATTTTTGTGATTTTTCGGGGTTCGTTTAGACATTTTTATGCATTAACTGAGTTTTCAATGCATTTATGTGCATAATTAAAATTTGAACTACATGCACATGCTCAAGTGCATATAAATTGGTTGAAAAATCAAATATTTGTCCTTGGGTGCATGCTTAGGTTCCATGCAAGAAATGGGAATGAATTTCAAACAGCAAGGCACCGTTCATTGCCGGCAGAACATTGAGATGCCTTGTTTTTAAATTCTAGTAAATCAAAAACTCGTATGAAATTCATGAAACTTGGCATGCTATCATGGAGCGGCATCAACATGCCGTGGCACAAATTTTGTCCCATTTGGGGCAGGTTTGGGTATATGCTTCTCACAAACCGGAGCTTCTCAAAACAAGCATTATAGTTTTCGGTAGGGAACGTCCCACCTTTGGGGACGAAACAATATCCATTGCCTCTAATTGCTTTCAATTTTTTTCTCCTGTCAACATAGAACAACAGGTGTGTTGTGTGATTTTTTTTTATTTTTTCGGGTTTGTTTGGACATTTTTATGCATTAACTGAGTTTTCAATGCATTTATGTGCATAATTCAAATTTGAACTACATGCACATGCTCCATTGCATATAAATTGGTTGAAAAATAAATATGTGTCCTTGGGTGCATGCCTAGGTCCCATGCAAGAAATGGGAATGAATTTCAAACACCAGGGCACCGTTGATTGCCGGCAAAACATTGAGATGCCTGGTTTTTAAATTCTAGTAAATCCAAAGCTCGTCTGAAATTAATGAAACTTGGCATGCTATCATGGAGCGGCATCAACATGTCGTGGTACAAATTTTGTCCCATTTGGGGCAGGTTTGGGTATATGCTTCTCACAAACCGGAGCTTCTCACAACAAGCATGATGGTTTTTGGTAGGGAACATCCCACCTTTGGGGACGAAACGATATCCATTGCCTCTTATTGCTTTCAAATTTTTTTCTCGTGTCAACATAGAACAACAGGAGTGTTGTGCCAATTTTTGTGATTTTTCGGGGTTCATTTTGATATTTTTTATGCATTAACTAAGTTTTCAATGCACATATGTGCATAATTCAAATTTGAACTACATGCACATGCTCCAGTGCATATAAATTGGTTGAAAAATCAAATATGTGTCCTTGGGTGCATGCTTAGGTCCCATGCAAGAAATGGGAATGAATTTAAAACACCAGGGCACCGTTGATTGCCGGGAAAACATTGAGATGCCTGGTTTTTAAATTCTAGTAAATCAAAAACTCGCGTGAAATTCATGAAACTTGGCATGCTATCATGGAGCGGCATCAACATGTCGTGGTACAAATTTTGTCCCATTTGGGGCAGGTTTGGGTATATGCTTCTCACAAACCTGAGCTTCTCGCAACAAGCACGATGGTTTTCGGTAGGGAACGTCCCATCTTTGGGGACGAAACGATATCCAATGCCTCTTATTGCTTTCAAATTTTTTTCTCGTGTCAACATAAAACAACAGGAGTGTTGTGCAAATTTTTGTCATTTTTCGGGGTTCAATTGGACAATTTTTATGCATTAACTGAGTTCTCAATGCATTTATGTGCATAATTCAAATTTGAACTACATGCACATGCTCCAGTGCATATAAATTGGTAGAAAAATCAAATTTGTGTCCTTGGGTGCATGCTTAGGTCCCATGCAAGAAATGGGAATGAATTTCAAACACCACGGCACCGTTGATTGCCCGCAAAACATTGAGATGCCTGGTTTTTAAATTCTAGTAAATCAAAAACTCGTCTGAAATTCTTGAAACTTGGCATGCTATCTTGGAGCGGCATCAACATGTCGTGGTACAAATTTTGTCCCATTTGGGGCAGGTTTGGGTAGATGCTTCTCACAAACCGGAGCTTCTCAAAACAAGCATGATAGTTTTCGGTAGGGAACGTCCCACCTTTGGGGATGAAACGATATCCATTGCCTCTAATTGCTTTAAATGTTTTTCTCCTGTCAACATAGAACAACAGGAGTGTTGTGTGAATTATTTTTTTATTTTTTGGAGTTTGTTTGGACATTTTTATGCATTAACTGAGTTTTCAATGCATTTATGTGCATAATTCAAATTTGAACTGCATGCACATGCTCCCGTGCATATAAATTGGTTGAATATTCAAATCTGTGTGCTTGGGTGCATGCTTAGGTCCCATGCAAGAAATGGGAATGAATTTCAAACACCAGGGCACCGTTGATTGCCGGCAGAACATTGAGATGCCTTGTTTTTAAATTCAATTAAATCCGAAGCTTCTCACAACAAGCATGATGGTTTTCGGTAGGGAACGTCCCACCTTTGGGGACGAAACGATATCCGTTGCCTCTTATTGCTTTCAAATTTTTTCTAGTGTCAACATAGAACAACAGGAGTGTTGTGTGAATTTTTGTGATTTTTTGGGGTTCGTTTGGACATTTCTATGCATTAACTGAGTTTTCAATGCATTTATGTGCATAATTAAAATTTGAAGTACATGCACATGCTCAAGTGCATATAAATTGGTCGAAAAATCACATATGTGTCCTCGGGTGCATGCTTAGGTCCCATGCAAGAAATGGGAATGAATTTCAAACACCAGGACACCGTTGATTGCCGGCAAAACATTGAGATGCCTAGTTTTTAAATTCAAGTAATTCCAAAACTAATATGAAATTCTTGAAACTTGGCATGCTATCATGGAGCGGCATCAACATGCCGTGGTACAAATTTTGTCCCATTTGGGGCAGACTTGGGTCTATGCTCCTCACAAACCGGAGCTTCTCACAAAAAGCATCATGGTTTTCGGTAGGGAACGTCCCACCCTTGGGGACGAAACGATATCCATTGCCTCTTATTGCTTTCAAATTTTTTCCTCGTGTCAACATAGAACAACAGGAGTCTTGTGTGAATTTTTGTGATTTTTTGGGGTTCGTTTGGACATTTTTATGCATTAACTGAGTTTTCTACGCATTTATTTGCATAATTCAAATTTGAACTACATGCACATCCTCTAGTGCATATAAATTGGTCGAAAAATCAAATCTGTGTCCTTGGGTGCATGCTTAGGTCCCACTCAAGAAATGGGAATGAATTTCAAACACCAGGGCACCGTTGATTGCCGGCAAAACATTGAGATGCCTGGTTTTTAAATTGTAGTAAATCCAAAACTCGTCCGAAATTCATGAAACTTGCATGCTATCATGGAGCGGCATCAACATGTCGTGGTACAAATTTTGTCCCATTTGGGGCAGGTTTGGGTATATGCTTCTCACAAACCGGAGTTTCTCACAACAAGCATGATCGTTTTCGATAGGGAATGTCCCACCTTTGGGGACGAAACGATATCCATTGCCTCTTATTGCTTTCAATTTTTTTTCTCGTGTCAACATAGAACAACAGGAGTGTTGTGCAAATTTTTGTGATTTTTCAGTGTTCGTTTGGACATTTTTATGCATTAACTGAGTTTTCAATGCATTTTTGTGCATAATTCAAATTTGAACTACAAGCACATGCTCCAGTGCATATAAATTGGTTGAAAAATAAATATGTGTCCTTGGGTGCATGCTTGGATCCCATGCAAGAAATGGGAATGAATTTCAAACACGAGGGCACCGTTGATTATCGGCAAAACATTGAGATGTCTGGTTTTTAATTTCTAGTAAATCAAAAACTCGCGTGAAATTCATGAAACTTGGCATGCTATCATGGAGCGGCATCAACATGTCGTGGTACTAAATTTGTCCCATTTGGGGCAGGTTTGGGTATATGCTTCTCTCAAACCGGAGCTTCTCACAACAAGCATGATGGTTTTCGGTAGGGAACGTCCCACCTTTGGGGACGAAACGATATCCATTGCCTCTTATTGCTTTCAATTTTTTTCTCGTGTCAACATAGAACAACAGGAGTGTTGTGTGAATTTTCGTGATTTTCGGGGTTTGTTTAAACATTTTTCTGCATTAACTGAGTTTTCAATGCATTTATGTGCATAATTAAAATTTGAACTACATGCACATGCTCCAGTGCATATAAATTGGTTGAAAAATCAAATCTGTGTCCTTGGGTGCATGCTTAGGTCCCATGCAAGAAATGGGAATGAATTTCAAACACCAGGGCACCGTTCATTGCCGGCAGAACATTGAGATGCCTTGTTTTTAAATTCTAGTAAATCCAAAACTCGTCTCAAATTCATGAAACTTGGCATGCTATCATGGAGCGGCATCAACATGCCGTGGTAAAAAATTTGTCCCATTTGGGGCAGGTTGGGGTATATGTTTCTCACAAACCGGAGCTTCTCACAACAAGCATGATGGTTTTCGGTAGGGAACGTCCCACCTTTGGGGACAAAACGATATCCATTGCCTCTTATTGCTTTCAAAAAAATCCTTGTGTCCACAAAGAACAATAGGAGTGTTGTGTGAATTTTTGTGATTTTTTGGGGTTCGTTTGGACATTTTTATGCATTAACTGAGTTTTCAATGCATTTATGTGCATAATTCAAATTTGAACTACATGCACATGCTCCAGTCATATAAATTGGTCGAAAAATCAAATCTATGTCCTTGGGTGCATGCTTAGGTCCCATGCAAGAAATGGGAATGAATTTCAAACACCAGGGCACCGTTGATTGCCGGCAAAACATTTAGATGCGTGGTTTTTAAATTCTAGTAAATCCAAAACTCGTATGAAATTCATGAAACTTGGCATGCTATCATGGAGCGGCATCAACATGCCGTGGTACAAATTTTGTCCCATTTGGGCCAGGTTTGGGTATATGCTTCTCACAAACCGGAGCTTCTCACAACAAGCATGATGGTTTTCGGTAGGGAACGTCCCACCTTTAGGGACGAAACGATATCCATTGCCTCTTATTGCTTTAAATATTTTTTCTCGTGCCAACATAGAACAACATGAGTGTTGTGTGAATTTTTGTTATTTTTCGGGGTTCGTTTGGACATTTTTATGCATTAACTGAGTTTTCAACGCATTTATGTGCATAATTCAAATTTGAACTACATGCACATGCTCCAGTGCATATAAATTGGTCAAAAAATCAAATATATGTCCTTGCGTGCATGCTTAGGTCCCATGCAAGAAATGGGAATGAATTTCAAACACCAGGGCACCGTTGATTGCCGGCAAAACATTGCGATGCCTGGTTTTAAAATTCTAGTAAATCCAAAACTCGTCTAAAATTCATGAAACTTGGCTTGCTATCATGGAGCGGCATCAACATGCCGTGGTACAAATTTTGTCCCATTTGGGCCAGGTTTGGGTATATGCTTCTCACAAACCGGAGCTTCTCACAACAAGCATGATGGTTTTCGGTAGGGAACGTCCCACCTTTGGGGACCAAACGATATCCATTGCCTCTTATTGCTTTAAAAAAATTCTCGTGTCAACATAGAACAACAGGAGTGTTGTGTGATTTTTTGTGATTTTTCGGGGTTCGTTTGGACTTTTTTATGCATTAACTGAGTTTTCAACGCATTTATGTGCATAATTCAAATTTGAACTACATGCACATGCTCTAGTGCATATAAATTTGTCAAAAAAATCAAATATGTGTCCTTGCGTGCATGCTTAGGTCCCATCCAAGAAATGGGAATGAATTTCAAACACTAGGGCACCGTTGATTGCCGGCAGAACATTGAGATGCCTGGTTCTAGTAAATCCAAAACTCATCTAAAATTCATGAAACTTGGCATGCTATCATGGAGCGGCATCAACATGCCATGGTACAAATTTTGTCCCATTTGGGGCAGGTTTGGGTATATGCTTCTCCCAAATCGGAGTTTCTCACAACAAGCATGATGGTTTTCAGTAGGGAACGTCCCACCTTTGGGGACGAAACGATATCCATTGCCTCTTATTGCTTTCAATTTTTTTTTTCTCGTGTCAACATAGAACAATAGGAGTGTTGTGCGATTTTTTTTTTTGGGGTTCGTTTGGACATTTTTATGCATTAACTGAGTTTTCAATGCATTTTTGTGCATAAATTTGAACTCCATGCAAATGCTCCAGTGCATATAAATTGGTTGAAAAATCAAATCTGTGTCCTTGGGTGCATGCTTAGGTCCCATGCAAGAAATGCAAGAAATGGGAATGAATTTCAAACACCAGGGCACCGTTGATTGCCGGCAAAACATTGAGATGCCTGGTTTTAAAATTCTAGTAAATCCAAAACTCGTCTGAAATTCATGAAACTTGGCATGCTATCATGGAGCGGCATCAAAATGTCGTGCTACAAATTCTGTCCCATTTGGGGCAGGTTTGCGTATATGCTTCTCACAAGCTGGAGCTTCTTTCAACAAGCATGATGGTTTTCGGTAGGGAACGTCCCACCTTTGGGGACAAAACGATATCCATTGCCTCTTATTGCTTTCAAGTTTTTTTCTCGTGTCAGCATAGAACAACAGGAGTGTTGTGCGAGTTTTTTTGATTTTTCGGGGTTCATTTGGACATTTTTATGCATTAACTGAGTTTTCAATGCATTTTTGTGCATAATTCAAATTTGAACTCCATGCACATGCTCCAGTGCATATAAATTGGTTGAAAAACCAAATATGTGTCGTTGGGTGCATGCTTAGGTCCCATGCAAGAAATGGGAATGAATTTCAAACACCAGGGCACCGTTGATTGCCGGCAAAACATTGAGATGCCTGGTTTTTAAGTTCTAGTAAATCAAAAACTCGCGTGAAATTCATGAAACTTGGCATGCTCTCATGGAGCGGCATCAATATGCCGTGGTACAAATTTGTGCCATATTGGGCAGGTTTGGGTTTATGCTTCTGATACGTCTCCAACGTATCTATAATTTTTGATTGCTCCATGATTATCTACTGTTTTGGACATTATTGGGCTTTATTATTCACTTTTATATTATTTTTGGGACTAACCTATTAACCGGAGGCCCGTCCCAGAATTGCTGTTTTTTGCCTATTTCAGAGTTTCGCAGAAAAGGAATATCAAACGGAGTCCAAACGGAATGAAACCTTCGGGAACGTGATTTTTTGAACGAACAAGATCCAGGAGACTTGGACCCTACGTCAAGAAACAAAGGAGGAAGCCACGAGGTAGGGGCGCGCCTACCCCCCCCCCCCAGGGCGCGCCCTCCACCCTCGTGGGCCCCCTGTTGCTCCACCGACGTACTCCTTCCTCCTATATATACCTACGTACCCCCAAACGATCAGATACGGAGCCAGAAACCTAATTCCACCGCCGCAACCTTCTGTACCCACGAGATCCCATCTTGGGGCCTGTTCTGGAGCTCCGCCGGAGGGGGCATCGATCACGGAGGGCTTCTACATCAACACCATAGCCCCTCCGATGAAGTGTGAGTAGTTTACCTCAGACCTTCGGGTCCATATTTATTAGCTAGATGGCTTCTTCTCTCTTTTTGGATCTCAATACAATGTTCTCCCCCTCTCTCATGGAGATCTATTCGATGTAATCTTCTTTTTGCGGTGTGTTTGTTGAGACCGATGAATTGTGGGTTTATGATCAAGTTTATCTATGAACAATATTTGAATCTTCTCTGAATTCTTTTATGTATGATTGGTTATCTTTGCAAGTCTCTTTGAATTATCAGTTTGGTTTGGCCTACTAGATTGATCTTTCTTGCAATGGGAGAAGTGCTTAGCTTTGGGTTCAATCTTGCGGTGTCCTTTCCCAGTGACAGTAGGGGCAGCAAGGCACGTATTGTATTGTTGCCATCGAGGATAACAAGATGGTTTTTTTAATCATATTGCATGAATTTATCCCTCTACATCATGTCATCTTGCTTAAGGCGTTACTCTGTTCTTATGAACTTAATACTCTAGATGCGTGCTGGATAGCGGTCGATGTGTGGAGTAATAGTAGTAGATGCAGGCAGGAGTCGGTCTACTTGTCTCGGACGTGATGCCTATATACATGATCATACCTAGATATTCTCATAACTATGCTCAATTCTGTCAATTGCTCAACAGTAATTTGTTCACCCACCGTAAAATACTTATGCTCTTGAGAGAAGCCACTAGTGAAACCTATGGCCCCCGGGTCTATCTTCATCATATCAATCTTCCAATACTTAGTTATTTCCTTTGCTTTTATTTTACTTTGCATCTTTATCATAAAAATACCAAACATATTATCCTATCATATCTATCAGATCTCACTCCCGTAAGTGACCGTGTAGGGATTGACAACCCCTTATCGTGTTGGTTGTGAGGATTTATTTGTTTTGTGTAGGTGCGAGGGACTCGCGCGTAGCCTCCTACTGGATTGATACCTTGGTTCTCAAAAATTGAGGGAAATACTTACGCTACTTTGCTGCATCACCCTTTCCTCTTCAAGGGAAAACCAACGCAGTGCTCAAGAGGTGGCAAGAAGGATTTCTGGCGCCGTTGCCGGGGAGGTCTACGCAAAAGTCAACATACCAAGTACCCACCACAATCCCTTATCTCCCGCATTACATTATTTGCCATTTGCCTCTCGTTTTCCTCTCCCCCACTTCACCCTTGCCGTTTTATTCGCCCTCTCTTTTTCGTTTGCTTCTCGTTATGGCTAGTCCTCTATCTTCTCCGTTGTCTCCTGAGAATGAAGTTCTAAATTTTAAACAAAGGGAGGGAGAAAATCTAAAAGACGCTTGGTATAGAATTTGCAATGCTGAAAATAGATCTACCAGGAAGCAATCTACTTTCGTTCTTCTCCGCAATTTTTATGTAGGTGCTAATCCTTGGTATAGATATATCCTTGATACCATTACCGGAGGGAATTTCTTGGGTATCCATACTTTTGATTCTTATAATGCTATGATAGATTTGTTTGGCTCACCACCTCTTTTGGTTAATGGAACTATGTTAACTTTGGAGCATGTAATGCAAAGACTTGAAATTATTGAAAATAATGTTGCTACCGTAGAGTTAATTGAAAATTTGGATAAAAATATCCACAACCGAATCACTCAATATGGATCTAAAGTAGGAGTCACTTTGAAAAATATTAAAGAGAAGGAACCCATAGTTAATGAGAAAATAAATCAGGATTCCACTAGAATCGATAAACTTGAGGATATCATTACCAACTTGGGAACCGCTTTTTCTTCCGTAAAGAATACTCCAAGTCCTCTTACTAAAATTTCCAAGCTTATGTATGTTCCTAAAAATAAGGGTGAATCCTCTAGTAAGGAAACTGCGGATCTCAAATCTATAAGTATTCATCCCAATCTTTTTGCTATCATTAAGGAACCATTTGCTACAAATGAATTTTTCGATCTTGTGCCTAAAGGTTTGATAATCACTAAAAATAAAGAAATTCCTAAGGATGGTAGATGCCTCATTGAAGAATTACCTACCAAAGATGGCAATACCTAGATCTATCCTTGCTTTTATGCCTAACTAGGGGCGTTAAACGATAGCGCTTGTTGGGAGGCAACCCAGTTTTATTTTTAGTTTTTTTGCTTTTTGCTTCTGTTTAGGAATAAATATTTGTTCTAGCCTATGGTTAGATGTGTTTTTATGTTTTAATTAGTGTTTGTGCCAAGTTAAACCTATAGGATCTTCTTGGATGATAGTTATTTGATCTTGCAGAAATTTCCAGAAACTTTCTGTTCACAAAAATAATTGTTAAAAATCACCAGAACGTGATAAAATACTGATTCAAATTGCTGCTGATCAATAAACAAACTTTCTAGGTCGTCCTATTTTTGCTGATTTTTTGGAGTTCCAGAAGTTTGCGTTAGTTACAGATTACTACAGACTGTTCTGTTTTTGACAGATTCTGTTTTTCGTGTGTTGTTTGCTTATTTTGATGAATCTATGGCTAGTAAAATATTTTATAAACCATAGAGAAGTTGGAATACAGTAGGTTTAACACCAATATAAATAAAGAATGAGTTTATTACAGTACCTTGAAGTGGTCTTTTGTTTTCTTTCGCTAACAGAGCTCACGAGATTTTCTGTTGAGTTTTGTGTTGTGAAGTTTTCAAGTTTTGGGTGAAAGATTTGATGGATTATGGAACAAGGAGTGGAAAGAGCCTAAGCTTTGGGATTCCCATGGCACCCCCAAGATAATCTAAGGACACCATAAATCCAAAGCTTGGGGATGCCCCGGAAGGCATCCCCTCTTTCGTCTACTTCCATCGGTAACTTTACTTGGAGCTATATTTTTATTCATCACATGATATGTGTTTTGCTTGGAGCGTCTTGTATGATATGAGTCTTTGCTTTTTAGTTTACCACAATCATCCTTGCTGTACACACCTTTTGAGAGATCCATACATGATTTGGAATTTGTTAGAATACTCTATGTGCTTCGCTTATATCTTTTGAGTTATATAGTTTTGCTCTAGTACTTCACTTATATCTTTTAGAGCACATTGGTGGATTTGTTTTATAGAAACTATTGATCTCTCATGCTTCACTTAGATTATTTTGAGAGTCTTAAATAGCATGGTAATTGCTTAAATAATCCTAATATGCTTGGTATTCAAGATTAGTAAAAACTTTCTTATGAGTGTGTTGAATACTAAGAAAAGTTTGATGCTTGATAATTGTTTTGAGATATAAAGATGGTGATATTAGAGTCATGCTAGTTGAGTAGTTGTGAATTTGAGATATACTTGTGTTAAAGTTTGTGATTCCCGTAGCATGCACGTATGGTGAACTGTTATGTGATGAAGTCGGAGCATAATTTATTTATTGATTGTCTTCCTTATGAGTGGCGGTCGGGGACGAGCGATGGTATTTTCCTAGCAATCTATCCCCCTAGGACCATGCGCGTAATACTTTGCTTTGATAACTTGTAGATTTTTGCAATAAGTATATGATTTCGTTGTGACTAATGTTGAGTCCATGGATTATACGCACTTTTCTTCCTTCCACCATTGCTAGCCTCTCTAATACCGCGCACTTTTCGTCGGTATCATACACCCACCATAAACCTTCCTCAAAAAAGCCACCATACCTACCTATCATGGCATTTCCATAGCCATTCCGAGATATATTACCATGCAACTTTCCACTGTTCCGTTTATTATGACACGCTCCATCATTGTCATATTGCTTTGCATGATCATGTAGTTGACATCGTATTTGTGGCAAAGCCACCATTCATAATTCTTTCATACATGTCACACTTGATTCATTGCATATCCCGGTACACTGCCGGAGGCATTCATATAGAGTCATATTTTGTTCTAAGTATCGAGTTGTAATTGTTGAGTTGTAAGAAAATAAAAGTGTGATGATCTTCATTTTTAGAGCATTGTCCCAAGTGAGGAAAAGGATGATGGAGACTATGATTCCCCCACAAGTCGGGATGAGACTCCGGATGAAAAAAAGAGGCCATAAAAAAAGGAAAAGGCCCAAATAAAAAAATAAAAAATGAGAGAAAAAGAGAGGAGGGACAATGTTACTATCCTTTTACCACACTTGTGCTTCAAAGTAGCACCCTGATCTTCATGATAGAGAGCCTCTCATTTTATCACTTTCATATACTAGTGGGAATTTTTCATTATAGAACTTGGCTTGTATATTCCAATGATGGGCTTCCTCAAAATACCCTAGGTCTTCGTGAGCAAGCGAGTTGGATGCACACCCACTTAGTTTGTTTTGTTGAGCTTTCATATACTTATAGCTCTAGTGCATCCGTTGCATGGCAATCCCTACTCATTCACATTGATATTTATTGATGGGCATCTCCATAGCCCGTTGATACGCCTATTTGATGTGAGACTATCTTCTCCTTTTTGTCTTCTCCACAACCACCATTCTATTCCACATATAGTGCTATGTCCATGGCTCACGCTCATGTATTGCGTGAAGATTGAAAAAGTTTGAGAACGTCAAAAGTATGAAACAATTGCTTGGCTTGTCATCGGGGTTGTGCATGATTTAAATACTTTGTGTGGTGAAGATAGAGCATAGCCAGACTATATGATTTTGTAGGGATAACTTTCTTTGGCCATGTTATTTTGAGAAGACATAATTGCTTTGTTAGTATGCTTGAAGTATTATTATTTTTATGTCAATGTTAAACTTTAGTCTTGAATCTTTCGGATCTGAATATTCATACCACAATTAAGAAGAATTACATTGAAATTATGCCAAGTAGCACTCCGCATCAAAAATTCTGTTTTTATCATTTACCTACTCGAGGACGAGCAGGAATTAAGCTTGGGGATGCTTGATACGTCTCCAACGTATCTATAATTTTTTATTGCTCCATGCTATATTATCTACTGTTTTGGACATTATTGGACTTTATTATTCACTTTTATATTATTTTTGGGACTAACCTATTAACCGGAGGCCCAGCCCAGAATTGCTGTTTTTTGCCTATTTCAGAGTTTCGCAGAAAAGGAATATCAAACGGAGTCCAAACGGAATGAAACCTTCGGGAACGTGATTTTTGGAACGAACAATATCCAGGAGACTTGGACCGTACGTCAAGAAACAAAGGAGGAAGCCACGAGGTAGGGGGCGCGCCTACCCCCCCCCCCCCGGGCACGCCCTCCACCCTCGTGGGCCCCCTGTTGCTCCACCGACGTACTCCTTCCTCCTATATATACCTACGTACCCCCAAACGATCAGATACGGAGCCAAAAACCTAATTCCACCGCCGCAACCTTCTGTACCCACGAGATCCCATCTTGGGGCCTGTTCTGGAGCTCCGCAGGAGGGGGCATCGATCACGGAGGGCTTCTACATCAACACCATAGCCCCTCCGATGAAGTGTGAGTAGTTTACCTCAGACCTTCGGGTCCATAGTTATTAGCTAGATGGCTTGTTCTCTCTTTTTGGATCTCAATACAATGTTCTCCCCCTCTCTCGTGGAGATCCATTCGATGTAATCTTCTTTTGCGGTGTGTTTGTTGAGACCGATGAATTGTGGGTTTATGATCAAGTTTATCTATGAACAATATTTGAATCTTCTCTGAATTCTTTTATGTATGATTGGTTATCTTTGCAAGTCTCTTCGAATTATCAGTTTGGTTTGGCCTACTAGATTGATCTTTCTTACAATGGGAGAAGTTATTAGCTTTGGGTTCAATCTTGTGGTGTCCTTTCCCAGTGACAGTAGGGGCAGCAAGGCACGTATTGTATTGTTGCCATCGAGGATAACAAGATGGGGTTTTTATCATAGTGCATGAATTTATCCCTCTACATCATGTCATCTTGCTTAAGGTGTTACACTGTTCTTATGAACTTAATACTCTAGATGCATGCTGGATAGCGGTCGATGTGTGGAGTAATAGTAGTAGATGCAGGCAGGAGTCGGTCTACTTGTCTCGGACGTAATGCCTATATACATGATCATACCTAGATATTCTCATAACTATGCTCAATTCTGTCAATTGCTCAACAGTAATCTGTTCACCCACCTAAAATACTTATGCTCTTGAGAGAAGCCACTAGTGAAACCTATGGCCCCCGGGTCTATCTTCATCATATCAATCTTCCAATACTTTGCTTTTTACTTTGCTTTTATTTTACTTTGCATCTTTATCATAAAAATACCAAAAATATTATCATATCATATCTATCAGATCTCACTCCCGTAAGTGACCGTGTAGGGATTGACAACCCCTTATCGCGTTGGTTGCGAGGATTTATTTGTTTTGTGTAGGTGCGAGGGACTCGCGCGTAGCCTCCTACTGGATTGATACCTTTGTTCTCAAAAACTGAGGGAAATACTTACGCTACTTTCTTGCATCACCCTTTCCTCTTCAAGGGAAAACCAACGCAGTGCTCAAGAGGTAGCAGCTTCTCACAAACCGGAGCTACTCACAACAAGCATGATGGTTTTCAGTAGGGAACGTCCCACCTGTGGGGACGAAACAATTTCCATTGCCTGTTATTGCTTTCAAAAAAAATTCTCGTGTTAACATAGAACAACAGGAGTGTTGTGCAATTTTTTTTGATTTTTCGGGGTTCGTTTGGATATTTTTATGCATTAACTGAGTTTTCAATGCATTTATGTGCATAATTCAAATTTGAACTACATGCACATGCTCCAGTGCATATAAGTTGGTTGAAAAATCAAATATGTGTCCTTGGGTGCATGCTTAGGTCCCATGAAAGAAATGGGAATGAATTTCAAACACCAGGGCACCGTTGATTGCCGGCAAAACATTGAGATGCCTGGTTTTTAAATTCTAGTAAATCAAAAACTCGTCTGAAATTCATGAAACTTGGCATGCTATCATGGAGCGGCATCAACATGCCGTGGTACAAATTTTGTCCCATTTGGGGCAGGTATGGGTATATGCTTCTCACAAACCGGAGCTTCTCACAACAAGCATGATGGTTTTCGGTAGGAAACATCCCACCTTTAGGGACGAAACGATATCCATTGCCTCTTATTGCTTTCAATTTTTTTTCTCGTGTCAACATAGAACAACAGGAGTGTTGTGTGAATTTTTGTGATTTTTTGGGGTTCGTATGGACATTTTGATGAACTAACTGAGTTTTCAATGCATTTATGTGCATAATTAAAATTTGAACTACATGCACATGCTCCAGTGCATATAAATTGGTTGAAAAATCAAATCTGTGTCCTTGGGTGCATGCTTAGGTCCCATGCAAGAAATGGGAATGAACTTCAAACACCAGGCACCGTTGATTGCCGGCAAAACATTGAGATGCCTGGTTTTTAAATTCTAGTAAATCCAAAACTCGTCTGAAATTCGTGAAACTTGGCATGTTATCATGGAGCGGCATCAACATGTCGTGGTAAATTTTTTTGTCCCATTTGGGGCAGGTTGGGGTATATGCTTCTCACAAACCGGAGCTTCTCACAACAAGCATGATGGTTTTCGGTAGGGAACGTCCCACCTTTGGGAACGAAATGATATCCATTGCCTCTTATTGCTTTCAAATTTTTTCTCGTGTCAACATAGAACAACAGGAGTGTTGTGTGAATTTTTGTGATTTTTCGGGGTTCGTTTGGACATTTTTATGCATTATCTAAGTTTTCAATGCATTTATGTGCATAATTCCATTTTGAACTACATGCACATGCTCCAGTGCATATGAATTGGTCGGAAAATCAAATATGTGTCCTTGGGTGCATGCTTAGGTCCCATGCAAGAAATGGGAATGAATTTCAAACACCAGGGCACCGTTGATTGCCGGCAAAACATTGAGATGCCTGGTTTTTAAATTCTAGTAAATCCCAAACTCATCTGAAATTCATGAAACTTGCATGCTATCATGGAGCGGCATCAACATGCCGTGGTACAAATTTTGTCCCATTTGGGGCAGGTTTGGGTATATTCTTCTCAAAAACCAGAGCTTCTCACAACAAGCATAATGGTTTTCGGTATTTTCAATGCATTTATGTGCATAATTCAAATTTGAACTACATGGTCATGCTCCAGTGCATATAAATTGGTTGAAAAATAAATATGTGTCCTTGGGTGCATGATTAGGTCCCATGCGAGAAATGGGAATGAATTTCAAACACCAGGGCACCGTTGATTGCCGGCAAAACATTGAGATGCGTGGTTTTTTAATTCTAGTAAATCAAAAACTCGCGTGAGATTCATCAAACTTGGCATGCTATCATGGAACGGCATCAACATGCCGTGGTACAAATTTTGTCCCATTTGGGGCAGGTTTGGGTATATGCTTCTCACAACAAGCATGATGGTTTTCGGTAGGGAATGTCCCACCTTTGGGGACAAAACAATATCCATTGCCTCTTATTGCTTTCAATATTTTTTTTTCTGTCGACATAGAACAAAAGGAGTGTTGTGTGAATTTTTGTGATTTTTGGGGCTCGTTTGGACATTTTTATGCATTAACTGAGTTTTCAAGGCAATTTATGTGGATAATTCAATTTTGAACTACATGCACATGCTCCAGTGCATATAAATTGGTCGAAAAATCAAATTTGTGTCCTTGGGTGCATGCTTAGGTCCCATGCAAGAAATGGGAATGAATTTCAAACACCAAGGCACCGTTGATTGCCGGCAAAACATTGAGATGCCTGGTTTTTAAATTCTAGTAAATCCAAAACTCATCTGAAATTCATGAAACTTGGCATGCTATCATGGAGCGGCATCAACATGCCGTGGTACAAATTTTGTCCCATTTCGGCCAGGTTTGGGTATATGCTTCTCACAAACCGGAGCTTCTCACAACAAGCATGATGGTTTTCGGTAGGGAACGTCCCACCTTTGGGGACGAAACGATATCCATTGCCTCTTATTGCTTTCAATTTTTTTTTCTCGTGTCAACATAGAACAACTGGAGTGTTGTGTGAATTTTTGTGATTTTTTCGGGGTTCGTTTGGACATTTTTATGCATTAACTGAGTTTTCAACGCATTTATGTGCATAATTAAAATTTGAACTACATGCACATGTGTAACACCCCGGATGTAACTTTCCATATTTGTAACTCCAACTCTTGCCATTTTCGGCTATGTGTTATGATATTCCCTTCGTGGTCGGGTTTTGTTTTTCGTTTTGCATTTTGTTCATGTCATGCATCTCATATCATGTCATCATGCGCATCTCTCTTGCATACGTGTTCGTCTCATGCATCCGAGCATGTTCCCCGTTGTCCGTTTTGCAATCCGACACCCCCACATGCACCGGCGCACCCCTCTTGTTTCTTTTCGTGAGCGGGTGTTAAACGTTCTTGGAATGGACCGAGGTTTGCCAAGTGGCCTTGGTATACCACCTGTCAAGTTTCGTTCCATTTGGAGGTCGTTTGATGCTCCAACGGTTAACCGGGTAACCGCAAAGGGTTTTTGTGTGTTGCAGCAAAACCCCCCCTCCAAACAGCCCAATAACCCATCTAAGACCCCTCCATGCTCTCGGTCGTTCGATCACGATCGTGTGGGCGAAAACCGCACTCCATTTGGAGCCTCCTAGCTCCCTCTACCTATAAGTATGTGATCCCCTCCGAAATCCCGGGTCCCGAAAACCCTAGCCCGCTCCCTCTCCGCCGCCGGACACGTCCGATCCGGACGGACGCATCGCCGCCGCCGCCCCGGGCCAATCGGGAGCCGCCACGTGGCCCCCGCGCCACCGCGCCGCCGCCGGCCCGCGCGGCCCGCTTCTGGCCCGCGGGGCCCGACCGCCGCCGTCCGCGCCCGAGGCTCCCCCGTCGCCCGCGCGCCTCCGCCTCCTTCCCCGTCGCCCGCGGCTTCTCCGCCGCCGCTCGCGTGTCTCCGCCGCCGCCCGGCGACCGCTCCATCGCCGGAGTTGCCCGCGCCCGAGCCGGCGTCCCCTCCGCCTCCATCTCCGGCGGCTCCGGCGCCCGTGCCCGTCCCCGCCGCCTCCATCTCCGGCGACGCCGTCCCCGTCCGCCCGACGCCTCCTCCGGCCTCCTCCTCTCCATCTCCGGCGAGGAACCCCGGCGAACCTCGGTTCGCGCGCCGGATCTGGATCTAGACGAGGTTGACCTCCCCCCCCCCCCCGAAATTCTCCAAGTCCCGAAGTATTTTCACATTATGTGCTCATGTTCATCGCATAATATCGCATTGCATACTGCTCCATTTTATGTGCACGATATATCGAAATGTTCGTCTCTAGAAACTCTTCATTTTGTTCCATTGTGCCATGCTCGTTTGAGTTCATCTTGATGCCCAAATCTCTGGTGCAAGAGTGCTATATGATGTTTACTGCTGTTACTTATCAGAACTTGGTGATTTGTTATTTTTGTTGCAATTGATGTGTGCATCTTATGAGCATGAGCTCTACAGGTGTTTTGATCTATGCCATGCCATATTTACAGGGGTGTATGCCATGTATTTTTGTGATCTATTTGGTGACTAGCACAGGAATGCAAACTAGGCTTCGTGATGTTTCTGTTTTCAGGGTCTTAGAATTTTGCTAAGTCTGTTACTGCTGTTATTTTGTTGCCATGTATCCATGTGTCTAAAGAGAGATCCATGCTCCTTTTGGTTATTTTCAGTAAGGATGTTTTGTAGATATAGTTGTTCTCTACCCATCCATGCCCATTTTTCAATTATGGAGTGCCCTAGCATGTCTTAATCTTGCTCTACTTTTGCTATAAAATATTCCTGGCAGATTGTTAACATGATATTCAATTTTGCCAAGGTTGTTGTAGTTGTTTAATACATGCTATGAACTTGCTCTTGCCATGGATAGCTTCATAAACATGCCAACTTGCTGTAGGTATGCTTTTTTGTCATGCACTCCTTTTTGATGAGTGAATCAAGCTCACAAAGATGCCTTCATATTTCTGTTAGTGCCATGCTCTGTTTTCTGCTAAGTCTGAAACCTGTTAACGAAACTTGCTATGTTTACATGGGTGCCATCATATCTTCTGCTCCTTTTTGGCTCATGGCCAGTAAGGGACTTTTGTTCTATGAATTTAGTAGATTCATGACATGCCTTGTTTTGCTATGTTAAGTTCCTGTAGCATGTGTTTTGCTTCCTCTGAACATTGCTACCTGATGTTGTTTCAGCCACGTCCAGTAATTTCACCAAGTCTGTGAAACTGATATCTTTTGCACTTTTGCCATGCTTGTTTGAACCTGTTATTGTGTGATCTAGCCGTAGCTCAGTGTTCATCTTTTGTCAAGCATCTCCTGTAGATTACTGCCATATGCTTTGTTGCTATGTTGGGGTGCTGTAGCATAGTTACTTGATGTATTCTAAGTGCTATCATGTCGTTAATCGCAGAATCGTGTCATTCTTGTTTTGCTTGCCATTTGCAAACCGTGCATCCATTTCCGGTGATCTTTATATCGATTTCAACCAAAATCATCTCATCTCTCCAGTGCATATAAATTGGTCAAAAAAAACAAATATGTGTCATTGGGTGCATGCTTAGGTCCCATGCAAGAAATGGGAATGAATTTCAAACACCAGGGCACCGTTGATTGCCGGCAAAACATTGAGATGCCTGGTTTTAAAATTCTAGTAAATCCAAAACTCGTCTGAAATTCATGAAAGTTGGCATGCTATCATGGAACGGCATCAACATGTCGTGGTACAAATTTTGTCCCATTTGGGGCAGGTTTGGGTATATGCTTCTCACAAACCGGAGCTTCTCACAACAAGCATGATGGTTTTCGGTAGGGAACGTCCCACCTTTGGGGACGAAACAATATCCATTGCCTCTTATTGCTTTCAATTTTTTTTCTCGTGTCAACATAGAACAACAGGAGTGTTGTGTGAATTTTTGTGATTTTTCGGGGTTCCTTTGGACATTTTTATGCATTAACTGAGTTTTCAACGCATTTATGTGCATAATTCAAATTTGAACTACATGCACATGCTCCATTGCATATAAATTGGTCAAAAAATCAAATATGTGTCCTTGCGTGCATGCTTAGGTCCCATGCAAGAAATGGGAATGAATTTCAAACACCGGGGCACCGTTGATTGCCGGCAAAACATTGAGATGCCTGGTTTTAAAATTCTAGTAAATCCAAAACTCGTCTGAAATTCATGAAACTTGGCATGCTATCATGGAGCGGCATCAACATGCTGTGGTACAAATTTTGTCCCATTTGGGGCATGTTTGGGTATATGCTTCTCACAAACCGGAGCTTCTCACAACAAGCATGATGGTTTTCGGTAGGGAACGTCCCACCTTTGGGGACGAAATGATATCCATTGCCTCTTACGGCTTTCAAATTTTTTTCTCGTGTCAACATAGAACAACAAGAGTGTTGTGCGAATTTTTTTGATTTTTTGGGGTTCATTTGGACATTTTTATGCATTAACTGAGTTTTCAATGCATTTTTGTGCTTAATTCAAATTTGAACTCCCTGCACATGCTCTAGTGCATATAAATTGGTTGAAAAATCAAATATGTGCCCTTGGGTGCATGCTTAGGTCCCATGCAAGAAATGGGAATGAATTTCAAACACCAGGGCACCGTTGATTGCCGGCAAAACATTGAGATACCTGGTTTTTAAATTCTAGTAAATCCCAAACTCGTCTGAAATTCATGAAACTTGCATGCTATCATGGAGCAGCATCAACATGCCGTAGTACAAATTTTGTCCCATTTGGGGCAGGTTTGGGTATATGCTTCTCACAAACCGGAGCTTCTCACAACAAGCATGATGGTTTTCGGTATTTTCAATGCATTTATGTGCATAATTCAAATTTGAACTACATGGACATGCTCCAGTGCATATAAATTGGTTGAAAAATAAATATGTGTCCTTGGGTGCATGCTTAGGTCCCATGCCAGAAATGGGAATGAATTTCAAACACCAGGGCACCGTTGATTGCCGGCAAAACATTGAGATGCCTGGTTTTTAAATTCTAGTAAATCAAAAACTCGCGTGAAATTCATGAAACTTGGCATGCTATCATGGAGCGGCATCAACATGCCGTGGTACAAATTTTTTCCCATTTGGGGCAGGTTTGGGTATATGCTTCTCACAAACCGGAGCTTCTCACAACAAGCATGATAGTTTTCGGTAGGGAACGTCCCACCTTTGGGGACAAAACAATATCCATTGCCTCTTATTGCTTTCAATTTTTTTTTCTGTCAGCATAGAACAAATGGAGTGTTGTGTGAATTTTTTTGATTTTTCGGGGTTCGTTTGGACATTTTTATGCATTAACTGAGTTTTCATTGCATTTATGTGGATAATTCAATTTTGAACTACATGCACATGCTCCAGTGCATATAAATTGGTCGAAAAATCAAATATGTGTCCTTGCGTGCATGCTTAGGTCCCATGCAAGAAATGGGAATGAATTTCAAACACCAGGGCACCGTTGATTGCCGGCAAAACATTGAGATGCCTGGTTTTTAAATTCTAGTAAATCAAAAACTCGTCTGAAATTCATGAATTTGGTAGGCTATCATGGAGCGGCATCAATATGTTGTGGTACAAATTTTGTCCCATTTGGTGCAGGTTGGGGTATATGCTTCTCACAAACCGGAGCTTCTCACAACAAGCATGATGGTTTTCGGTAGGGAACGTCCCACCTTTGGGGACGAAACGATATTCATTGCCTCTTATTGCTTTCAAATTTTTTTCTCGTGTCAACATAGAACAACAGGAGTGTTGTGTGAATTTTTGTGATTTTTCGGTGTTCGTTTGGACATTTTTATGCATTAACTGAGTTTTCAATGCATTTATGTGCATAATTCAAATTTGAAATACATGCACATGCTCCAGTGCATATAAATTGGTCGAAAAATCAAATGTGTGTCCTTGGGTGCATGCTTAGGTCCCATGCAAGAAATGGGAATGAGTTTCAAACACCAGGGCACCGTTGATTGCCGGCAAAACATTGAGATGCCTGATTTTTAAATTCTAGTAAATCGAAAATTCAGTTAACCATTCACGTGACACCACGTGTCTTGGTTTTAATGGTTGTAGGAGGTGTCGTGCGGACAGCTGCTTGTCCTTGACTGAATGGGAGGCATGCGAGAGCCGAGCAGAATTTCTGCAGCTCTTGATCACAAATATTTTAGATAGAACACCCGTATGCAAAGTGAGAGGAGCGCAGGATTTGTTCATCCCTTCAACGCAAACGGTTGTTTTGGATGACCCGTGTGCAACCACGTACAAACAATTTGGTAAGATTTGTCAATCCTTGTAACATAATTTCATTCATAGATTAAGCATAGATTTCATTCATAGATTAAGTAGTCGTTCTTAATTTATACAAACAGTTCAACTCGACAGCTGAACCGACCAAACTTTTCCCCAATTGTTGCCAACCACGTACTGAAATAGCTAGTTCAACTATATATACTAGCTAATTTTAAGTACGTTGTACAGTTCCACCACATCTATAGTCAGATGAACTGAACAAAATAGCCCCTAAATACTACTACTACTGCGGAGAGGCTTTGTACTACTTCCGGCTGCCTCTCCTCTGCCGAGCGCGCTCAGTAAGAGGCGGAGGAGGAGGAGCCTACCTACGAGCTGGGCAACCACAATGCGGTGCCTGCCGCTAATGCAGCTTCAGCGACGCTCACCTCGAACGCCCTCTGCCGCTCCAGACGACCCCTCTCGAAGTGGTGGTTCTCCTTGTAGATCTCCTGATTCCTCGCCTCTGAGGCGGCGTGTGCCGCGGCCATGGCGGCGGTAAGGCTCTTTGCGTGCTCGACGAGGCGCTCCTCATCCTCCCGCAGGAACTCGGTGTAGCGCGCAAGGTCGCTGACGCACGTGCGTGCATCCACCTCCGCCTCCCGCCTTCGGGCGGCGGTGGCGGAGCTGGTGATGACCCCGGCGGTCGACGGTGGGCTGGTGGCCACGGCGGCCGACGACGGGGTGGCGGCCACCACCACCACCTCCTGCCTTCGGGCCGCGGTGGCGGAGCGGGTGATGGCCACAGTGGCCGGCAGTGGGGTGGAGGCCACGACGGCCACCTCCCGCCTTTGGGCCGCGGCGGCGGAGCGGGCGATGGCCCTGGCTTTCGACGGTGGTGTGGCGGTAACAGCGGCCGGCAACAGCTGCCTACGGGCACCGGCGGCGGAGCGTGTGGTGGGTGCTCCGCGCACACCCAACAGGGACGCCACTCGCACTACACTACGCCGGGGACTGCGCCGCCGCCACGGTGTAGCCTCCCAGCTGGAGCTGTCCTCTGATGACACGGAGTGGCTGAGCGACGATGACGGACCGGTGCCATTGGCGATTGTGGGAGAAGCAGACGGGATAAGCTACAGGGATGGAGGGGAAAATGCGATGCGGGACTCGCCGGCCGTGAGGGTTTTTATAGCAGGCCAGTAAGGATTGGGATTTTGGGGGATTTCACCGAGTCGGGCAGGAAGCTTGCGTGGGAACCTGAGAGGTTACGCAGGAACGGGCTCACCCACGATTCATTGGCGCCACCGTTTGGCAAAAAGAATGCCCCCGTGCGCTGCGCAAGCTTGCGTTGTAAGCCGTCTGCGGCAGCGGGGTGACAAGACGTGCGAGAGGAGGATGAAAGGCCACGTACACACACGGTTAATAAAAAAACATTTGCGATTTAATTACCTACTATACCACCGTCCTGGTTTATAAGTATGATTTAACTAATAAAATACGAATGCATGTCGCCAAAGATTATATAGTTGGATTTGTATTTGAACATAGTTTCTAATTATATAATTTTTTAAACATGCATTAACATTTCGTTGGTTAAATTTGAGGGAAAAGTATGGCACGGAATATAAAGGAGACTATAGAATAGATGGAGGTGGTACCACACGGCCGCTCTCTACGCAGCGACGCAACTGTCGGCCGGCGTGTAGACGACCATTTTCTGCGTGTTCAACTGCTCTATGTGTGTGGTTGCTTGCGGTTCAGGCGGCCGCGGTGCACGCTCTGCTCTCGCGTCCCTCAGGGTGCTCTGCCCTCGTCCCTCCACGCGCGCTACCAGTGTTTGGGGCCGGCGCACGATCACGCACGTTCGTGTGCAAGCGGTTGCACCGGGCGGGGTGCGACGATGCAGTTACCCGCTGCAAAAACTGCCATGCGGACGCGCCGACAATCCATGCCGCCCGACCCCCTTTTATTCCTGTGGCCATTTACCTTCATCTCTCGTCTCACACGACACAATAAGCACACCCACGAGGACACATACAGAGAGGACATCCAGCGGTTCCAATGGCGCTCCCCGTGGCTCCAATGGCGCTCCCAGCGGCTGACGACGACAACGGCGGGCAGTTCACCACGCATCACGTAGTGGACACCCACGTGAGGGGGAAGGCCCTCTCAGCGGTGTACATGAACGATCCGGTCTCGGTGGAGAGCTCCATCCAAACTATGGAGCAGTTCCTGGACGAGGACAAGTACCAAGTGGTCGGCTTCGACCTCGAGTACACCATCGGTCGTGCTGGGCACGATCAGAAGGTTGTCGTCGCCCAGTTGTGCGTGCGACATGACGTCCTCGTCTACCACTTCCACCTTGCCACAAGGCCTTGCGAGCGTTTCTCCAGGTTTATCAAGAGTTTCGACTACAGTTTCGCTACGGTGGACACCACCAACGATCTAAAAGCGCTTAAGGTTTCAGACTTGAAATGCCCGAATCTTGTCAACATCCAGCACCACTACAAGGTATGGGGCAGCGACAAAAACAAACTGAACTCCCTGGTTGACCTCGCCTCGGCAATCATCGACCCCTACTACGCGAAGATGAAGGAAGAGAGCAATAAGGACAAGAACGCCTGGCATAGTGTGTGGCATAAGAGACTGGATGAACAACATGTCAAGTACGCGGCCATGGACGCGTACACAAGCTACGAGATGTACAGGCTGATCGTTGACATGAGGAATTGTCCTCTTCCTGACAAAGATGAGGGATCGAGCCACATAGCAGTGGCGGGAGCGTCACAAGAAGTAGATGACTAGATGATCGTTTCTCCTACTTTAGAATGCATGCAATTGTTTATTGAGGTGTGTGCAAATGATCTGTATAGTCACTTATGCAATTGGATGTTTATTTCAGTTTTATACACACACACACACACACACATGTTATTCTACTATAGACAGAGCAATTCACACGGCTTATTAGCAGCAATCGTCTGTGTTATTATTGGTTTTCGCACACATTTCAGATTACGGACCTGTTTGCCGTGTATCACACACATCTTATTCAGTTGAACCGTTTCCATTGTGTTGCCTAATCACACACAGTTCATCCCAGTGAACCGTATGCTGTATATCGCACACGCCTTCATCTGGCTGCCCATTTCTTTTGTGCCTCCACATATCAAACAGTTAATTGAGTTGAACCGTATGCCCTGCATCGCACACGCAACTAAATTCTGAACCGTGTTTGATGCATCTGTCATCGCAAACGTTTTGCACCTTTTTTAACGGTTTTTTACACCACCGTTTGAGATTATGGCATCGCACACAGTTTCGTCGAAGGGTCTCTGATCGTAGTGTCGCGTTTGGACCATCTTGCTGTGGTGACAACGTGGTCGGCATTGACCTCCAGTACACCGCCGGTCGTCCCAACATAGATCAGAAGGTTGCCGTCGCCTAGTTGTGCGTGCGCCATCATGTCCTCATCTATCACTACTGCATGGCCACAGAGCCTTGCGACCGTTTCACCAGGTTTGTCAATAGCACTGACTACAAGTTCGCCATGGTGGAAACCACCGACGATGTAAAAGCGCTCAGGGTTACGGGCTTGGCCTGCTAGAACCTTGTCGAAATCCGCGAGCACTACAGGGTCTGGGGCAGCACGAAGAAGGACTCCCTGGTTGAACTCGCCTCGGCCATCATCGACCCATACTACGAAAATATGAAGTAGGATGCCAACAGAACACGCCCCGCATCCTGGCACGGGGCCTGGATGAGGCAACTGGATGAACCTCACCTCAGGTTCGCGGCCAAGAGCGTGTACACATGCTACGAGATGCACAGGCGGATCGTTGACATGAGGAAGTGCCTTGTTACGGAGATCGACGAGGCCGGATCGAGCCACAACCAGAGCAAGCGTCACAAGAAGTAGATGATGATCAGATGATCGTTTATCCTAGGTAATCATGCATGTAATATATAGTTTACTTTGGTGTGTGGAAATGTCATGTATGTAGTAGCCACCTATGTAATTATGCATGTAATAGTTTGCTTTGGTGTGTGCAAATGCCATGGTTGTAGTAGCCACCTATATAATTGGATGTTTAATTTGGTTATGCAACCATGTCCTTATAAGTGTGTGTGTGTGTGTGTGTGTGTATGTGTGTTGTTGTTCTGTATGCAATCTCATCGCACAACACACACGTCTTATTAGCAACAATCGTCTGTGTTATTATCGGTCTTCGCACACATTTCTGATTCCAGACCTATTTGTCGCGTATCACACACATCTTGTTATATTGAACCATTTATGTTCTCTTGTCTCAACGCAAACAGTTCATCCGAGTGAACCGCATGCCGTATATCGCACACACCTTGATCTGGCTGACCGTTTCTTTTGTGTTGCCTAATCACAAATAGTTCATCCGAGTGAACCGTATGTTGTATATCGCACGCACCTTCATCTGGCTGCCCGTTTCTTTTGTTCCTCCTCATCGTAAACAGTTAATTAAACTAAACCGTATGGCCTGCATCGCACACACAACTAAAATCTGAACCGTGTTTGATGCATCCGTCATCGCAAATGTTTTGCACCTTTTTACGGTTTTTACACCACCGTTTGCGATTATTGCATCACACACAATTTCGTCGAAGGGTATCTGATCATAGTGTCGCGTTAGCAGCATCCTGTAGTAGTGCTTGATGAAGCAGAGGAACTAGCAAGATCTATTTACAGGTTGAAAAGGGGGATCTACATTACTGAAGCATTACGGCAGAATCTTGACATACGTCAGTGGGGCAAATATGGATCTATGGACATATAGAGAAAATGCATTATGAAGAACTATGGAAGAACACGTTGTGGAAATCATGGCGGACAGGGGCGAGGAAATGCTTACAAATCTGAGGAGGCTGAAAGATGGAAGGAGATGGGTGGGGCGACTGCGGCTCCTCCAATGAAAGCTCCGGCGAGCTCCCCTTGCTGGTGCAGGCGATGGTCGAACGGTGGCGACGAGCTCGAGGCGGCGCGAGGCATTCGTAGTGGAAGGAAGAAGATGAGAGCGGGCAGGAGAGTAAAGTAAGGGTTCGCCGCATATTTTTAAAGGGGAATGAAACCCGCAGAGGCAGGCGCGAGGACCCAGGAGGCGCATTGAGTATTGGCACAAAAGGGCTCCTCAATTTTCGCGCCTGACAACATAGACATATCTCTTGAAAGATTCATTATGACATCATGCCTTAAAAACAAGAAAATAGTCAAATGACATCATGGTGAGGAACATGCCAAGAATAACAAGTGTGGAAAGTTTTCTACAAGCCGACCAGAACGGTCAACCCGACAAAGAATATATGAAGAGATGAAGTGGGAATGACAAAGTCATTTTCCCCGGCTTGACAACCAAAGGTGCAATTTAGCATGGATAAATCAAAGCTAAATTGGGGGCAAATGTTGGGGATATTTCTCTGACATCTTAACCCGGTAGGAGAATTAACCCGGCCCAGAACCTGTTGGTTCGTGGGTCACTTCGTCCAGACAGGTTGATATTGAAGGCCTAGAAGAATAAAGATAAGAGCCGGCTTAACGGATGGGCCGGCTCAACATTGCCTAGTAACGAAGGACTACTTGGAGGACAAGTAGAATAAGGCACGGATTGTAATTTGACCCGGATTCTGTTGACCTCGGAGCCTCGACCTGTATAAAGGGGAGCCCCTAAGGCAGAAAAGATTAAGTTACAAGCTCTCGAGTACTAGGATAGCCAAGTTGCACCCTTGTAATCGAGATCCCAATCAGGAAGTAGGCTATTACCTCCACCGTGAGGGGCCGAACCTGGGTAAACTCGTGTCTCTCGATTTCGATCAACCCCGTTTAAGCTACTACCTAGCTGCGATGGCCTCACGACTAAGTCCTTTCACGAGGACATCTGCCGTCACAAAATCACGACGGGACTTATTGGCTTCGCCTCTCCTCCTCAGTATGAACGTGACCTCTGCTAAAGGTGCAATAGTTGGGCTCCCTCGTATGGGAGTTTGTAGCAAGCAGTAGACGTCTTACCTAAGTGAGAAACTAAGGTATTAATCCGTGGAGATAAAGTGCTTGCAATAGTTGGATGTTTTGTAACACAAATAAAATCCTCTTATGCCCCAAACAATCCTAACAAGGGTATCAATCTATTCTTCAACAGACATGTTGTCAAAGATCACATCCCCCTCCCACTACTTGGGAGCTCAGGATGATTTCACGTTCTATTTCACCACCCACTAGGGGTACTTTCCACCTTCTTCTCATAGCACTACTTCGCTATTGATCACACCGGAGTATTTAGCCTTGCAAGTTGGTCCTTCGTGATTCACACGGGATTGCACGTGTCTCATGGTACTCGAGTCAGAGCATAAGCTAGGGTGTCGCACTCAACCACTTCGCCTACCGACACAATGCATGTATTGCTCTCCCAAAAACCCGTTTTCACGGTTTAGGCTGAGGCCTGATTTAGCTTGGGCACCCCTTTATATTAATTCTGTTTTAAAAAATGGGGTTTACCCCTTTTTTCATGACTTCGAGGTTCAATCCAATCCATTTTTTCTTTCTTTTTCCTTCCCACGCTAAAAAAAGATTGAAAAGGGTAAAACTTTACCGTGCCACCATTTGCCTGAAATACTGAACAATTTTCAGAAAATGTCAACATTTTCTAAAATTCTCGAAAAGTTTAATTTGTGGGAATTTTTTTTGAAAACAATAACATTTTCTGAAATTCTGAACAATTTTTTAGAAGCGGACATTATCCTAATATTCAAAACACTTTTTGAAAGCACGAATATTTTTTGAAATTTTGGAAAAAAGAATGAATTTCTGAACATTTTATAAAATACAAATATTTTTATAAATTTGAAAACAATAACATTTAAAAAAAAAATTAACACTTTATGAAAAATAACTAAACTTTAAAAATATTCAAAGAAATCCTAAAAAGCTGGGAAATAAAAAAACTATGAGGAACTAGGAAAATTCGGCTTGAATCTTCTAGAAGGTTCCAAAACCGAACAAGAAAAATGTGTGTCTACCGCTAAAATGGGCCGGCCCATTTGTTTTGCGGAGCGCTCTCTTCCGGTGCGAAGCGGCGACCTCCCTTAAGGCGGATCCTATATGGCGCGTAGCAGTGGTCCTATGGGACGCATTCTGCGTCAACTAGTTGGGGTTTTGCATAGGGGAGTTCGTTCGCGGGCTGACTGGGCCGCGATGTGCAGTGTATCACGGAATTGAAAATTACAAAAAGGTAAATGCGCGCGCTTACTGGGAATCAAACCGTGGACCTACCGCTGTTGTGCGCGCGACGATAGCCAACAGGCCAATAAATGTTTTGTTCACTGGAGTCAAAAAATATTCATCTAATTCGAAAAATGTTCATGAAATTCAAAATTTATTCATCATATTCAAAACATATTCGCCATAATTTTTTAAATTTTTTATCAAATACAAAAAATGTTCATCCAGTTTTGAAAAAGTTCATCCAATTTCCAGAAAAGTGTTCTTGAATTGAGAATTTGTTCATCACGTTCGAAAAATAAAAAATATTCATCTAGTTCATAAAAATTTCATCTTATTGAAACAATGTTCGTCGAATTCAAAATGTGTTGACCGCAATTTTTAAAAATGTTCATCCATTTTTCAAAAAATTCTTCCGGTTTTTTCAGAAAATGTTCTTGGATTGAAAATTTGTTCATCAAGCTCAAATAAATGTTCATCAATTCAAAAAAGTTCATCAATATACAAATTCATGAGCATTTTTTAAAAATCATGATCATATTTTCAAATTTGTGAACATTATTCAAAGCCAGGGACATTTTTTGGCTCCACGAACCTTTTTGAAATTCACATTTTTTTGAATTTTGTAAAAATTTCGAAATCGTAAATTGTTTTAAAAGGAAAAAGAGAAAAAAAGAAACGAAATACGAGGGGGCTCCCCAGTACCGCTCATGGGTGACCCAAAAACGGGTGCACGGGGGCAGGGGTTTGCGCGCACGTCCGCTCCCTGGAACGTGCTGCGCTATATAGGAGCTCCCGCGCTCCAAGCTCGCATCACTGCTTGACAAGGCGTCGATGCTTGAGACCTCCTCATCAGCGCCTTGTGCGCGAGTAAAATCAACCAGCGCTCACGTGCTGCCTTGCGTGGGGCAGCCCATCAGCGCGGGCCAGTGGCCAGCTCGGGTCGCTTTGGTTTACTTTTTTTTCTTTGAGTTGCTCGTTGATTTCCCCATGTTGCCATTAACTAGAACCTTCAACCTGAACCATTGAACCGACGTTGGGCGTTGACATTTTTAAAAAGTTCACAAAATTAAACAATGGCTATTTCAAAAATCCAAAATTCATAAACAGTACACAAATTTGAGAAAAGTTAATGCAATTGAAAAAAGTTATTTCAAAAAAAGTTCATCAAATTGGAAAATGTTGAAAAATGTTTTAAAAAAATTCATGGATTTTGAAAACAAATCTTGGATTTGACAAAAGTTCATTAAATTTGAAAACAAGTTTACGGATTTTGCGAAAAAAGTTCACTAAAAATTTGTAACAAAACTGAAAAAAAATTCATGGATTTGGAAAAATTCACTAAAATGTTAGCCCATGAACTAAAAAAGTCACAGATTTAAAAAACAATGAAATTTGAAAACACTTCACGCATTTAAAATATTAAAAATAACAAGAAACAGAAAATTAAAAAAGAGTTAAAACTGAAGAAAAACCTGCCAAAGAAAAAAACAAAGTTCTTTTTAAGTGTTACAAATTGACGCAAAATAAAGATAAAAAAGACAGTACGTGAGCATTCAAGTTGTGTTCTCCAAGGTGGTTATCGTGGGTTCAGTCTAACCGCTAGGTTCAGAGCTCTAGTCTCGACGTACGGGCATTTTCTGATGTTTGAAGAAACGAAAAAATACAAACATTAAAAAAAGATTCGATGCTTGCACCTATTCACATAGGCTTCCCAAGCGTTAGAAAATCACAGGTGATGCAGTCCGCTAATGTCTGGCTTGTAGGAAGACCTAGTGTGCTCTTGCGTCATGCTCCTCTCTAAATGGACTGGCACCGGCCCAGTGCAGCTGGAGGCCACGCCCTTGTTTTTCTTTTGTTTTTTTTCCTTTTTTTTACTTTTGTTTTATACTTGGAAATATTCTAGATAAATGTAAAACAAAAAACTTTACATAAAACAATAGAAAAAATGTTAACAAAGCATTTGAAAAATGTTAAATGTGTACAAAGAAAATGTTTCTCATGTGTATGATTTTTTAATAGAAAATATACAATATATGTGAAAGAAGTTGATCGTGTAGTTTAAAAAAAAATTAATCAAGCATTTCAAATATGTTAAATGCATATAGAAAAAATGTTGCCCATTTAATAAAAAATATCAACTTGTATGTGAAAAATGATAATCAATCATTTCAAAATGTTCAAATTTGTATAAAAATGGTGACCATGTATTCAAGATTGTTAATCTTGTATTTTAAAGAAATGTAAAAAATGTGTATAGAAAAACATTTTGACCATGTATTAAAAACAAGTTAACAAAGCGTTTAAAAAAATATTAAATGTGTATAAAGAAAAAGTTTCTCATGTATACGAAAATGTATAAAAAATATACAATATGTATGGAAAAATTGATCATGTATTTCAAAAATGTTAATGAAGCATTTGAAACAATGTTACACAGGTTTTGAAAATTGTAAATTTTTATAGAATTTTTTTGACCATGTATTTAAAAATGTCAATCATATTTTTGACAATTGTTAATCAAGCATAAATTTAAAGAAAAAACGCTGACAATGTATTCAAACAAAAATTAATCCCATAGATGCAAAATGTTCATCCAGATTAAAAAAACATGTATGTGGAACATGTATTACAAAAATGTTCTTGACATATACGGAAATTTTATAACGAAAACGAAAAGAAACAAAGAAAAAATAAAAAACGGAAAAATTAACATAAGAAATCAAAGAAAAGAGGGGGGAAAAGAAAATTGAAGAAACAAGTGCAAAAAAAATGGCAAGCCACGAAAACCTATAAAGAAGCAAAGAAAAAGAAAATATGTTGAAAATAAAAACTTAAACAAAAAAATAAGCAAATAAGAAAGAAAAGAAAAACTGATAGAACCATGAAAGAAACAAAAGAGACATCGAAGAAGGCGCAAGGGAAATAAAAAAAACGCAGTAAAACAAAGAATAAATGTAAACCAAACAAAAACAAAAGAAAACAAGAAAAACACGAAAAAAAAACAATTGAGCACATAAAAAATTAAGCATGAGTCGAAGGAAAATGAAAAATGATGAAAACCTACAAAAGAACTTAATAAAACAAAGAAACCCAACATATAACAATGGAAAATAAAAACTGGGCAAAAACAAAAGAAATCCAAGAAAACCGGAGAAAAATGGTCCAAAAAGAAAAGGAAACAAAGAAAAAGAAAAAAACCTAGAAAATAAAGAAAAAACGGAAGAAAGCAAGAAAATAAAAACACTGAAGACCGAGAAAAAACTAAAAAAACGGTTGAAAAACTGATAGAAAAAATAAAGATAACCGGTGAAGAATGAAAAGAAAACCGATGTAAAAATAAAAAAAAACCACGAAGACATTTTGACGCACATTGTTCATGGCGAAGCGCCGCATCGCTCGCAATGGGCCAGCCCATTATAAAAAATCTATGCCACCGGTTTTGTGAACCTTCTAGAAGGTTCCCTGAACCGTTTTTATCTTTTTGACCGGTTTTCCTGTTTCTTCTTGGGTTTTTGTGTTTTTTGTTTTTCTGTTTTTTCTATTTCTTCTTCTTTCTTAATTTTGTTTTTTTTTGTTTTCTTATTGTTTTTTCGCTTTTACATTTATTTTATTTTTCAAGTTTATTTTTTTAAAGATCAGCTTTCCAAAAAATGTTCCTATTTTAAAAAAAGTTCAAAATTTCAAAAAATGTCGTGTTTTAAAATTTTGTTCATAAATTCACAAAATATTCTTGTTTTAAAAAATTGTTTGCATTTTTCAAAAATACCGAAAATTGTTTGCATTTTTCAAAATTTGTTCTCGAATTAAAAAAAAATCTTGTTTTACAAAAAATGTTTGAATGTTTTCTTTTCAAGTTTTTGGCAATGTCAAAAATGTTCCTGTTTTTAAAAATTGTTCACAAATTTTAAAAATTGTTCGCGTTTTCATTTTTTCCAGGAGTTTCAGAAAATGTTCAAAAGTTTCTTTAAATTCATGTTTTCAAATTTTGTTCAGGAATTTTCTAATATGTTTGCGTTTCCCAAATTTTTTTGGAATTTGGAAAAGTGTTCCCGTTTCAAAAAATTGTTCATGATTTTCAAAAAATGTTCCTTTTTTCAAAAATGTTATAGTTTTTCAAAATATTTATCACAATTTTGGAAAGTGTTTGCGTCTCACGGAACATTCCGTTTTTCGGAAAAATATCATTCAAAATTCCTAAACTAATTCTGTTCTTTATGGTTGTTGCTCCGACACGGTCAGATGCGGTTACCAGTTCAACTGGTAGGTAGCATTGGATCGCGTGTTCGAATCCGCCGGTGTGCAATTTTTCTTTTTGAGCTGCAGTTCGCGTCGCTATCTTCATGGGCCGGCCCAGTCGAAGACATGCTGTTCGAATCCTCAGCAACGTCACATAGGAGGGGAGGGTGAACCCTATTTGACGCTCGTTAGCGTCAGAACCACGTGCTTTCGCTGAAGGCGAGCCTCCTGTTTGGCCGGCCCACGTACGGGATTGGCGTTTGCCGTTTGATTCGTTCGCTATTGCTTCCTTCTCTATTCCTTGCGGGTTTTTTTTCGTTTTTCTTCTATGGTTTTTGTATCCAGTTTTTTCACTGTTTTTTCCGGTTTTCAGCTGTTTTGTTCCGGTTTTTTATTTTTCTCTCTCTTTTGGTTCCTTTCTCCTTTTATTTTTTCTTTTATGTTTCCTTTTTTATTTTCTGTTTCTGTTTTTCTTCTCTTTATTGTGTAATATATACAAGTCCACCGTGTATTACCAAAATCTTCATCGTATTAAGAAAATGTTCATCATATATTATGAAAGTAGCTCACATTTGAATTTATAAAAATCTTCATCATGTATTACAAAAATGTTCATCGTATATTATGAAATTGTTCACCGTATATTAAAAAATGTTCATTGTGTATTTAAAATTTGTTCATCGTACATTAAACATCTGTTCAACGCATACTACAAAATGTTCATTGTGTATTTAAAATTTGTTCATCGTGCATTAAACAATTGTTCAACGCATACTACAAAATGTTCATTTGTGTGTTTGAAATTTGTTCAGTGTTTGCTTACAAAAATGGTTCACTATATTTTAAATTTTGTTCAACGTATATTATACAAAAAATGGACAAAAATGATTTGCCGCTGTCTACTTATAGACTTGCGCTGCGCTAAAACCATGGTAGGTCGCTACCTTGGCTGGCTACGCACGCAACAATCCACCAGGAGGTCGGGAGTTCGATCCGGGCGTGCTCTTCTTTTTTTCCGCTCGACGCGCGATAATTAGGCCGGCCCGTTTCGCATCGCTTCAGCGAAGCCGCGACGAGCGGACGCAAACGGGCGGTGTATAGGACCTCCCGGAGGGGAGCCCCTGTTCGACGCTCGCAACTTGACGCAACGAGCGTCCGTTAGGATTTTCCACATAGGAGGTCTCACGCATGTGGGTGCCACACAGCAGAGGCCACACCTTTATGCAATGCAAATGGGCCAGCCCACTCTGGCACAAATGTGGTCTTTTTTTTCCTCTAAGATGTTATACTCGATTTTTTCTGCAAAATTTTAAAACCTATTTAAAAATAGAAAATATATATCTAAAACTTATTTTGTGTTAGTTTAAAAAGTTTGGTGCATATTAAAATATGTTTATCATATATTAAAAGTTCACCATATATTAGATTTTTTTGGTGTCTATTAAATAAAGTTTAGTGTCTACCAAAAATCACTATATTTAAAAAAATCATTTTATATTACATAAATATTCACTATATATTTTTCATGGACATTTTATATTACACAATGTCCATTGTATATTACGGAAATATTCAATGTGTATTTATAATATATTTAACATATATTACAAGAAAGTTCACTGTATTAAAAAGTGTACACCGTATATGAAAAAAATTCACCATACATTAATAAAAATAAAAGGATCTAAAACCATTTAAAAAGCCACAAAAAAGCATGAAAAGAACCAAAATGCCCAAAAAGAAAAACAAATGAAAACAAAACAAAACAGCAAACTGGGCTGGCCAACCTACGGGCAAAGCCACGCCTATTTGCCCCTCGGGTGGTATACAGGATCTGCCGTTGGACATTTTTATTTTAGAGAAAAGATGCAGTCGAGCCCGAGTAGGGCGCTAGCCTAGTCCGACTTTGAATTAACAATGCCATCAATCGGCCAGGATACAACTGCAACATACAACAAAGATTAAGAACAGCAAGCAGCCAGATACAGAGGCGCTGGAAAGCAGCTTACAAAGCCTCGAACACTTCACACAGGAAAGATCTTACAATGAAATGCAAAGATGAAGAAGTCGAGGTCCTCCTACATGACTAAACAGGGACAGAAGCAAAACCGGCTCTGTAGAGGGAGTGAAGATGCACCTACAGGACATGTCATATATTAGATTTTTTTGGTGTGTATTAAATAAAGTTTAGTGTCTACCAAAATCACTATATTTAAAAAAATCATTTTATATTACATAAATATTCACTATATATTTTTCATGGACATTTTATATTACACAATGTCCAGGGTATATTACGAAAATATTCAATGTGTATTTATAATATATTCAACATATATTACAAGAAAGTTCACTATATTAAAAAGTATACACCGTATATGAAAAAATTCACCATACATTAATAATAATAAAAGGATATAAAACCATTTAAAAAGCCACAAAAAGCATGAAAAGAACCAAAATACCCAAAAAGAAAAACAAATGAAAACAAAACAAAACAGCAAACTGGGCTGGCCAACCTACGGGCAAAGCCACGCCTATTTGCCCCTCGAGTGGTATACAGGATCTGCCGTTGGACATTTTTATTTTAGAGAAAAGATGCAGTCGAGCCCGAGTAGGGCGCTAGCCTAGTCCGACTTTGAATTAACAATGCCATCAATCGACCAGGATACAACTGCAACATACAACAAAGATCAAGAACAAGATACAGAGGCACTGGAAAGCAGCTTACAACGCCTCGAACACTTCACACAGGAAGGATCTTACAATGAAATGCAAAGATGAAGAAGTCGAGGTCCTCCTACACGACTAAACAGGGACAAAAGCAAAACCGGCTCTGTAGAGGGAGTGAAGATGCACCTACAGGACATGCCATATATTAGATTTTTTTTGGTGTGTATTAAATAAAGTTTAGTGTCTACCAAAAATCACTATATTTAAAAAAATCATTTTATATTACATAAATATTCACTATATATTTTTCATGGACATTTTATATTACACAATGTCCATGGTATATTACGGAAATATTCAATGTGTATTCATAATATATTCAACATATATTACAAGAAATTTCACTGTATTGAAAAGTGTACACCGTATATGTGTAGCGATCCGACCTCAGACGGTCAAATCTCTGTGCATAAGTGTCATCCCTGGATCGATAATGCTGACACACACAATACTCGAATGGATTTATAACAGAGTAGCAATCACACACTTATTACATCGATAGTCTCAAGAGAGAACTTGTTACAATAAATATGGCTTAAGGCCATCTAAATAAGATAACAGCAGAAGGCTTGGTAGATAAAGTGAGTCCATCAACTCTAACGGCATAGCTGAGTGCACAACAATGACCTAGCGCACCTTACTCTTCGTTTGAAAAGTCTGCAACACGATATGTTGCAGCCCGAAATGGGTCAACACATGGAATATGCTGGCAATATAAGACAGTAGAGCAATGAACAAGATAAATGCTATCACTACATGCATATATGGCTGGTGGAGGCTCTATGGTTATAATGTTTTGCGAAAAGCCAATTTTTCCCTACAACAAAGAAATATATTTCATTTAACTATCATGGTAGTTGAAACATTGAGAATGGTACCCCCATCTCAATCCCAATTAAAAAGTAGTTAACAACCCAACAGATTAATTTAGAGTGATGAGATCAACATGACAATTCAAGAACCAGATACTCAAGATGTTCATAATCGGGGACACGGCTAACCATGATTAGTTTGTACACTCTGCAGAGGTTTGCGCACTTTTCCCCACAAGACTCGATCCCCCCCGTTGGATTTCTCGCACTACATGGTGTTTGAGAAACGGATGACCGAGACACAGTCTTTCAGAAGCACTAACTCTTTACTCTGGGTAGATAGTTACACCTACTTTCCCCTACATCTGCTAGCCTACCACTGAAAGAGGTCATGAAACATACTCAACTATGTTAGAGCCCATAATACCTTGTGGCTACACACGGAAGTTTCTAGCATGAATAATCTTATGATCCCTTTGAGCCTGGGTGGCGAACCAAAAAGGACAGCACTGGTATATCCCCAGGTGCCCGCAACCAATCCACCCAGATGTGTGTTTAGGTAGCCACCTTAAGTTAACCATTAATTAACAATCTCACATCTGTCATGGATACACTCAAACCCAAACCACGTCTACGAGCATAGCATAGCAGTATAAGCATCACGTAGAAGTAACTCCCCAGGGTTTGATAATAAAACAGGTAATAGGCTCTACATCATCATCTACTTCCCAATTCCCACAAGTTAATTACATCCTAATCATGTAGTGTTTGAGGATTGTAACTAATGCATAAAAACTGGGTAATAAAGGGGTATGATCAATGTGTTACTTGCCTTGCTGACGATCCGCAAACCCTAGAGACTCGTAGTAGCACGCTTCGCACTCCGAAAATTCTATCGCAAACAAACAATAGCATACATAAGCACTCAAGCATAGATGCAAGGGTAAAATTCAAATAAGAAGATCAAATCTGAAATTCCAACTGAAGAGATTCGATTTGCAAAAAGAATCGGTCAAATCGGAGCTACGGAACTGAAACTACGATCAAAAAAACTTCGAATTCAAATCTGCTTGAAACCAAATTTTAAATTGTCAAAATCATGTTCAAGTTGATGAAACAGAAAGAAGGGTTCGAGACGAAGGTTTTGGCGTTGGTTTCACTGGATTTGGACAAACGGTTAAGAAACGGCGATGGTTTGAAGATCACGGGCTAATCTGCGATAAAAATAATCGTGGATAGGTCCCTGGCCGAAAATAAAATAAAAAAGAAAAGACTAACGAACGAACGTTCGCTGTCTGAACCTAATCGGCGAACAACGTTTCTTAAAACGAACGAACGGACGAACGTCCGCTAAATAAAATAAACCGACGAAAAACCAATCTAAGAAAATAAACCGGAAAACTAAAAAACCCGGGGTTTAACCGATAAAAAACCGGCCGGTCAACACGGGGTCAACGGCGGCGGCTTCGGCGAGATCCGCGGCGGCGGCGACGCCAGTTGACGGTGTCGGGCGGCTGCGGGGTGGCGGTGGGTGGCTGCGGCGGCGGCGCGAGCAGCGGGCGACGGCGGCGCGGCGCGGGACAGCGGCGGCGCAGGCTGCAGCGGCGGGCGACGGTGCGGCGACTGTGGCGGCGGGGCTGCGGGCTCGGGGTGGGGTGGAGGCGGCGGGGCGGCGGCGCCTTTTAAAGGCCCGAGAGGGGGGCGACGTGCGGCAGGGGGCGACGTGGGGAGTCCGGCTCGGACTGCCTCGGCGGCGTGCGGCGGCGGGATTCCTCCCGCTCGGGAGGAAGGCGTCGGGAAGGTGGGCTGCGACCCGGCTGGGTTAGGCCTTCGGCCCAGTCGGGCGAAGAGTTTTTCTAATAAGATTCCGCCGAGAAAAATCCTAATAAATTATAAGAAAATTTCTAAAAATACCAGAAACAATTTGCACCATCTAAATAGAATATTTAGAACTTAGTGAACATTTTCTTGGCCTAAAATGCAATTTTTGAAAAATGCATATTTTCCTAATTCAAATAAAAAATAGCAATAAAATCCAAATAAAATTATTTATTTGATTTTAACATTTTTCCTCCAAAATTTCATTTATTTTTGGAGAAGTCATATTATCTCCTCTCTTTTATTTTTATTATGAAATAATTTTGGAGAGAAAAATAATTAAAACCAAAACGATCTTCGTTTCAATATTTGAGAAAAATCAAATATGAAAACAATAAAATACCCAACTCTCTCCGTGGGTCCTTGAGTTGCTTAGGATTTTTTAGGATCATTAAACTAAAATGCAAATAAAATATGATATGCATATGATGTCCTAGGTATAACATTCCAAATTGAAAATTTGGGATGTTACATATGAAAAAAAATCACCATACATTAAAAAAATAAAAGGATATAAAACCATTTAAAAAGCCAAAAAAAGCATGAAAAGAACCAAAATACCCAAAAAGAAAAACAAATGAAAAGAAAACAAAACAGCAAACTGGGCTGGCCAACCTACGGGCAAAGCCACGCCTATTTTGTTGGGGAACGTAGTAATTTCAAAAAAAAATCCTACGCACACGCAAGATCATGGTGATGCATAGCAACGAGAGGGGAGAGTGTTGTCCATGTACCCTCGTAGACCGAAAGAGGAAGCGTTATGACAACGCGGTTGATGTAGTCGTACGTCTTCACGATCGACCGATCCTAGTACCGAATGTACGGCACCTCCGCGATCTGCACACGTTCAGCTCGGCGACGTCCCACGAACTCACGATTCGGTAGAGCTTCGAGGGAGAGCTTCGTCAGCACGACGGTGTGATGACGGTGATGATGAAGCTACCGACGCAGGGCTTCTCCTAAGCACCGCTACGATATGACCGAGGTGGATTATGGTGGAGGGGGGCACCGCACACGACTAAGAGATCAATGATCAACTTGTGTGTCTATGGGGTGCCCCCTTCCCCCGTATATAAAGGAGTGGAGGAGGGGGAGGAGGCAGGCCTCCTAGGCGCGCCCCAAGGGGAGTCCTACTCCCATCGGGAGTAGGATTCCACCCCTTCCAAGAGTAGGAGTAGGAGGGAAGGAAGGAGGAGAGAGGGGGAATGAAAAGGGGGGCGCCCCCCCCCTTTCCTTGTCCAATTCGGACTAGAGGGGGAGGGGCGCGCGGCCTGCCCTGGCCGCCCCTTCCTCTCTCCACCAAGGCCCATGAGGCCCATTACACTCTGCGGGGGGTTCCGGTAACCCCCCGGTACTCCGGTATTTGTCCAAACTCACTCGGAACCCTTCTGAAGTCCAAACATAGTCATCCAATATATCGATCTTTATGTCTCGACCATTTCGAGACTCCTCGTCATGTCCGTGATCATATCCAGGACTCCGAACTACCTTCGGTACATCAAAACACATAAACTCATATTACCGATCGTCACCGAACGTTAAGCGTGCGGACCCTACGGGTTCGAGAACTATGTAGACATGACCGAGACACGTCTCCGGTCAATAACCAATAGCGGAACCTGGATGCTCATATTGGCTCCCACATATTCTACGAAGATCTTTATCGGTCAAACCGCATAACAACATACATTGTTCCCTTTGTCATCGGTATGTTACTTGCCCGAGATTCGATCGTCGGTATCTCAATACCTAGTTCAATCTCATTACTGGCAAGTCTATTTACTCATTCCGTAATGCATCATTCCGCAACTAACTCATTAGTTACATTGCGTGCAAGGCTTATAGTGATGTGCATTACCGAGAGGGCCCAGAGATACCTCTCCGACAATCGGAGTGACAAATCCTAATCTTGATCTATGCCAACTCAACAAGTGCCATCGGAGACACCTGTAGAGCACCTTTATAATCACCCAGTTACGTTGTGACGTTTGGTAGCACACAAAGTGTTCCTCCGGTATTCGGGAGTTGCATAATCTCATAGTCATAGGAACATGTATAAGTCATGAAGAAAGCAATAGCAATATACTAAACGTTCAAATGCTAAGCTAACGGAATGGGTCAAGTCAATCACATCATTCTCTAATGATGTGATCCCGTTAATCAAATGACAACTCATGTCTATGGTTAGGAAACATAACCATCTTTGATTCAACGAGCTAGTCAAGTAGAGGCATACTAGTGACACTCTGTTTGTTTATGTATTCACACATGTACTAAGTTTTCGGTTAATACAATTCTACCATGAATAATAAACATTTATCATGATATAAGGAAATATAAATCACAACTTTATTATTGCCTCTAGGTCATATTTCCTTCATATTTGCCCCTCGGGTGGTATACAGGATCTGTCGTTGGAGATTTTTATTTTAGAGAAAAGATGCAGTCGAGCCCGAGTAGGACGCTAGCCTAGTCCGACTTTGAAGTAACAAAGCCATCAATCGGCCAGGATACAGCTGCAACATACAACAAAGATCAAGAAGGCAAGCGGCAAGATACAGAGGCACTGGAAAGCAGCTTACAAAGCCTCGAACACTTCACGCATGAAGGATCTTACAATGAAATGCAAAGATGAAGAAGTCGAGGTCCTCCTACACGACTAAACAGGGACAGAAGCAAAACCGGCTCTATAGAGGGAGTGAATATGCACCTATAGGACATGCCATCACCAAACACTAAGGGCCTCGGCAAGGCACAACCATCCAGCTCCGTCTCCGAAGGAGGCCACAACCTCCTCGCCTGGATAGCAAGGCGCCGCACCGTCGAAGAACGAAAAGTTCCTATGAATGGATGGAAGCCGCCGAAACGTCCGAAGGTGCGGCTCAGAACACACCAATTGTGCCGACGAGGTTCTACCAGAGCAAGGCCAACAAAACAGCCCATGGCTAGTACACGCCGGAAGAAAAGCACATGCTTGGACGAGGAAGGGCATGCCACCAGCAGATGTCAACGACCCCACACAGTGCCCACCACCACTCAACCCTCAAGGCGACGCCTTCGGGAAGGTCGTGGCGTTAAGGCGCCGCCGCTGCCCACCGGAGTTAGGGTTTTCACCGGAGAGGCAGAGAGGAGGGGAGTGGAGGAGTAGACCTTGACTGACGTCTCCAGGAAGAAAAAGCGGCGCCCTTGGGCGTCGTCGTCGGCGCGGCCGACCAGAGCCGACATAGGGGTTTCCCCCAATCTGGATCTCCTCCACCAGCTTCGCCTGAAGCCAGGGACCCGACAAGGCATGCCAGCGCCGCCAGGAACCTGCAGGAGAGAAGCACACTGGGACGGGGCAGAGGACAGCGGCCAAATCTGGCACCACCGGCCGGCAGGGCAGGCGTGCCAGGCCCTAGTCCACCGGAGGTCCATCAGCCGCCCGACCAGATCGCTGGCACCAGGCCAGCCCCGCCGCTTGCCGTAGAGCAAAGGGGCCTCGCCGGAGGGGCCACCGCCCCAGATCCAACGCCCTCCAGTGCAAACCAGAGCAACAAAGGTCCCGCTGTCGCAGTCCCCGGCTACGCCACGGGCTTGCCCGACGCCAGCCTCATGCGGCGACGAGGATGGGAGGGGGGAGAAGGGGCTACGCCGGTGGGAGGTGGGTCGCCCCCGAGTCGCCCGAGAGGGGCGGCGCTGGGGGAGGGGAAAGGGGGTCTCAGGGGGAAGGAGGATTGCGTTAGAGCATCTCCAATACTTCGTGTATTCATAAAATAGGACCATTTAAGCAAAGTTGGACCCAAAAAAGCTCTCCACCAGTTTCTATAAATGTGCAAAAAAGTTACGGGATCCTGTAAGTTCTCTTAAACTTTCCCTCCATCTATGAGAAGATGACCCTTCTTGTAAAAATATCATGTCAGTTAACCGCAAGTGGAGTCTCTCGCGCCGCCAAGCCAACCGCCCACCTGCTTGCCGCCATCGGCCACCGCCATCCACTGTTAGGTAGTCTTTTACATGAGGTATTGGAGACCCTCTTAGTACCTCTAAGCGTCTTCATGAGCGCCTAGCATTGAAAGGGCTTAACCGGTGGTCTTCGATCGGGTGCACCAGGTGAACGAGTAACCGTTGAAGGCGTGGATGGTGACGCTACAACAGAAGGTAGAATGACACAAAAGTTCATTGCAGATGCTGATAAAAATAAAGTATAAATTGTACATCAAATGAAATCTAGAAGAAAGAAGAGGAGAGGAAATTATACAAGCAATCAACTATTGGGGCCAAATTTGCATAGAACACTTACACTTTGGTTTGTTGCATAAAACACCACATATTGATGTAGTTTTTCTCCGAAAATATCAAATCTACTATAAAGATTCACCAAAACTACAAAGCACCCCAAACATACTAAAAATTACATCGATGTCCATGGACAACCGAATGACCATTGCCGCCGCCAGAACGAGCCGCCGACGCGTTGCTGTCGCCGCTCCCGTACCGCAGCCAGCCTGACCTTGTCGATGACAGCCGGGAAGTCTTTGTGCACATGCCCCTAAGGACTAGCGTTCGGGAGCCGTAGCTGTCCCCATTGAATCCTTGAATCGATCTGAAGAACCTGACACCAAATCTCGCCGTTGCGTATGCACGACAAGAAACCCTAACCTCGCCGCTTCGAGGAGCTGGCAGGAATCTACGCCAAAGTTTCGTCTAATCTGTCCCGACGAACAAACTTGAGGAGGATCAGAGCGCGGAAGACTGGCTCGAAGAAAAAGCGCCGCCATCCGTCTGAGCGCCGCCCTTGCGAGAACCAAAACCATGTCTATCTAAGCCGAGGCACGAGGAATACCCTCCCCGCCACCGGCCGCCAGAGCGGCAGGTGGAGGGGAGGTGAATCCACAGGCTCGCCGGCGAAGATCAAAGGGAGGAAGGCTTTCTCTAGTCGCCTTGCGAGAGGGGAAAGAAAAGGTTACACACATATTGATGTAGTTGTAGGTAGCTCTAATCCACCATTTGATCATGTTGACATGATTTGTAATAGGTGGGTCTTGTTTGTATGTGCACACATGGCCAAAAAACATGCCACATCAGTCAGCTCTGGCTAACTAAAACTTCCAATATCTCTCTAAACTATGGTCAGACTGAGTCAATTTTTCCGAATCAATACTTGGTATATATATGTTTCTTTAAAAAAATCCTACTCTTTGAAAATATTGAAATTTGAAAAAGAAACAATTGAGTCAACAAATCACTGATATCTCCAAAAACTTGTGGTCCAAATAAGTTAAAAAGTTCTCAAAGCACAGGGTATATATACTTTTTTATTTTTTAAATATTAAATTTTACCAAAAATCGTAATGACCAACTAAAACTCTACGAAATACATCGCAAAAAAAACTCTATGAAATATTGGCACTTTTAATTGGACATGACCATATTTTCAATTTTTTTTGCCATCATGTGCACTTGGAAACAAGTCCTACTCACCTCGGCGTCTCAATGAAAAAAGCAAGGCGCACTACAGCTTCAGGCTCGAGCTCAGTGGCGGATCACAGGAGTCTTATGCAGTTGTGGGCAGCGGATGTGCCAAACAAGGTGAAGATCCACTCCTGGAGGATGATTTCCAACGGGCTGGCTGTAGGAATGGAACTCCAACGCAGACGCATCAAACAGGGAGTATTTTGTGTAGCCTGTGGGCGTGAGGAATCGCTGGTCCATCGCTTCTGGCTCTGCCCCCACTCGGCTCTCTTCTGGGAGATCCCGCGACAGGAGATTGGAGCGCCACTGAGAGGACCGCCGAAGGAAATGGAAACAACTCAAAGTGTGCGAGCTTGGATCCTCGATATGCTCGAGGAGCGCTCAGCGGAGGAAAGAGAGCTGATGATGGTCGCCTGGTATGAGCTATGGTTAGCTAGGAACAATGCCAGAGAGACAAAGAAGATTGAGGAGCCGGCGACAATCACCAACAGAGTGGTGTACCTCAGGGACGAATGGAAATCTGTCCATGAGAAGGCCCCACAACAACCAAAGCAGCGAAATCTGCAACCTTGGAAGAAGCCGGATGTGGGATGGGTGAAAGCGAATGCGGATGGAGCGATGGCAAAGAGAAAAGGATCGGGAGCGGGAGGTGTAGTCCTTAGGGACTGCCATGGGGAGTTCTTGGCAGGAGCTTGCCATTTTTTCCAGCTGTCACGGATCCTGAAGTGGCGGAGTTGCAGGCGTGCCGCCGAGCCATTTTGCTAGCTCAAGAACTAAACGTACAGAAACTCATCCTAGAGACGGACTCCAAGGAAGCTGTCCGGAAGCTGCTCGACGTCAACAAAGATTTCTCTCACACTGGGCACCTAGTTCAGCAGATCAAAACTTTGCTTCGAGATATCCAAGAGCACCGTGTGGTATGGGTGCGTAGGAGTGCAAATAAAATAGCACATGTCCTAGCTAGGGAAGGTTGCTGTAAGTCTCTTTGTAAAACCTGGCTTCATGTACCCCCGGAGTGTGTTCGATCCGAGGTTGCAGAAGAGATGAACTATGAATAATAAAGCAACTAATTTCCCCTCAAAAAAAAAAAGGAATCATGTCAACATAGTGAAATGATGGATTAGAGATAATTACAACATGCTACAACGATAGATGGTGTTTTGTGCAAAATCAACCATCGATTGCATTCGAGCAATTCCCTCAGGAAGAGGAAGATAAATCTGACTAAAAATGATAGGAATCGGATAACGATTGAACGCACATGGCAAATCAATAGTTTTCTATGATAAATTTAATGACGCAAAGATGACAACTTTAATAGGCGAGCATGCCTATTTGTTTTTTTTTGACAGAAAATGGTCGCGTGTGTCAACTAACTTGTCATTTTTGCATCACTAGAATTGCCCTCGTTTTATTTCCTTTAAAAAAGGAAGATAGATCTGACTAAAAATAATAGGAACGTGCGCATGGCAAATTGAACGTTTTCTATGGCAAGTTCAGTGTAAGGATGTCAACTTTAGTAGGCAAGCATGTCAACTTCGTGCTTCAATTTATTTTTTGACAGTAAATGGCCATGTGTGTCAACTAACTTGCCATACCTGCATCAAACATTCAATTTGCCATGTGCTCCTACGTTACGTACTTATCATTTCCGAAATGATATCGGCAAGGAGAAAGACGACTCTGATTCGGATCAAACATTAGAACCTGTTAGGGCATCTTTAATTGACAACGTTCGGATCAAAAGAACGTTTGCTCTGGAAAGCAGGACCACGTACTGAACATGGATCATTAGCCAGATACATTTTTTTAAACAAAAGGACTTGGCAGAGTAACAAGACGATCAGCATGCTGTCTTCAAGAGACAAAGCAGGTTTCTGATTGAGAGGTTGATACCATTAACAAAATTTCAGCCTGTCACTCGTTACTGATAATAACAGCATGTTCATATCATAAAACTAACAGATGAGTAGACAAGCTCCCAGAGCAAACAGTTTCCAACAAGCAAAACAGCCATAACAACAGTGCGAAAAACATTTCACTCGTCCTCCTGGCTCCGAAGCCTAGCAAGCTTGTTTGTGACAACAATATCCAGCTGCGCAGCACGCTCCACAATGTCCTTTCGCTTCTTGGTAGAGACATTGTGGGCGATCTCAGCACAGTATGTCCTGTTGGCAATAAAAGCGATGCAATAGTTAATCAGAAAATAAAGAATGTCGATACCAATCAGCACAATTCAGAATCAGAAGAGTGAAGAACCATCTAACTTGACAATATTAGGTTCTTGACACCAATCATCACCTAATATTGACGGTGTGACTGTGTAAGTTACCTGTTGTGCATCATAAGCAGCTCCAGCTCGGAGACATTGTGGACAACAAACTTCTTGAACTTGTTCGGCAGGTAATGCCTGGTCTTCTTGTCAGAACCATAGCCAATGTTGGGCATCAAAGTACATCCCTTGAACTTTCTCCTGACACGGGAATCAATACCCTTTGGCCTGCGCCAGCTGGTCTGTAGATATAGAGACGTGAAATTTTTCGGTTTAAGCAAAAGATAAGCAGTTAAGCACAAATGTCACTAAGAAAAACATGCCAAGAAGACACAGAACTTGAGCATATAAAGACCAAAAAAGCTTAGCATATGCTGCTTCTTATGTGTTGTCTAAAGCACGATGCCAGTCAGGAATAAGCTACAACTACAAGAAGCTATACATTCAATTTTTAAGGTTTTCATTCCAAATTATAAGATGTTCTAAATTTTTTTCTGAATCGGATGTATGTAGACACATTTCGGGGGTCGTTCGTCACCCCTGGGTGAGGAATAGTTATTCTACACCCCCCCCCCCCCCCCCCCGCCTCTTATTACATCACTACACTTTTTATGTCCCGTAAATTTTGTCCTACATCAGAAGTGAAAAGAGAAGGTAAGAAAATGTATGTCAATCAAAAAGATATTTTACATGACGTAAAATTACGAACGTAAAAACATAGTATAAAGTGTACATATAAATGTAAATTTTGTGTTTTATGATTCATATCTTACTTTTCTTATACCCTTTTTTGTGTGGTGAATCAATATGAACATAATTATTCGTATGCCAAACATAAACTTTAAACATAACAACTTTAAAAAAAACTTGGGCGTAAAATAACTTATTCTACACGTTTTGGTGTGTTTGTTCACACATTAGTCCGTATGTAGTCCATGCTGAAATATCTAAAACATCTTATAATTCAGAACGGAGGGAGTATGTTTTGAAAAAGAGCACTCCATACAACGGATTTTTTAAGATGTTGTGTAGCAATACAAATGCTACATCTTGAAACATCATTTCTTTGGCAGGTGCACTTACTACCACAGATTCATTGAACAAAAAAAAATATACGAGAAGTTAAATTCAGAAGAGAAATATGGACTACAGCCACCAATTAAATATAAGAGAGAGAAAATCGTTTGCTGGAAGGATCAGACAGAAGGCACTAATCATGCGGAAGACAAGATTTTCTTCAGCAACCAGTGGTTAACAAGTGTTGGGAGAAATCTAGGCAAGCACTCTTACTCAGAATGAAGCCACGCCTTTAATATCCAACCCACTTCATGAAAATCATGAAGTTATTGTTGTAGAAGAGTTTGTGACGGCCACAGTGCTATACTTATGCAAGGGCTAGTGTGCTCTCTTACTTCATCCCAATGCTCACTGAAGAAAATGTTCTCTTCCTCAGACCTTTTACTAAGACATCATTTCCTTCCTTTCAAACCGCAAGATAGAAACAGTGAACCGAAACATCAGCAACGCTCAAAATTTGGCATCACCTTTGCACAAAGTGTTTAAATGGTGTTTCAAGTAAAAATAAGCAAGGTTGATTGAACATGCAATTATTAGTTTCCTTCAAATTAACTAAAGATCCCAGTACAAAAGAAACAACACCACAGTTCTACAGGCTATGTCCGGCTTCCACTTATCTACCATTTCAAAGTACCATTGTGCTATTCAAGGTTAACGATAAATTAGGAATACACCGCAACTACAACGACCAACAACAGTAACGCTTAGAATTTAGCATCAGAAACTACTCCGAAAGGCTAACCTGCTACACCGGCGCACAGCAATCGCCATCTAGAGCCGGAACAGATCATCTGAACTAAGCAACCGAAACCCGTGGCGCCTACGAATTCCACTGGGTAAAAGTTTGGTATAAGTAGTTACCTTGAGGCCGATGTAGCGGTCGCTATGGGCCCTCTTGAAGTGCTTGACCCGCTTCTTCACGATCTTCCTCGTCAGAAGCGGCACCGCCATCTCTGATCTGCCGGGCAAAACCAACAGAAGGAGTTTGAATCAGATGGAGAAAATGGGATAGCAAGAGGACAGGGTGAGAGTTCTGCTACGGACTGCTTGCCGGTACCTGAGAAAGCTGACGACCCTAACTCTAACACGAAGCGAGGAGGAAGAAGAACGGCGGCGGCGGCAGGGTTCTATTTGCAAGCCGGCGCGGTGTTTATGCCTTCCGCGAACCCTAGGTATGTGGGCTATGATGGGCCACTGCCGACTAGCCCACTAGGAGAAAGATGCACTCTTGTTTTTTCGACAAAGCGTGCCCTTTATTAAAGAGAGCTCCTGTATGACGCCCGCGAGCGTCAAGCTGTTGAGACTTCGCTGAACAGAACCGGGAACGGGCCGGCCCAGTTGGAGATAGAGATTTCCAGGCGCGTAAAAAATACTAACCAGGAAACTGTTGGGCGAGCGAGAGAGCTCGAACTCAAGATCGCAGGCTACTGTATAGCTCTTCCAAACCAATAGACCTTACATGTTCTAGTGCCAGATTTGCGGCGCCCGGCTTTAAGAATCAATTTACAACAGCAGATCCGTTTCTTTTTTCAACATTTCTTCGGAAAAATGAACAATTTTTCTTATCTTTTTAATAACGTTTTAAATCATGATTTAATTAGAAATTTGATCAAACTTTTAAAACCATCAACATTTATTGAAAATATGAACAAAAAAATTGAAATTTCTAATGATGAAATAATTTTTAAATATATATTGGAAATTTTGTGATATACGCTGAACAATTTTTAAATACACACAGAACATTTTTTAATGTACGCTGAACAAATATTTAAATACACATTGAACATTTTGGTGATATACGCTGAACAATGTTTAAATACTCATTGAACATTTTTGTGAATATATGTTGAACAATTTAAAAATACACAATGAACATTTTTGTATATAAATATGCAATGGAATTTTTATAATACACGAAAAGAAAAAAGAAAGACGGAAAAGAAACGAGAGGAAATAGAAAAATAAAAAAAAAAGAAAAGAAAGAAACAGGAAAGAGAAGAAGAGGCGTCGTGACCACGGCCGGCCCAAACTGGGGCGTCGGGTGGCCGGCTTCAGCGGAGCCACATCCTTTTGACGCCTGCGGGCATCAAATAGGATCTGCCTTTATTAGGGGCGCTCCTGTACAGCGCGCAACGCGCTACTAAAGAAGCGAGCGCGCACGCCCCGCTCCCACCTTCGCGCACATCTGGACGGCCCATTTGCGGGCCGGGACGCTACTTGTTTCCTTTGTTTTTCCTTTTTTAATAATTTGGGATATCAAAAAAGTTGCTAATTTTAATCAAACTATCATGATTTCAAAAAACAATATTCATGATTAAATAAAATGCTATGGAATTCAAAAGCTATTCACGAATTTGTGAAAAATGTTCACAAAATTTAAAAATGTTCATAATTTTAAAAAAAAATCACGATTCAAACAAATGTTTGCTAATTCGAAAACTGTTCACAAATTTGGAAAAAATGTTCACGATTCAAAAAAGTGTTCACCAATTGGAAAAATGTTCACAATTCAAAAAAATGTTCGCTAATTCTAAAAATGTTCACGAATTTGAAAAAAATTCATGATATTGAAAATGTTCAAAATATTTATTAAAATATTCACGAATTTGAAAAAGATATTCATGAGTTGAAAACATGTTCATGACTTAAGAGAATGTTCAAAAATTTCTAAAAAATTGTTCAGAAATTTATTAAAAAATGTTCACGATTTCGAAAAAATGTCCGTGAGTTTTAAAAATGTTCGTAGTTTCAAAAAAATGTTCATGATTTAAGAGTAACGAACTAGTAAAAATAAAACCACGATTTTGGAAAAATTGTTCATCATTCCGAAAAACAAATCGCGAATTAATAGATTTTCGGAAATTGAAAAAGAAGAATAAAAATGAAAACATAAAAGTAAAGAAAAATGACAAGAAAACAGAAAAATAAAAAGAAATACGAAAAAAGGAATAAAAAACCAAAAGAAAAATAGAAAAATCCGGTTCAGGGAAGGTTCTAGAACCTTCCCAAAACCGGTTGGGCGTGAAACACCCGAAATGGGACGGCCCATAGAAACAGCAACGAGCGAGGGGGTACGCGCTAGCTCGCTCGCCGGCCCATAGAAACAGCAACGTGTATCGGTCATGTCTACATAGTTTTCGAACCCGTAGGGTCCGCACGCTTAACGTTCGGTGACGATTTGTATTATGAGTTTATGTGTTTTGATGTACCGAAGGTAGTTCAGAGTCCCGGATGAGATCGGGGACATGACGAGGAGTCTCGAAATGGTCGAGACGTAAAGATCGATATATTGGACGACTATATTCGGACTTCGGAAAGGTTCCGAGTGATTCGGGTATTTTTCGGAGTACCGGAGAGTTACAGGAATTCGCCGGGGAGTAGATGGGCCTTATTGGGCTTTAGGGGAAAGAGAGAGGGGAGGCTGCGCGCCCCCCAAGGCTTAGTCCGAATTGGACTAGGGGGAGGGGCGGCGCCCCCTCCTTCCTTCTCTTCTCTTTTCCCTTTCCTTCTCTCCTACTCCTACTACTTGGAAGGGCTCCTAGTTCTACTAGGAAAGGGGGAATCCTACTCCCGGTGGGAGTAGGACCCCCCCTAGGGCGTGCCATAGAGAGGGTCGGCCCTTCCCCTCCTCCACTCCTTTATATACGGGGAGGGGGCACCCCTTGGAGACACAACAATTGATCATTGATCTCTTAGCCGTGTGCGGTGCCCCCCTCCACCATAATCCACCTTGGTCATATCGTAGTGGTGCTTAGGCGAAGCCCTGCATCGGTAGCAACATCATCACCGTCATCACGCCGTCGTGCTGACGGAACTCTTCCGCAAAGCTCTGCTGGATCGGAGTTCGTGGGACGTCATCGAGCTGAACGTGTGCTGAACTCGGAGGTGTCGTGCATTCGGTACTTGGATCGGTCGGATCGTGAAGACGTACGACTACATCAACCTCGTTATCATAACGCTTCCGCTTTCGGTCTACGAGGGTACGTGGACACATTCTCCCTTCTCGTTGCTATGCATCACCATGATCTTGCGTGTGCGTACGATTTTTTTTTGAAATTACTACGTTCCCCAACAGTGGCATCCAAGCCAGGTTTATGCGTAGATGTTATATGCACGAGTAGAACACAAGTGAGTTGTGGGCGATACAAGTCATACTGCTTACCAGCATGTCATACTTTGGTTCGGTGGTATTGTTGGATGAAGCGGTCCGGACCGACATTACGCGTACGCTTACGCGAGACTGGTTCTATTGACGTGCTTTGCACACAGGTGGCTGGCGGGTGTCAGTTTCTCCAACTTTAGTTGAACCGAGTGTGGCTACGCCCGGTCCTTGAGAAGGTTAAAACATCACTAACTTGACGAACTATCGTTGTGGTTTTGATGCGTAGGTAAGAACGGTTCTTGCTCAGCCCGTAGCAGCCACGTAAAACTTGCAACAACAAAGTAGAGGACGTCTAACTTGTTTTTGCAGGGCATGTTGTGATGTGATATGGTCAAGACGTGATGAGATATAAGTTGTTGTATGAGATGATCATGTTTTGCTGAAGTTATCGGCAACTGGCAGAAGCCTTATGGTTGTCTCTTTATTGCATAAGATGCAAGCGCCGAATAATTGCTTTACTTTATCGCTATGCGATAGCAATAGTTGCAAGAGCAATAGTTGGCGAGACGACCATGTGACGACACATTGATATAGATCAAAATGATGGAGATCATGGTGTCATGCCGGTAATAATGGAGATCATGACGATGCTTTGGAGATGGAGATCAAAGGCACAAGATGATGATGGCCATATCATGTCACATATATTGATTGCATGTGATGTTTATCCTTTATGCATCTTATTCTGCTTTGTTTGATGGTAGCATTATAAGATGATCTCTCACTAAATTTCAAGGTAAAAGTGTTCTCCCTGAGTATGCACCGTTGCCAAAGTTCGTCGTGCTGAGGCACCACGTGATGATCGGGTGTGATAAGCTCAATGTTCATCTACAACGGGTGTAAGACAGTTTTGCACACGCAGAATACTCGGGTTAAACTTGACGAGCCTAGCATATGCAGATATGGCCTCGGAACACTGAGACCGAAAGGTCGAGCGTGAATCATATAGTAGATATGATCAACATAGTGATGTTCACCATTGAAAACTACTCCATCTCACGTGATGATCGGACATGATTTAGTTTATTTGGATCACGTGATCACTTAGATGATTAGAGGGATGTCTATCTAAGTGGGAGTTCTTAAGTAATATGATTAATTTAACTTTAATTTATCATGAACTTAGTCCTGATAGTATTTTGCAAATAATGTTGTAGATCAATAGCTCGCGTTGTTGCTTCCCTATGTTTTATATATGTTCCTAGAGAAAACTAAGTTGAAAGATGATAGTAGCAATGATGCGGACTGGGTCTGTGATCTGAGGTTTATCCTCATTGCTGCATAGAAGAATTATGTCCTTGATGCACCGCTAGGTGACAGACCTATTGCAGGAGCAGATGCAGACGTTATGAACGTTTGGCTAGCTCAATATGATGACTACTTGATAGTTTAGTGCATCATGCTTAACAGCTTAGAATCGGGACTTCAAAGACGTTTTGAACGTCATGGACCATATGAGATGTTCCAGGAGTTGAAGTTAATATTTCAAGCAAATACCCGAGTTGAGAGATATGAAGTCTCCAACAAGTTCTATAGCTAAAAGATGGAGGAGAATAGCACAAGCAGTGAGCATGTGCTCATATTGTCTGGGTACTACAATCGCTTGAATCAAGTGGGAGTTAATCTTCCAGATAAAATAGCGATTGACAGAATTCTCTAGTCACCATCACCAAGTTAGTAGAACTTTGTGATAAACTATAATATGCAAGGGATAACGGAAACGATTCCCAAGCTCATCGTGATGCCGAAATCGACAAAGGTAGAAATCAAGAAAAACATCGAGTGTTGATGGTTGACAAGACCACTAGAAGAAAAGGGCAAAGGGAAGAAGGGGAACTTCAAGAAGAACGGCAAGCGAGTTGCTGCTCAAGTGAAGAAGCCCAAGTCTGGACCTAAGCCTAAGACTAAGTGCTTCTACTGCAAAGGGACTGGTCACTAGAAGTGGAATTGCCCTAGATACTTGGCGGATAAGAAGGATGGCGTAGTGAACAAAGGTATATTTGATATACATGCTATTGATGTGTACTTTACTAGTGTTTATAGCAACCCCTCAGTATTTGATACTAATTCAGTTGCTAAGATTAGTAACTCAAAACGGGAGTTGCAGAATGAACAGAGACTAGTTAAGGGTGAAGTGATGATGTGTGTTGGAAGTGGTTCCAAGATTGATATGATCATCATCGCACACTCCGTATACTTTCGAGATTAGTGTTGAACCTAAATAAGTGTTATTTGGTGTTTGCATTGAGCATGAATATGATTTGATCATGTTTATTGCAATACGGTTATTCATTTAAGTTAGAGAATAATTGTTGTTCTGTTTACATGAATAAAATCTTCTATGGTCATACACCCAATGAAAATGGTTTGTTGGATCTCGATAGTAGTGATACACATATTTATAAAATTGAAGCCAAAAGATGCAGAGTTGATAATGATAGTGCAACATATTTGTGGCATTGCCGTTTGGGTCATATTGGTGTAAAGCGCATGAAGAAACTTCATTTCGATGGACTTTTGGAATCACTTGATTATGAATCACTTGGTACTTGCGAACCATGCCTCATGGGCAAGATGACTAAAACTCCGTTCTTCGGAACAATGAAGCGAGCAACAGATTTGTTGGAAATCATACATACTGATGTATGTGGTCCGATGAATATTGAGGCTCACGGCGGGTATCGTTATTTTCTCACCTTCACAGATGATTTGAGCAGATATGGGTATATCTACTTGATGAAACATAAGTCTGAAACATTTGAAAAGTTCAAAAAAATTCAAAGTGAAGTGGAAAATCAATGTAACAAGAAAATAAAGTTTCTACGATCTGATCGTGGAGGAGAATATTTGAGTTACGAGTTTGGTCTTCATTTGAAACAATGCGGAATAGTTTCGCAACTCACGCCACCCGGAACACGACAACGTAATGGTGTGTCCGAACGTCGTAATCGTACTTTACTAGATATGGTGCGATCTATGATGTCTCTTACCGATTTACCACTATTGTTTTGGGGTTATGCATTAGAGACAGCTGCATTCACGTTAAACAGGGCACCATCTAAATCCATTGAGACGACACCATATGAACTGTGGTTTGGCAAGAAACCAAAGTTGTCGTTTCTTAAAGTTTGGGGTTGCGATTCTTATGTGAAAAAGTTTCATCCTAATAAGCTCAAACCCAAATCAGAGAAATGTGTCTTCATAGGATACCCAAAGGAGACAGTTGGGTACACCTTCTATCACAGATCCGAAGGCAAGAAATTCGTTGCTAAAGAATGGATCCTTTATAGAGAAGGAGTTTCTCTCGAAAGAAGTGAGTGGGAGGAAAGTAGAACTTGATGAGGTAATTGTACCTGCTCCCTTACTGGAAAGTAGTTCATCACAGAAATTTGTTCCTGTGACTCCTACACCAATTAGTAAGGAAGCTAATGATGATGATCATGTAACTTCAGATCAAGTTATTACCGAACCTCGTAGGTCAACCAGAGTAAGATTCGCACCAGAGTGGTACGGTAATCCTGTTCTGGAGGTCATGTTACTTGACCATGACGAACCTATGAACTATGAGGAAGCGATGATGAGTCCAGATTCCGATAAATGGCTTGAGGCCATGAAATCTGAGATAGGATCCATGTATGAGAACAAAGTGTGGACTTTGGTTGACTCGCCCGAAGATCGGCAAGCCATTGAGAATAAATGGATCTTCAAGAGGAAGTCGGACGTTGATGGTAGTGTTACTATCTACAAAGCTCGACTAGTCGGAAAAGGTTTTCGACAAGTTCAAGGTGTTGACTACGATGAGATTATCTCACTGGTAGCGATGCTTAAGTCTGCCTGAATCATGTTAGCAATTGCCACATTTTATGAAATCTGGCAAATGGATAACAAAACTGTATTTCTTAATGTATTTATTGAAGAAGAGTTGTATATGATGCAACCAGAATGTTTTGTCAATCCTAAAGGTGCTAAGAAAATGTGCAAGCTCCAGCGATCCATCTATGGACTGGTGCAAGCATCTCGGAGTTGGAATATACGCTTTGATAAGTTGATCAAAGCATATAGTTTTATACAGACTTGCGGTAAAGCCTGTATTTACAAGAAAGTGAGTGGGAGCACTACAGCCTTTTTTGATAAGTATATGTGTATGACATATTGTCGATCGGAAATGATGTAGAATTTTCTGGAAAGCATAAAGGAGTATTTGAAAGGAGTTTTTCAAAGAAAGACCTCGGTGAAGCTGCTTACATATTGAGCATCAAGATCTATAGAGATAGATCAAGACGCTTGATAAGTTTTTTCAATGAGTACATACCTTGACAAGATTTTGAAGTAGTTCAAAATGGAATAGTCAAAGAAAGAGTTCTTGCCTGTGTTACAAGGTGTGAAATTGAGTAAGACTCAAAACCCGACCACGGCAGAAGATAGAAAGAGAATGAAAGTCATTCCCTATGCCTCAGCCATAGATTCTATAAAGTATGACATGTTGGGTACCAGATCTATTGTATACCCTACACTGAGTTTGGCAAGGGAGTACAATAGTGATCTAGGAGTAGATCACTGAACAACGGTCAAAATTATCCTTAGTAGTATAAGGATATGTTTCTCAATTATGGAGGTGACAAAAGGTTCGTCGTAAAGAGTTATGTCGATGCAAACTTTGACACCGATCTGGATGACTCTAAGTCTCGATCTAGATACATACTGAAAGTGGGAGCAGTTAGCTAGAGTAGCTCCGAGCAGAGCATTGTAGACATAGAAATTTGCAAAATACATACGGATCTGAATATGGCAGACCCGTTGACTAAATTTCTCTCACAAGCAAAACAAGATCACACCTTAGTACTCTTTGGGTGTTAATCACATAGCGATGTGAACTAGATTATTGACTCTAGTAAACCCTTTGGGTGTTGGTCACATAACGACGTGAACTGTGGGTGTTAATCACATGGTGATGTGAACTATTGATGTTAAATCACATGGCGATGTGATCTAGATTATTGACTCTGGTGCAAGTGGGAGACTGAAGGAAATATGCCCTAGAGGAAATAATAAAGTTATTATTTATTTCCTTATTTCATGATAAATGTTTATTATTCATGCTAGAATTGTATTAACCGGAAACTTAGTACATGTGTGAATACATAGACAAACAGAGTGTCACTAGTATGCCTCTACTTGACTAGCTCGTTGAATCAAAGATGGTTAAGTTTCCTAGCCATAGACATGAGTTGTCATTTGATTAACGGGATCACATCATCAGAGAATGATGTGATTGACTTGACCCATTCCGTTAGCTTAGCACTTGATCGTTTAGTATGTTTCTATTGCTTTCTTCATGACTTATACATGTTCCTATGACTATGAGATTATGCAACTCCCGAATACCGGAGGAACACTTTGTGTGCTACCAAGCGTCACAATGTGACTGGGTGATTATAAAGGTGCTCTACAGGTGTCTCCGATGGTACTTGTTGAGTTGGCATAGATCGAGATTAGGATTTGTCACTCCGATTGTCGGAGAGGTATCTTTGGGCCCTCTCGGTAATGCACATCACTATAAGCCTTGCAAGCAATGTGACTAATAAGTTAGTTGCGGGATGATGCATTACGGAACGAGTAAAGAGACTTGCCGGTAACGAGATTGAACTAGGTATTGAGATACCGACGATCGAATCTCGGGCAAGTAACATACCGATGACAAAGGGAACAACGTATGTTGTTATGCGGTTTGACCGATAAAGATCTTCGTAGAATATGTAGGAGCCAATATGAGCATCCAGGTTCCGCTATTGGTTATTGACCAGAGACGTGTCTCGGTCATGTCTACATAGTTCTCGAACCCGTATGGTCCGCACGCTTAACGTTTGGTGACGATTTGTATTATGAGTTTATGTGTTTTGATGTACCGAAGGTAGTTCGGAGTTCCGGATGAGATCTGGGACATGACGAGGAGTCTCGAAATGGTCGAGACGTAAAGATCGATATATTGGACGACTATATTCGGACTTCGGAAAGGTTCCGAGTGATTCGGGTATTTTTCGGAGTACCGGAGAGTTACGGGAATTCGTCGGGGAGTATATGGGCCTTATTGGGCTTTAGGGGAAAGAGAGAGGGGAGGCTGCGCGCCCCCCAAGGCTTAGACCAAATTGGACTAGGGGGAGGGGCGGCGCACCCTCCTTCTTCTCTTCTCTTTTCCCTTTCCTTCTCTCCTACTCCTACTACTTGGAAGGGCTCCTAGTTCTACTAGGAAAGGGGGAATCCTACTCCCGGTGGGAGTAGGACTCCCCTAGGGCACGCCATAAAGAGGGCACGCCATACGGGGAGGGGGGCACCCCTTGGAGACACAACAATTGATCATTGATCTCTTAGCCGTGTGCGGTGCCCCCCTCCACCATAATCCACCTCGGTCATATCGTAGCGGTGCTTAGGCGAAGCCCTGCGTCGGTAGCAACATCATCACCGTCATCACGCCGTCGTGCTGACGGAACTCTCCCGCAAAGCTCTGCTGGATCGGAGTTCGTGGGACGTCATCGAGCTGAACGTGTGCTGAACTCGGAGGTGACGTGCGTTCGTTACTTGGATCGGTCGGATCGTGAAGACGTACGACTACATCAACCACGTTGTCATAACGCTTCCGCTTTCGGTCTACGAGGGTACGTGGACACACTCTCCCCTCTCGTTGCTATGCATCACCATGATCTTGCGTGTGCGTATGATTTTTTTTTGAAATTACTACGTTCCCCAACAGAGATCAACAGGACGTTCATAGTAATCATCCCTAAGGTACAGAACCCAATATTTCTGTCTCAGTTTCGTCCTATAAGCTTGTGCAACGTAATTTACAAAATCGCTTCAAAAGTACTTGCTAACCGTCTGAAGCAGATTCTCCCGGAAATTATCTCTGAAGAACAGTCGGCCTTTGTGCCAGGTCGCTTGATCACGGACAATGTTATTACGGCATATGAGTGCCTTCATTTCATGAAAAATAGCAAAAGCAAGAAAAATGGTCATTCTGCATTAAAGCTAGATACTATATGATGAAAGCGTATGACCATGTGGAGTGGGTATATTTGGAGGCTATTATGAAGAAACTTGGTTTTTGTAACTACTTCGTCAAGCAAGTTATGAGAGGGGTGTCCTTCATTACCTTTTCTTTATTGTTTAATGGAAGTCGTAGCCAGGAGATTTCTCCGGCACGAGGCATTAGGCAGGGGGATCCCATCTCACCCTACCTGTTCTTATTGGCAGCTGAGGGACTATCATGTATGATGAAGAAAGTGAGGATGGATCTTTTGAGGACATCAAAATTGTGCCCTCGGCGCCAAAAGTTGATCACCTCCTTTTTGCTGACGATTGTCTGCTCTTTAGTAGGGCGACGACGGAACATTCGGAGATTTTGAACAACATTCTGATGGCATACTGTCAAGCTTCTGGGCAGCGCATAAATCACGACAAGTCATCCATTTATTTCGGGAAAGGTTGTCCCGCTTCTTGTAGAGATATGGTAAAGGGTATTTTGGATATCCAGAAAGAATCATTATGTGAGAGATATTTGGGGCTCCCTTCGGATGTGGGGCGCCCAAAGAATGGTGTGTTTGCTTATTTGAAAGATAGTGTGGAAGAATGTGCAAGGATGGATGGAACGGTGCCTTGCGGGAAGTGGCAAGGAGATTCTTATCAAGTCAGTGGTGCAAGCAATACCAACGTACTCCATGGCTCTATTCAAGTTACCGAGAGGTCTATGTCAGCATATTACAACAATGGTTCGTAAGTTTTGGTGGGGGAGTAAAGCAGGTGAGAGGAAGACGGCATGGGTGTCATGGGAAACTATGTGCATGCCGAAATACAAGGGAGGTTTAGGGTTCCGTGATATGGAAATTTTTAACCTTGCTCTTCTGGCGCGTCAGGCATGGAGATTACTTAAGGAACCAGATACCCTAAGTGCTCGTATTCTTAAGTCGGTCTACTTCCCCTGCTCCGACATTCTATCAACTGAGGTAGGATCGCGGCCGTCCCAAATATGGCGGTCCATCTGTGAAGGACATGATATACTCTGTACAGGGCTGATCAAGCGAATAGGAGATGGTGCAGACACCAACATATGGAATGATAATTGGTTATCAAGGAACTTTAATATGAGGCGAATATGTACTGTATCTGCTAATCCTCCTTCACAAGTTTTGGAGCTCATAGTGCATGCAACCAAGTCATGGAACGAGCAAGCACTTGAGGAGCACCTTCTGCCCATGGATACAGAAATTGTAAGGCAAATCCCATTAAGCCACAAGGCGCAGCAAGACTTTTATGCTTGGTAATATGAAAGAAGCGGCTCCTTCTCTGTTCACTCATGCTACCGACTAGTGGTAGAAACTAAGTATAGGAGGGAAGCCTGGCTCAACGGCGAGTCGATCAATTCGGATACGGCTCAGCAAGAGAGAAGCTGGAAGCAGCTTTGGGGCGTGAGGGTTCCAGCCAAGATCCGTGTGTTTGCTTGGCGACTGGCACGGGCGTCGTTACCTACGGGGCAGGAAAGGGAGAGAAGGCACATGACCGACGAAGCATTATGTCCGATCTGCAAAGCAGCAGTTGACTCGTGGCGACATGCACTACTGGATTGCAACATGGCCAAGAGTGTGTGGTCTCTACATGATGATGACTCTGCTCCCTGTTTATGGTGATGAGAGTTCAGATCCCAAGTTGTGGCTTTTTAATTTGTGTAACACACTTAGCAAGGATAAATTTGTTTCGGTTCTTGTGACATTATGGGCAATATGGTGGGCACACAGAAAGGCCATCCATGAGCAAGAATTCCACGGCCCGTTATCTACACATCAGTTCATTGAGAAGTATCTACACGATCTCGAGGAGATTCCAGCGAGACCTTCAGTTATCAGGTCTACAAGGCATCCGGCACCGGGGAATAGTACGGCCTGGATACCGCCGGAAGCAGGTGAGGTGAAGTTGAACGTTGACAGGGCAGTACTAAATCATCCAACACCGGGGCGGTGGGCGTTGTTTGCCGTAACGAGGTTGGTCATTTTATTGGCGCCTCAGCGGTAGTTTTTAAGGGTATCACCGAGCCCTCGACACTCGAAGCGTGTGCATGCAGGGAGGCCCTCGCCCTCGCCGAGGATTTGGTCGTGAACAAAGTTCGCATTGCATCGGACTGTCTGAGAGTCATAAACGACCTGAAGAATCCAGGCCATCTCGGGGAGTATTGCATGATTGTGCAGGAGATTAACGACAAGAAGCGGAATTTCCAGAGCTGTGAGCTCATCCACGAGCATCGCGCCAATAATGGTGAGGCACATAGACTAGCTAGAATGGCTACTACTCTTGAGAGTGATCGACATGTGTGGCTCATTGATCCTCCGGATCACCTTTGTATCCCTTTGAATTTTGACACATGAAATAAAGCGCGGTGTTCTTCTAAAAAAACAAGCATCAAGAAATCATGGCACAAACTTTCGGCCGGTCGGCTGCTAGCCATCCGATCTGAAAGTCGTGAACCATCAGATCTCACGTCCTCTTTCTTTCCCTTCCCTATCCTTCTTCCCCGCAAGCACAAGGAAACAAAAAACGCAACGAGCGCCATCGATTCATGCCCACACGACCCCAAGGCTTCGCTGGTTCCCCAATGCTCGTTGCTCGCCGTCATCGTTCGCGGGTTGCGGCAGAAAAAGCAACGCCACTTTGAAAAGCAAAACACATGGTTCTAGCAAAAAAATGATATGCCTCCAGCAAACAATAAAGTGGTTGCAGCAAAAATGCTATGATTCCAGCGAAAATACATTGATATGGTTCCAGCAAAAAACACACGTGGTTCCAACAAAAAATGATATAGCTCTAGCAAAAATGAAAATAACAATGCAGAAAAAAAGCATGGTGCCGCCGTCATAGCCGCCCCAGCACCATCCTTGCCGATTGTAGCAAGTCAAAATGCTGGTTCCAACAAAAAAACTGTGCGGCAAAAATCATGGCACCCGCCGCCTTGCTTGTCCTGTGCTATCCTCTCCTCAGCAAATTGAGAAAATGGTTCTAGCAAAAACCGAAGGGGTTCTAGCAAAAATAAAAAAAGACAGCAACTTACCACAGCCACCGTTGTCGCCGGCCATCACCATCCTCGCAGGTTGAAGCAAATCCCCATGCCGGTTCCAGCACCACATTCTCACCGGGGCTAGCGCGTTTCCTCCGCGCGTTGCTGTCGATCTGAGGGCGCAAACAGCCTCCACCGCATGCCGGCCGCTCCATGCGCACAGCTCACCGCGGGCGCGGGCGCAGCTCCCCGCTTGTGTCGGCTCCGGCGTCCCTTAGCCGCAGTCACCGGTGCTGGGATTCCGGGGATTCGGAGACAGAGAGGAACAACGGCAGGGAAGAAATGGATACATACTCGCGTGAGGGTGGGGATAAGGTTTCCATGAAGAGGGGTGGTCAAGCGGTCGGGTGTGTCCAGGTACGTGCGCGTTGCGCGACGAGGGGACCAGCCCAGTTTCGGCAGGCTGCCGAACCCAAACATTTCCCTTGTTTTTTCGACAAAGCGTGCACTTTATTAACTCAAATGAAGCATTAAGAACCTAAATAAATAAATAAGGTCGCAACCTTCCTCGCAAAGCGTTTTTTACGTAAAGAGGCGATTCCTCGGGCGACTAGGTTTTTCGCTGGTCCGCCGCCAGCCGCCTCCTCGGCGACGGCGCGGGGGCCGCCGTTTTGCTGTCCCAGGTCGATGCCCTGAACCGTCGTCGTTGGTTCTCTCTCTCCACTACGAGTTCATGGTCGCCTTAGGTCGCCCGTAGTAGGATCAAATTTCCTACCTGAACGTCTTAATCAGGTCAGTTTGTTGTGCATGAGAGAGTGAGTTTTCGTGGGGGTTTTGTTTGCCCTTCTCAGATTGGTTGAGGTGAAAATCGGAAGCCCTTACATCAAGGTGGACTGGTGAAGTGTGCTCTGATAGTGCCCTAATCCCTGAGAATAACACACCCAACGATACATCAGTGACTCCTCCAGAGGGTGACCGCTGGGAGCAATGAAATTCATATGTTTAAACTGTCGCGGTATGGCCAGTGTCTCGGCAGAAATAGCGCTTCTGGATGTCCACAAGCAGTGGGGGCCGGATATCATCTTCCTGACTGAGAACATCTGAACAAAGTTAAAGCAGAGAAGCTTAGGAAAAAAGTTGCGGATGGCAGTATGGAGGTGCAGGAAAGTAATGGTGCGAGTGGTGGTTTGCTTTTGTTTTGGCACAGATCATTGACAATTCAGCTCGAGTCTTTTGAGCTTAGAGTATCTTGGTGTTTTTATTGGTTTGAATTTTTTGTGGAGTTGGAATTCTTCATTGGCACTACAGTGAAGATAGTATGGTTCGAGAATCTTCTCTTCTAAGGGATTATCCTTGGCCTAAGTCCGTTCATCGCTCATGGCTTCTCATATTTTTGAATTGGCGACACAAGGGGCTCTCTGAAAGCTTTATGGTACAAATTTGTGCAGATCTATGAGTGGCGATGTTGTTGCCCATGTCTAATTGCAGTGTCTTCGTCGAAGGTTTGGTAGAATTTCATCTTGCAAAAATGGTTACCACCAAGAAGATGTGTCTAAGAGAACTCAATGTAATTCTTAGTAATGGAAGTTATTTTGTAGTTTTTTTGGATATTTTATCCAAAGCAATGTACCCATAATTGTTGTCATGATTAAATAAAGTTACATGTATTTCTCAAAAAATATGAGAAACAAATTCCTCCTTAGTTTTATTTTCAAAATGTAATAATTTGCTACCTTGAATAGCCTACACATTAGATCTTTTAGCTTTTTATATGCATGTTCCTCTTCGGAGTTTCATAGTGGTGATCAAGATGGGAGGAAACCTAGGAGTCCTACTCCGGGGTCATGCATGCGCGGCCGTGTGGGCTGCCAGACAGGAAGGAGAGATCGAAGCATATGCTTAACAGACAAGGCAAGGGGGAGGCCATGAAAGACAAGATTGATGAGTTTATCAAGTCAAGAAACGAGTTGCTGAAAAAGAGAAAATAGGAGAAGGTGAAGTTGCAGGAGAGGAGGCTACAAGAGAAGATGGCATGGTGGGAACAATTAACGAAACTAAAATGCACACAAAAAAGATGGAGGCACATATAATTCAATTTGAGAAGAATTGATTGATACAATAAAATATGACGGATGAGAACTAGTTCATGATGTTAGATCAAAAAATGCCACGCACAGAACATCAAGAACATTTTGATTGGTGAGGCATAGTGGATATCATGGCTTGTAGGATGGGGCAATGCATACATGGGAACAGGTAGTGATGCTGACATGTGCTTTGTACATGTCGGTTGAATGTGTGCATAATGGTTCATCTTTTGTTCATGCATTTTGGAGCCTATGACAATTGCTTTTGTTAATTGTTTTCATCATCGGATATGGCGATTCCTAATTTGTATGAAGCCCCAGCTATCTTTAAAAAAAATTATGAAAGCATTTTAAAAACGTTTCATAAACAATATGACGGCTTTGCTAAAGTTACTTTAAGGGCATCATCAAATATGAAATGCCGTATGCGTACTATCTCGGCGGTGGTATGCGCGGGCATGGGTTTCCCCCCGACACATTTGACAAGCCATGTGCGCATCCGAGGCGATGCTAGCTAGGAGCGCACTCTCGCCACACTCACCGCCAGTGATCGCGTCCGACGCTAGCTAGCAGCAGCAGGCGGCGGGGTCCAAAGAAATCGATCACCTCAGCAGGCAACTTTGCCGATCGGGTCCCTTGGCTAGGCCTTTGCCGGAAGCGCACCGCTCGCTGGAAGCAAGCGAAGTGTGAACTGCCGTGGAACGGCCGGTGCTCTCCTCCGTCGATGCAGCTGCCATTCCCTCGCATGCTAAATTTGCTAATCGATCGAGACAGAGTGCACCGGTCCTCGTCACACCGAATGTGGAAGCTCATCCCCACTTGGATCCATCCATCCATCCATCCCCTCCATACCAGTATTACTACTGCCACCGCACATGCGTGCACTGCACTGCATCAGTATCACGCACGGAACGGGAGCGAGCGAGCACACGCCGCCAGCTTCACGGCGATCATCATATCATGGATGGGTGGGAATGGAGGTGGTCCATGTACGCACGAGCCGGAAGCTGGAAAGGGAAGCCAGCTACAGCTAGTCGTCCGGGCCGGGCCGTCCGATCTACAGTCGTATCCATGCAACAAGCCGACGAGGCGACGGCACGGTGGTGCATCATTGCCTCCACCTACCGACTAGCGCTGCGGGACGCAACAAAATGTGACGTGTGGACTTGAAGGGGCCAAGCCACTCTCCACGGTAGTACTAGGTTCCGGCAGTACAGTTTTCCTCTTCTTTTTTCGCTCTGAACAAAAGTCCATGTTCTTTTCCATCTTTTGTAGACAGGGCAGTACACCATGCACGTTCTGCAATGTAATACTCCCTAGGTCCTACATGGATGTTTTATTGACACGGTGTAGTGTCACAAAAAATGTCTCACGTTATGGGACGATGTAGTACTATATAGATGGCTAGTAGTATTTGTTTTGAAGAAAAATGATGATCTAGATGACTGAGCTGTCCAGCTACGGAGCTGCCAGTAGGTCAAAACTTCAAATGACATGGGTTGTTTAGCGCATCTTCAATGGTTGTAAAATAGTTGTTGGTAGACTTTGCCACATTGAATTTTTAATGATGTGTCATACAATAAATGAGGGAAGAGAGAAAGGTTGTGTACATGAACCAACACCCCTTGCACAAGCTTCAATGTAGAATGAGAGAGCACCTTATTTATTATCTCACATCCTATTGGGCAAACTAAATACAACCCATTGGAGTTGTTGTATGTTAAGGTGTTGATTGATGATATAGCATATTTTACCAACAATCTAACATACAAACCGTTGGAGATGCCCTTACCGGAAATCCGTTGGTGCTCCTGGGAGCGCGCGCTCCTGCGTGCGAAAAAATATTTCAAAGTGTGAAAAAATTCCAAACAAAAATTTAGCGCATACATCTCGACATTATATGTGCGCGCGTCAAGTTTCGGAGAAAACCGATATTTTTTATGGCTTGTGTAAAAAAGACAAAAGGATGTTTTGTGAAAAACATTTTAACACCGGATTTAGTCTTTTTCACACGCGACACATAAATTGTCGGTTTTTCGCGAAACAACTTTGTGAGTATGTACAATATCAAGATGTACGCGCCAAGTTTTTGTTTGGATTTTTTTGACATTTCAAAATATGTTTAAAATACTTTTTAAAAATCAGGAGCGCGCGCTCCCAAGTGCCAAAACGTCACTCTCCTTGTTTACATAGTATTTTGTAGGTAAGGTCATCCCGGACGTCGACCCGCAAACCTCGCACAATGGTCTGGACCGTGCTGTCCGGTCCACGGAAGCCATCCAATGTGGGTCTGTATTGATCTGTGGCGTGGTCCGGACACGATTTCTCTCGCAAACCGGAGACAAAAGTGGGGAAGGTTTGCGGGAGTCCGGACCGATCCTAAGCCCGTTTCTGACCGCCCTGGCCATCAAAAACCCCTCCCCCACCCCTCATGCGTTTTCGGTTAGCGTCGCTTCAGAGCGTCAGCGCCCGCATTCATGCCCAGTCAGAGCGGACGCGGCCGCTCACTGGCGTCGGCATTCAAGCGGCGCGCTGGCCGAGAGAGCGCCGCCTGCGCTGCTTTCCGGTGCAGGCGACTGCCGCGCCTTCAAACGACACGACGGCCGCCCGTTCGTCCGTCTGCCGCCCGCATTGATGGCACACGGTTGTCGAGGCGTCTTCTCCGGTGTCACTCTGTCGGCGTTCTGGGAACGGGGGTCCCCAGACTTGCCTGCCTACGGCCCACGGTGTGGCTCCACAAGCGGGCCCGTACGGCCCATCTTCACCAGCAAGTACTCAAGACCCTCGCGAGGGGCCAAGCCTCGTGAGGCGGACGACACAAGACCTCCTTAGGGGCGGCCTCACCAGGCTAGCTCGCGAGGGGCGGAGAGATCAAGGCAAGGGGTACCTCGCGAGGTTTCCCGTGACGTAAGCCATGACGATCAAGGCGAGGCGGGCGCCAGCGATCGCAGCGTCCTCGTTTCCTCTTTGGTGCTAAGGAGGCAAGCGCAGGCGAAGAGTACCGAGGCATCAGGCAAAGGTTTCCATATCGGTGCAATGAGACCAAGACCAACAGGACGGCAGGACAGAGGTTACCGTGGAGCCCAAGACGGCGTCACCACCAGAGCCTTTGGCAGGCGAAGACCACCTTTAGTCAGGATAGCTTGTACTAGCTGTACCCCTTCAAACTGGCCGTTGTGGCATCCCTTCCCGCTCAATATTTGGGAAAAGGACCCGGGCCTCTGTAAATAGGACTAGCCACCTCCATAGCAGGGGATCGAAACCTTCACCAGTTCACCAAGCACAAGAACACCTCTCCTCAGGAGGCTGTTCTTCCCTTGTACTGTTCATCATCAGCCTCCAAGGCAATCCACCACCACCACACTGGAGTAGGGTATTACACCACATCGCTGGCCCAAACCAGTATAAATCTTGTGTCCTTTGTGTTGTGAGTTCGTCGAGTTTAGCCCTAGAGATCGCGGTGAGGGTGAGGGCGTGATTAGGTAAGGGGAGTTTTGCCGGAACCCAAAATCCAACATTTGGCGCGCCAGGTAGGGGTGCGCCGGAGCTTCCTTCCGTTGATCTGCGCTTCGCCCCCATGGCAAGCGCTGCGCTTCCCGCTCCGACGACCGATGCCAGCGGCGGGGCCAGGGGGCTCTGAGCCTTGGTCCCCGCCTTGCGAGAGGTGCAGTGGCCGCCCAAGTTCAAGCCGGAGATGCCACCGCGCTACGATGGCGCGGTGGATCCGGTGGCTTTCCTGCTGGCGTACGAGGAGGCCGTCCTCAAGGCCGGGGGTGACGACAAGGTCATGGCCAACTGGCTTCCCATGGCCCTCGCTGGTGTGCCACGCGCCTGGCTACTCAGCCTCCCCGGATCCACGGTGGCGTCTTGGGAAGAGTTGCGCGACCTCTTCGCCGCGCGCTTCGCGGCACCGGTGCCCCACGCGGTCGCGGCCCTCCTCGACGGCTCGCAGGCGCCGCCCTCGGATCGCCACATGAAGCCGTTCCTTCGCCAGATCAGCGCCGTCTCCGCGCGGCAGGGGGCTCCCCCGGGTTGGGTGGCGCCCAAGGCCGACCTGACCTTCGACTCGGGAGATCACCCCGTCACCACCGTCGGCTCGGGCATGCTCCCAATGCTTTGCACGCCCACCATCTGCCACGTAGCCATCACCAAGACCCTCATCGACGGCGGCGCCGGCCTCAACGTGCTCTCGGTGGAGGCCTTCAGCCTCCTCCACGGACCACTCGAGCAGCTCCACCCCAGCAAGTCCTTCTCCGGCGTCGGCGGTGGCTCCTCCAGCCCCCTGGTGCAGATCCGTCTTCCCGTGACCTTCGGCACCCGCGACAACTACCGCACTGAGTTGATCGACTTCGACATCGCCCAAATCGACCTCCCGTACAACGCTATTCTCGGGTACCCGGCTCTGGCTCAGTTCACGGTGGCGACCCATCCGGCCTACAACCTCATGAAGATGCCTGGGAGCAAGGACGTCCTCACCATAGTGGGAGACACTAAGGAGGCTCTGACGGTACTCAAGCTTACCCTCAAGACCGCCGCGGCGGCGCAACCGGCTGACGCGGGCACCTCTGAGGATAAAAAAGCCGCACCAACCAAGAAGAAGCAGCTGTTCACTCAAGACCGAGCGGAAACCAAGCAGGTGCCGGTCGAGGAAGATGGGCCTTCGGGAGCCACCTTCACCATAGGTGCTAACCTCGACTCCGATCAAGAAGAGACGTTAGTGAAGTTCTTGCGCGTGAACAAGGAAGTATTCGCCTGGGAGCCCGATCAGCTGGTAGGGGTCCCGAGAGGAGTGATTGAGCGTCACCTGAAGGTGTGCCCCAATGTACGCCCTGTGAAGCAGAGGGCGCGGCGGTAGTCCATGGAGAAGCAGTCCTTCATCGTCCAAGAAACCCGCAAGCTGGAGGCGGCAGGTGTCATTCGCGAGGTCCGGTACCCGGAATGGCTGGCAAATCCCGTCTTTGTGCCCAAGAAAGGCGGAAAGGAGCGCATGTGTGTCGACTTCACCAACCTCAACAAGGCCTGCCCCCAGGATCCATTCCTGCTTCCACGCATCGACCAAATCATCGACTCCACTGCCGAGTGCAACCTGCTGTGCTTCCTGGATGCGTTCTCAGGCTACCACCAGATCAAGATGGCAGTAGAAGATGTCGAGAAGATGACCTTCCTGACCCCGTGTGGGGTATACTGCTACACCTGCATGCCGTTCGGGCTGCGCAACGCGGGCGCGACCTTCCAGCGGCTGATGTACATCGCCCTGGGCCGGCAGCTCGGAAGGAACGCTGAAGCTTACGTCGACGACATTGTGGTGAAGTCTCGGGAGGCGAGGACTTTAATTCAGGACCTGGAGGAGACCTTCGAAAGCCTGCGCCGGGTGGACTTGCGGCTCAACCCAGAGAAATGTGTGTTTGGCGTCCCTTCCGGCAAGCTGCTGGGTTTCCTCGTGTCCCAGAGAGGGATCGAGGCGAACCCATAGAAGGTCAAGGCAATCGAAGACATGAGTCCACCACAGACCCTCAAGGAGATGCAGAAGCTTACCGGTCGTGTGACTGCGTTGGGGCGCTTCATCTACAAGCTGGGAGAGCGCGCCCTACCGTTCTTCAAGCTGATGAAGAAGAAGGGCCATTCGAGTGGACTCCGGAGGCCGACCAAGCGTTTCAAGACCTTAAGAGATACCTGACCAGCCCGCGAGTGATGGTGGCACCTCGACCTCTCGAGCCCTTGGTGCTCTACCTGTCTACCACACCCCACTCCGCCAGCGCAGCGCTGGTGGCCCTCAGAGAAGAGCGCCAGGTCAAGGGCCCGCCAAGTGGAACCACCAGGCCGGACGAAGCGGCGCGGCACCAAGGCGATGCTCCTGAAGCAGCGGCTGCTTCGGCAGGCCGCCAAGCCCCTGAAACCAAAGACCCCAAAGAGACACCTCAACCTCCGGGAGCCGAAGACACCGACAACTCTCCCGCCCTTGTTGAGCACCCAGTGTACTTCATCAGCACAGTGCTACGAGATGCGAGGGCACGATACCCCATGCCTCAGAAGGTCCTGCTCGCGCTCCTAGTGGCCTCGCGCAAGCTGCGCCACTACTTCCAGGGTCACCCCATCAAGGTCGTCTTGGCTTACCCGCTGGAAAGAGTGCTGAGGAGCCCCAATGCTGCCGGACGAGTCGCTGAATGGAACATCGAGCTGTAAGCGTTTGACTTGGAGTTCAGCACGGCCAGGGTCATCAAGGGGGCTGCGCTCGCAGATTTTGTGGCAGAATGGACTGACGCCCCACAGCTCGAAGCAAGCGAGAACTAATCCCTATCTCCAGGGAATGAAGCGCCGGACGGCTGGGTCATGTACTTCGACAACGCGTTCTCACGCCAGGGCGCGGGGGCTGGAGCAGTGCTTATCTCGCCCACCCAGGACAAGCTCTACTACGCCATGCAGCTCTGCTTCCAGCAGGGCAAGAAGGTCTCCAACAACATAGGAGAGTACGAGGGCCTGATAGCTGGCCTCAAGGCTGCGGTGGCCGTGGGGGTGATGCGTCTCACCATCAAGGGCGACTCACAGCTCCTCGTCAACTTCTCCAATAAAGTATATGAGCCGAAGGACGAGCACATGGAGGCATACCTCACGGAGGTGCGCAAGATGGAGAAACAGTTCTTGGGCCTGGAATTACAGCATGTGCCCCATGGCACCAACAAGGAAGCCGACGACATCGCCAGAAGAGCATCCAAGCGGCTACCCCAAGAACCTGGCGTCTTCAAGGAGCGGCTCTTCAAACCATCAGCAACACTGCCACTCTCAAAACAGCGCTGCCTCGGGAGGAGGTCCCTCAACGACCTGCCTCGGGAGCCCCGGCCTGCGGCCCGACCTCGGGAGCGTGCCTGCTCTTGGCGCTCGAGCCTCAGGAGGGGTGCTGGACCAAGGAATTCAAGGAATACCTGGCGCAAGGGACACTGCCGGAAGAGGAAGAGGACGTGGAGCGTGTGGCCCGACAGGTCACGGCGTACTGCATCCGGGATAGTGAGTTATACAGGAAGCGGCCAAATGACGTTTCCCTGCGTTGCATCTCCAGGGAGCAAGGGACAGAGCTGCTGGCCGACATACACGGCGGGGACTGCGGGCACCACTCGTCGTCACGGACCCTCGTCGGCAAGGTGTTTCACAGCGGATTCTACTGGCCTACGGCACTCAGCGACACGACTGAGCTGGTGAGGTCCTGCGAGGCCTGTCAATTCCACGCCAAGCAGATTCATCAGCCGGCTCAGGGCCTCCAGACCATCCCACTCTCGTGGCCGTTCGCGGTTTGGGGGCTGGATATCTTGGGCCCGTTCCCTCGAGCGCCTGGGGGCTACCGCTACCTCTACTTCGCCATCGACAAGTTCACCAAGTGGGCAGAAGTAGAAGCTGTCCGCACCATCCCGGCCGGCTCCGCGGTCAAGTTCATCAAGGGTCTCGTGAGCCATTTTGGGGTCCCCAACCGCATCATCACCGATAACGGCTCGCAGTTCACTAGTAATCTCTTCAAGACGTATTGTGCTAACCTTGGAACGCAGATCTGCTACGCTTCGGTGGCACACCCCCGGAGCAATGGTCAGGCCGAACGCGCCAACACGGAGGTCCTGAGGGGCCGCAAGACCAGGACCTTCAAGAAGAAGCTCGAGGCCTGCGGCAGGGGCTCGCATGACGAGCTCCGGTCCGTGTTGTGGTTCATCCGCACCACCGCCACCAAGCCAACGGGCGAGACCCCATTCTTCCTCGTCTACGGAGCAGAAGCGGTTCTCCCTCATGAGGTCAAACATCGCTCGCGCGGGTCCTGGCGTTTGATGAGGCGCAGCAGGACGCCATGCGGGGGATGGACCTCGTGTTGGGGGAGGAACGCCGTCGTGAAGCCACGATACGGACAGCAAGATATCAGCAGGCGCTGCGACGGTACCACTGCCGCAACATCCGCTCCAGGATGCTCGAGGTGGGTGACCTCGTCCTAAGGCGGGTGCTCTCCAGGGAAGGGCTGCATAAGCTCTCACCCATGTGGGAGGGCCCGTTTAGGGTCGCCCACGTCTCCAGGCCTGGCGCCGCGCGCCTGGAGACGCAGAACGGGGTACCCATCCAGAACACCTGGAACATCCAACACCTGCGGAAGTTCTACCCATGAAGAAAGGCCAAGTGCCTGTGAAGGTCTCCGCTCGTGACACTCTCACATAATAATGAGTGGGGCTGGACACACCCCGGAGTCTCAAGAGTGCCGCCCTCGGGCCTCTGGGGCTCCCTCCCACGTCCTAGTGGCAGCACTTAGCTCCACGCTGGTGAGAAGACAAGAAGACTAGACTAGGTGCCGGACGCGGCCTTTCATTTGCTTTCCGTGGTTGGCTCGCCCCTCTTTAATCGAAATTTGCTTTTCGGTGTTCCTCGCCAATTTCGTTCCATCGCCTTCCGCCTCTGTTTCTACCTTCGGTTCTCTGTTTAGCATGTACTCTCTCATGCGTCCCTCGTGAGGGGGCTGGACAGGTGCCCTCGTCAGTGTCTTGTTTTTTTCGCGAGGCACTCTCATTCGAGCCACAAGCTAGCGCTCCTCTCTTAATTCGTGCCCCTCAGGTACCATGATGCGAGGCGCTGGGTCATGGCCGGCGGCGCGCGACCAGGGCTCGGAATCCCCAAACTAACAAATTTTTGCAGTTCCTAAACGCCTCGCCAGGTACGGAGGAATGCGCGCCTCGTGAGGCGGAAACTACTCCAAGCACGCCAAGCTAAGTTATTCCTACGTGCCTACATAAGACATTGACATTGCGACGCAACACACGGACGATAAACATAGCATAACAACTTGGAACCGTAGTTTGTTGCATGCCCCTGCGAGGCCCCATACTCGTCTCTCTCTTGATGCAGGAAGAAAAGGAAGAACAAAACAAAAGCGGCGCATGCCTCTACAGCGGCTCGCGAGGACGGACCCGTGGCGCTCTCCTGAGCTCAGCCGGACCCTTCCTCGTGCTTCACTGAGATGCGACAGCGAGACGACCCGCTGCCACCTTCGAAGCAAGCACGGCGGCGCGGCGGCTGGCCGTAGTCACCGCTGCTGGAGCTGTCGCCGGAGGGAGAACTGTGACGCCCTCGATACAATCGTACACTAATCATACACGCAAAGGTGTACGATCAAGATCAAGGACTCACGGGAAGATATCACAACACAACTCTAGACACAAAATAAAATAATACAAGCTTTATATTACAAGCCAGGGGGCTCGAGGGCTTGAATACATAAGCTCGAATACACAAGGGTCAGCGGAAGCAACAATTATCTGAGTACAGACATAAGTTAGACAAGTTTGCCTTAAGAAGGCTAGCACAAAAGCATCTACGATCGAAAAGGCAAGGCCTCCTGCCTGGGAGCCTCCTAACTACTCCTGGTCGTCGGCGGTCTCCACTTGGTAGTAGGCACCCACGGGGTAGTAGCAGTCGTCGTCGAAGGTGGCGTCTGGATCCTGGGCTCCACCATCTGGTTGCGACATCCGAGAAGAAAGGAAAGAGGTGGAAAAAGAGGGAGCAAAGCAACCGTGAGTACTCATCCAAAGTACTCGCAAGCAAGGATCTACACTACATATGCAACATTATCAAAGGAAGGCTGTATATGTGGACTGAGCTGCAGAAATGCCAGAATAGAGAGGAGGCCTAGTCCTATCGAAGACTAGCATCTTCTGGAAACCACCATCTTGCAGCAACAGGAGGAAGTAGAGTAGCATAAAGTAAAGTAGTAGAAGTGTTATCAACCTCGGCCAGAGATCCTTTCTCGACTCCCTGCGAGAAAGCAATCCCAGAGCCATACTATGCATTTCTCATCACAATCCAATTCTCATCACAAGTATTCAGTTCTAGTTGTATCGATCGAGATACAAGTGTCCGTTACCGTAGGACAAGCTATCGATAGATGTTTTCTTCCCTGCAGGGGTGCACCAACTTACCCACCACGCTCGATTAACTCCGGCCGGACACACTTTCCTGGGTCATGCCCGGCCTCGGCCAAACAATACACCGCAACCCGACCTAGGCTTAATAGAAAGGTCAAGCACGCCGGACTAAACCTATGCCCCCAGGGGTCATGGGCCATCGCCCTGGGAACTCCTGCACGTTGCGTGGGCGGCCGGTGAGCAGACCTAGCTACCTCCTTAAAAAAGGCGGGAGCTTACCAGTCCAACCCGGCGCGCGCCGCTCAGTCGCATGACGTCTATTAAGCTTCGGCTGATGCATACGACGCAGAACGCCCATACTATGCCCACGTGATGGTTAGTGCTATCAGGCCAGAGGCCCCTCGGATCAAATATCCAAATCGTAGTGGATTAGGCACGCGCGGTAACAAGCAGAGACTCACGAAAGATGTGACCCCGTCACCCCGTCTCGAGGACTTGTGGCAAGGGCAAGGAATGCCCGGCCAAGCCTCGTAATTATCTCGCGGGCACCTTCCAGGTCAACCCGACTCCACATCACTCGCAATTATGCTCGCGCGGGTACCCCTCAGGGTCGACCCGTCTTTAGTAACAAGGTTCAGTGTAAAGTCATAGTAACCATAGTAACCGTGTGTCTAACACCAAGAGGAAAACCTGAGGAATCACCCTTGACGGATTCCACTTGATGTAATCATCAAGGTGAACGTAAGAGGAATCATCCCCGAGGTTCACACTTGAGGGGTTGCACGACAGAGTCGTATCGGAAGTGGTTAAGGCGGAATCACCCTCGATGACCACGACCGAATAGCTACACTACAGGGTTAACATCAGAAGTGCTGTAGAGGTCTCACCCTCGGCACTCGATAGTAACCCAGTAGTGTCGAGCAACTAAGGGGAAAGTGATGTGCGGTGCCGGGGCCTGGTCTTCGATCCCGTTGATCGGGTCTTCGATGATGAAGCAGGGGCAACAAGGATAAGGTGGGGGTCACTGGTGGATCACTAACCAACCTATACTAAGAAGTTTAGGATAAGCAGGTAGGTAACAATGAACAGGTTACAAAAGAGGCTATGCATCAGAATAGGAGCAAACAATAACAGTAGCAAAATCTAATGCAAGCATGAGAGAATGGAATGAGCGATATCGGGATGATCAAAGGGGGGGCTTACCTAGTTGCTCTGGCAAGGAGGGGTCGTCGTCGACGTAGTCGATCACCGGGGCATCATCGGCCTCGGGGTCTATCGGAGAGAATAGGGGGAAGAAACAGTAAATATAAGCAAACAGATGCAACGCTAAGCATGACATGACGATAAGCAGAACTAGGGTCGACCTAACGTAGTAATACACGTTGCGGACGGAGGGGATAAACATCCGAGGATGAATTCCCGACGTTAGGTGGATTCCGGACAAAGGAAAAGAGTGGGAAGTTCCAAGTTCAGCATGCTAAGGGCATGTGACAGATGAACGGACCGTGTATTCGGATTCATTGGATTTTTCTGAGGAACTTTCATGTAGAAAACATTTTCATCAGAGTTACGGTTTATTTTCTATGAATTTTCAAAGATTAAACAATTTTCTGGAATTACTTAAATTAACAGAAAAGGAATATGACGTCAGCATGACGTATGTGTGACGCCAGCAGTCAACAGTTCGGTTGACTGGTCAAAACTAACATGGGGGACCCACCTGTCATAGATAGTGGGTTAAACAGAGTTGAAACTAATCTAAATTTAGTTAGTAAAACTACTGGGCCCACGTGTCAGTGTCTAGTTAAGCTAATTAATTTATTATAAAATCCTTTAGCTAATTAGTGGTGGTGGGGCTCATTTGTCAGCAGCTGGGCTGGTCCAGTCAGCAGAGCTGACCGGTCAACAGGCCGGCCGGGCCCCTGGGGCCCACGGGTCAGTGACCTAGGTGGTGGCCCGGGGGTGGCCCACATGGCGCCAGCTCGGCGGAGCTGCCGGAGTGGCTCCGACGAGCTCGTGCGCGGCGGCCGAACGCCGACGAGGTGGGAAATCGCCTATGGTTCACCATTTCGCGTGCCACGACTTGCGTTCGAAAGCTAGGAGGAAGTCGCGTCGACTGGTGCTGCTAGACTATGCCTGGAAGGCCGGAAACGTCGGCGGCGTCGAGCTTGGCGGCAGTGGCTTTCGGGCGTGCTCGCGCTGGTCGCTGCAGGGCACGACAAGGACCGTGGAAGGTGGCGTTGGACTGATGGGAGCGTGCTGAGCACGATGCCGTGCTCGTCCGAGCTGGACGGAGAGTGTGGACACGGCGACGAGTACGGCGGCGGAGGCGCGCTACTGCCAGGACGGTGGCTACGGCTAGGGGCGCGGTGAGGCGAGGAAGGAGAGGGCAGAGGACGGAGTGGAGCTCACCGAGCGGTCAAGAAAGACCCTTGGTGGCTTAGGAGCAGCAGAGCTCGCCGGGGAGGAAGGGGATCGCCGGCGGCCGTCGAGGAAGAAGACGATGCGTGCGGCGACAATGGAGCTCCCCCGTTCCGATCCAAGGGCATAGGCGACGTAGGTGAAGGCGCCGACGCTACTGGACATGCGCAAATGGCGCGGGGTGGTCGGCGGCCGCGCCTATGGCGAGGACTAGGCGACGGTGTCGTCGGCCCTTCTCCAAATCCGCGGAGAGGGAGAGGGGTAGAAATGGATGAGGACGCGAGGGGGAGTGGGGTGGTGCAAGTGGAGGCGGGGATCGAGGAGTCGAGGAGGCGCAGGCCTTATCCCCTCGCCCGGGCGTCGCCGGCGAGGCGGGTCCGGCGGGGACGGCGCCTGTAGCGACTCGGGTCGTGGAACAGTGCGAGGGGAAGACGACCGGGGAGGGGGAGTGGGCTGGCCAGCTGGAGTGGGCCGGCCCAGGTGGGTGTAGTCTAGGGAGGGGGGGTTGCGCTCTCTCTCTCCCTTTTCCTTTTCTTTTATTTTTTTTCAGCAGCTTTTGCATTTTCCTTTTAGCCAATAATGACTTTGCAAAAATTATGCCATTGGCCAAAACAATTTCAAAGAATTAAAGTGCACTGCCACAAAAAGGTTGGGAGGCTTTTGGAATAGTTGCCAATTTTATAAATTAAAAAGGGCATTTAATTTATTGCTTAGGTCACTGTTTTAAGTAGTTTAGGCCACTTAAACCCTTTGCAAAAATGTTGGTTCACCACCATTATTAGTTGTGGAAAATTTGGCACTTGATGAACATTTTTGTTTTCATGTTTGAGAAATTTTGAATTTCACTTAGCATTTGAATTTGCATTCAAAGGGGAAGTTGAAAGAACCATGAGATAATAATGATCAGGCACATGTTTAGCAAGAAGATTAACTTAACCCCAGGGGTTACTGTAGCATCATTACACCGGGGTGTTACAACTCTCCTCCTCTAAAAGAAATTCTCGTCCCGAGAATTAAGAGGTAGAAGGGAACAGATCGGGGTATTCAGCACGGAGGTTATCCTTGCGTTCCCAAGTGGCTTCATCTTTAGAATGATTTGACCATTGCACCTTGAGGAACCTGGTAACCTTCTGGCGTGTTCGACGTTCAGCTTCTTCAAGAATGCAGATCGGATGCTCTTTGTATGTGAGATCATCTTGCACTTCAATCAGCTCCGGATCCACTTCACGTTCCGGATCCTTGAAGCATCGACGAAGTTGTGATATGTGGAAGACGTCATGAACGTGAGAGAACTGAGGTGGCAACTCCAGTTGATAAGCCACCAGTCCACGACGGGAGAGAATGCGGAAAGGACCAATGTAGCGCGGAGCTAGCTTGCCCTTGACTCCGAACCGATGAGTGCCTCTCAAAGGAGTGACACGCAAATAAGCTTGTTCACCAGGTTGATAAGTTGAACCCCAGTGTTTACGATCATAATTGCTCTTCTGGCGGGACTGGGCCGCCTTGAGATTATCCCGAACAATGCGAACCTGCTCTTCAGCTTGTTGAATAATGTCTGGACCAATGAGCATCCGTTCCCCAGTTTCTGACCAATTCAGAGGGGTTCGGCACTTACGTCCATAGAGCACTTCAAAGGGTGCCATCTTCAAGCTGGCTTGATAGCTGTTGTTATAAGAGAACTCCGCATAAGGAAGAGATTCTTCCCACTTCTTGCCGAAAGAAATAACACAAGCTCGAAGCATGTCTTCAAGAATTTGATTGACCCGCTCGACATGGCCTTGGGATTGGGGATGATAAGCAGTGCTCCAGGTAATATTAGTTCCCATTGCCTCTTGGAAACTATCCCAGAACTTTGAAGTGAATATACTGCCGCGGTCTGAACTGATCTCCTTCGGAATGCCGTGGAGTGACACAATTCTGGAGATATACAAGTTTGCTCATTGACTAGCAGTGATTGTCTCCTTGACTGGCAGAAAGTGAGCAACCTTCGAGAATTGGTCGATGACGACAAAGATAGCATCGTTACCTTTCTGAGACTTGGGAAGGCCAGTGACAAAGTCCATTTGGATCTTATCCCACTTCCATTCAGGAATTGGAAGCGGTTGTAGAAGTCCAGCCGGTTTCTGATGTTCTGCTTTGACGCGACGACAAACGTCACATTCTTCAATATATCGAGCAATGTCTTGCTTCATATTAGACCACCAGTACTTCTGACGGATGTCTAGATACATCTTGGTACTTCCCGGATGAATAGAGAGAGGGGTGTCATGCGCTTCTTTCATCACCTTCTCTGTCATAAGCTCGAACCGGGGTACTACAATGCGATCTCTGAAGTATAAGGTTTCATCTTCACCAAGTGAGAAATCTCTGGATTTCTCTAAGGCAAGATCCTTTTTCATCAAATCAACGTGAGCATCTTTGGCTTGAGCAGACTTAATTGCTTTCAGCAGAGTTTGTTCCAGGACAAGGTTATTCAGAGAACCCTGTGGAACTAGTTGAAGGTTCAGCTTGCATAGCTCTTCATAAAAGGCAGGGTTGAGCTTTGTAGACCATGTGATTGTTGCAATAAGACTTACGGCTCAGGGCATCGGCCATTACATTAGCCTTGCCAGGGGTATAGGATATACCGCAGTTGTAGTCAGCAATAGCTTCCATCCATCGCTGCTGACGGAGGTTCAGATCTGGCTGAGTAAACAGGTACTTCAGACTCTGATGGTCGGTGAAGATCTCACAACGATTACCGAGAAGGTATTGTCGCCATAGCTTCAGTTCAAAGATAACCGCAGCAAGCTCGAGGTCGTGAACTGGGTAGTTCTCTTCGTGAGCACGCACTTGACGGGAGGCATAAGCAATCACTCTGCGCTCTTGCATTAGGACACAGCCTAATCCTTGTCGTGAAGCGTCGCAATAGATGACGAAGTCTTTGCGAGAATCAGGGGGAGCAAGCACTGGGGCAGAAGTCAGCTTGTCCTTGAGTGCTTGGAAACTTTCCTGACATTTGTCTGTCCAATCAAACTTAACGCCTTTGTGTAGCAGATTGGTCAGTGGCTTGGCGACCTTGGAGAAGTTCTCGACAAAGCGGCAACAATAGCTAGCTAGTCCGAGAAAGCTTCTGACTTGCTTGACAGTCTTCGGAGGGGTCTAGTCAAGAATAGCCTGAACTCGCTCTGGGTTGACGGCAATACCATCCTTGGAGATGACATGCCCAAGGTAGGTGACTTCGGGTAACCAGAATTCGCACTTGGAATACTTGGCATAAAGTTGATGCCCTCGAAGCTTCTCTAGAACAAGTCGAAGATGTTCAACATGTTCTTCTTTGTTCTTCGAATATACCAGGATATCATCCAGATAGACTACGACGAACTTGTCGAGGTAATCCATGAATATATAGTTCATCAAACGAGAGAATGTAGCTGGAGCATTGGTCAAGCCAAAAGACATGACGGTGTACTCGTAAGAACCATAACGAGTGACGAATGCGGTCTTTGGAATATCCTCTTCACGAACACGGATCTGGTGGTAACCCAACCTCAAGTCGAGTTTAGAGAAAATCGATGAACCAGCCAGTTGATCATACAGATCATTGATCCGAGGAAGGGGATATTTGTTCTGAATTGTAGCTTGGTTGATAGGACGGTAGTCTTGGACCAAACGGTTCGTTCCGTCCTTCTTCTTGATGAAGAGAGAAGGTGCTCCCCAAGCAGAGGAACTTGGACGAATGAAACCCTTGCGAAGAGATTTGTCGATTTCCTCCTTAAGTTCAAGGAGTTCATGAGGTGGCATCTTGTAGGGTCGTTTGGCAATAGGAACGGTGCCTGGTTTCAAGTCGATGACGAACTCGACAGCCCGGGCAGGGGGTATTCCTGGAAGTTCTTCTAGAAATACGTCTTGGAAGTCGTGAACGACTGGAATCTTTTCAATTCCCTCAAGAGGTGATGCGTTCAATGCATTCAAAGCATAAAGTCGTGCTTCAGTGTTTTGAACAAGCTGAGCATGGTAGGTTACTATCTCATCGGAAGGATGTAGGAGGTGAACGACCTTGGTGGCGCAAACGATAGAGGCAGTATGCGCTTTCAACCATTCCATTCCCAGAATGAGGTCAATATTGGAAGACTCCAGAATAATGGGAGAAACAAGGAATTCCAACCCTTCAATTTCAACGGGGACGTCGCGACCAATCATGGTAGTTCGACACTGACCCGAAGGGGTGCGTACCACTATCGGAGTGTTCATGGGCTCGTATCGAATGTCATGTGCGTAAGCAAAATTTTCTGACATGAATGAATGCGATGCTCCTGAATCGAATAAAACAGAAGCCGGTACTGAATTAACGAGAAGAGTACCCATCACCGTGGCAGGCTGGTCTTGAGCTTCATTCAGATCAACATGATTAGCCTGACCACGACCATAAGGTCTGGCATTATTGTTATGGGGCTGATTGCTACGACCAGTTGAAGGCAGAGCCAGCTGGCTCTTTTTCTGATTGCACTCTTTAGCAAGGTGGCCTGGGCGGCCACATCTGAAGCACAGACCATCATTGGGATCGGGAGCAGGGGCTCGAGGTGGTACAGTTCGAAGAGACTGTCTCTACGGTGGAGGGGGAAGACGAGGTGCGGCATAAGACTGTCTTGGTGCAGGTGCAGTTGGACGATACATGCTGTGGGGGATCCATATCCGACGCTTCTGCGCTGACGGGCCCGAAGATGAGCCAGCGTCACGACTGCGCCTGAGGGATCCCTGGTGTTCCTGAAGACCAGTCTCAACCTGAATAGCCTTGTTCACCAAGGTGGCAAAGTCGGCAAAGTCATGAACGAGCAGTGCTAGCTTGATATCAGGGTGAAGTCCATCACGAAACTTCTCTTGCTTACGAGCATCAGTTGCAATGTCTTCTTCAGCATAACGTGACAAGTCCAGAAATTCCCGTTGATAAGCATCTACAGACTTGTTGCCTTGGGTGAGGTTACATAAATCTCGCTTCTTCCTGTCCATGATTCCCTGAGGAATGAAGCGGGCACGGAAGGCAGCTTGGAAATCCGGCCAAGTGATGACCGTTCCAGCAGGTAGGGTACGCCTGTGGCTGTCCCACCATTGAGCAGCAGGACCCTTGAGGAAGAAGGATGCGAAGGTGACATAGCTGGCAGGGGCAACACTAGCGGACTCCATTTCATACGTGATGTCGCAGAGCCAGTCATCAGCATCAAGGGGTTGAGTTGAGCTGCGGTAGATAGTTGGGTTGAGGCGCATGAAGTCCTGCAGAGTTGCCGGGGTTGGCTATTGATTCATATTCGGACGAGGAAACTGGGCCATCATTCCTTCCATGAACTGGTGGTTCAGCTCAAATTGTTGCATCATTCCGGCAAAGAATTCGGGCGGTGGTGAATCGTTGGCACCACGGCCACGACCAGCAGGTCTAACCATCCTGCTAACAAGTAACAGGGGGGTAGTTCAGCATTGAGCATTTGCAAAGACAAGGATCATTCATGATGAAACATGCATAAAGAAAGAGGTACGATGGATACCACTTAGTAGTCAACATGACAGTGTGTGCACTACTCAAAATACTATTCTAAGGAATAGCTATGGCTTATCCAACTTTGGGGTGAATGTGGTCACGGGATCCTAATGTTAGAGTTAGTAAATTCGTTTAACGCGAATAGAAGAGAGATCAGAGTCCCAGAGTATAGATGAGGAGTAAAAGATCCTAATACCACCCAATGGCGACGTGGGCCCGTAAGCCACACAGCCAATGTTAGTAAAAGTTTTTCAGTGACTAGACTCAACTTCGGCCAAGGAGTTGGAAAGGGGGCTACCTACAGGCAGTCGGCTCTGATACCAACTTGTGTCGCCCTCGATTCAATCGTACACTAATCATACACGCAAAGGTGTACGATCAAGATCAAGGACTCACGGGAAGATATCACAACACAACTCTAGACACAAAATAAAATAATACAAGCTTTATATTACAAGCCAGGGGGCTCGAGGGCTCGAATACATAAGCTCGAATACACAAGGGTCAACGGAAGCAACAATTATCTGAGTACAGACATAAGTTAGACAAGTTTGCCTTAAGAAGGCTAGCACAAAAGCATCTACGATCGAAAAGGCAAGGCCTCCTGCCTGGGAGCCTCCTAACTACTCCTGGTCGTCGGCGGTCTCCACTTGGTAGTAGGCACCCTCGGGGTAGTAGCAGTCGTCGTCGAAGGTGGCGTCTGGATCCTGGGCTCCACCATCTGGTTGCGACATCCGAGAAGAAAGGAAAGAGGTGGAAAAAGAGGGAGCAAAGCAACCGTGAGTACTCATCCAAAGTACTCGCAAGCAAGGATCTACACTACATATGCAACATTATCAAAGGAAGGCTGTATATGTGGACTGAGCTGCAGAAATGCCAGAATAGAGAGGAGGCCAAGTCCTATCGAAGACTAGCATCTTCTGGAAACCACCATCTTGCAGCAACAGGAGGAAGTAGAGTAGCATAAAGTAAAGTAGTAGAAGTGTTATCAACCTCGGCCAGAGATCCTTTCTCGACTCCCTGCGAGAAAGCAATCCCAGAGCCATACTATCCATTTCTCATCACAATCCAATTCTCATCACAAGTATCCAGTTCTAGTTGTATCGATCGGGATACAACTCCAAGTGTCTGTTACTGTAGGACAGGCTATCGATAGATGTTTTCTTCCCTGCAGGGGTGCACCAACTTACCCACCACGCTCGATTAACTCCGGCCGGACACACTTTCCTGGGTCATGCCCGGCCTCGGCCAAACAATACACCGCAACCCGACCTAGGCTTAATAGAGAGGTCAAGCACGCCGGACTAAACTTATGCCCCCAGGGGTCATGGGCCATCGCCCCGGGAACTCCTGCACGTTGCGTGGGCGGCCGGTGAGCAGACCTAGCTACCTCCTTAAAAAAGGCGGGAGCTTACCAGTCCAACCCGGCGCGCGCCGCTCAGTCGCATGACGTCTATTAAGCTTCGGCTGATGCATACGACGCAGAACGCCCATACTATGCCCACGTGATGGTTAGTGCTATCAGGCCAGAGGCCCCTCGGATCAAATATCCAAATCGTAGTGGATTAGGCACGCGCGGTAACAAGCAGAGACTCACGAAAGATGTGACCCCGTCACCCCGTCTCGAGGACTTGTGGCAAGGGCAAGGAATGCCCGGCCAAGCCTCGTAATTATCTCGCGGGCACCTTCCAGGTCAACCCGACTCCACATCACTCGCAATTATGCTCGCGCGGGTACCCCTCAGGGTCGACCCGTCTTTAGTAACAAGGTTCAGTGTAAAGTCATAGTAACCATAGTAACCGTGTGTCTAACACCAAGAGGAAAACCTGAGGAATCACCCTTGACGGATTCCACTTGATGTAATCATCAAGGTGAACGTAAGAGGAATCACCCCCGAGGTTCACACTTGAGGGGTTGCACGACAGAGTCGTATCGGAAGTGGTTAAGGCGGAATCACCCTCGATGACCACGACCGAATAGCTACACTATAGGGTTAACATCAGAAGTGTTGTAGAGGTCTCACCGTCGGCACTCGATAGTAACCCAGTAGTGTCGAGCAACTAAGGGGAAAGTGATGTGCGGTGCTGGGGCCTGGTCTTCGATCCCGTTGATCGGGTCTTTGATGATGAAGCAGGGGCAACAAGGACAAGGTGGGGGTCACTGGTGGATCACTAACCAACCTATACTAAGAAGTTTAGGATAAGCAGGTAGGTAACAATGAACAGGTTACAAAAGAGGCTATGCATCAGAATAGGAGCAAACAATAACAGTAGCAAAATCTAATGCAAGCATGAGAGAATGGAATGAGCGATATCGGGATGATCAAAGGGGGGCTTACCTAGTTGCTCTGGCAAGGAGGGGTCGTCGTCGATGTAGTCGATCACCGGGGCATCATCGGCCTCGGGGTCTATCGGAGAGAATAGGGGGAAGAAACAGTAAATATAAGCAAACAGATGCAACGCTAAGCATGACATGACGATAAGCAGAACTAGGGTCGACCTAACGTAGTACTACACGTTGCAGACGGAGGGGATAAACATCCGAGGATGAATTCCCGATGTTAGGTGGATTCCGGACAAAGGAAAAGAGGGGGAAGTTCCAAGTTCAGCATGCTAAGTGCATGTGACAGATGAACGGACCGCGTATTCGGATTCGTTGGATTTTTCTGAGCAACTTTCATGTAGAAAACATTTTCATCAGAGTTACGGTTTATTTTCTATGAATTTTCAAAGATTAAACAATTTTCTGAAATTACTTAAATTAACAGAAAAGGAATATGACGTCAGCATGACGTATGTGTGACGCCAGCAGTCAAAAGTCCGGTTGACTGGTCAAAACTAACATGGGGGACCCACCTGTCATAGACAGTGGGTTAAACAGAGTTCAAACTAATCTAACTTTAGTTAGTAAAACTACTGGGCCCACGTGTCAGTGTCTAGTTAAGCTAATTAATTTATTATAAAATCCTTTAGCTAATTAGTGGTGGTGGGGCCCATTTGTCAGCAGCTGGGCTGGTCCAGTCAGCAGAGCTGACCGGTCAACAGGCCGGCCGGGCCCCTGGGGCCCACGGGTCAGTGACCTAGGTGGTGGCCCGGGGGTGGCCCACACGGCGCCAGCTCAGCGGAGCTGCCGCAGTGGCTCCGGCGAGCTCGTGCGCGGCGGCCGAACGCCGACGAGGTCGGAAATCGCCTATGGTTCACCATTTCGCGTGCCACGACTTGCGTTCGAAAGCTAGGAGGGAGCCGCGTCGACTCGTGCTGCTAGACTACGCCGGGGTGGCCGGAAACGTCGCCGGCGTCGAGCTTGGCGGCGGTGGCTTTCGGGCGTGCTCGCGCTCGTCGCTGCAGGGCACGGCAAGGACCGTGGAAGGTGGCGTTGGACTGATGGGAGCGTGCTGAGCACGATGCCGTGCTCGTCCGAGCTGGACGGAGAGTGTGGACACGGCGACGAGTACGGCGGCGGAGGCGCGCTACGGCCAGGACAGTGGCTACGGCTAGGGGCGCGGTGAGGCGAGGAAGGAGAGGGCAGAGGACGGAGTGGAGCTCACCGAGCGGTCAAGAAAGACCCTTGGTGGCTTAGGAGCAGCAGAGCTCGCCGGGGAGGAAGGGGATCGCCGGCGGCCGTCGAGGAAGAAGACAATGCGTGCGGCGACAGTGGAGCTCCCCCGCTCCGATCCAAGGGCGTAGGCGACGTAGGTGAAGGCGCCGGCGCTACTGGACATGCGCAAACGGCGCGGGGTGGCCGGCGGCCGCGCCTATGGTGAGGACTAGGCAACGGTGTCGTCGGCCCTTCTCCAAATCCGCGGAGAGGGAGAGGGGGAGAAATGGATGAGGACGCCAGGACGCCAGGGGGAGTGGGTGGTGCAAGTGGAGGCGGGGATCAAGGAGTCGAGGAGGCGCATGCCTTATCCCCTCACCCGGGCGTCGCCGGCGAGGCGGGTCCGGCGGGGACGGCGCCTGTAGCGACTCGGGTCATGGAACAGTGCGAGGGGGAAGACGACCGGGGAGGGGGAGTGGGCTGGCCAGCTGGAGTGGGCCTGCCCAGGTGGGTGTAGTCAAGGGAGGGGGGGTTGCTCTGTCTCTCTCTCCCTTTTCCTTTTCTTTTAGTTTTTATTTTTTTATTTTTAGCAGCTTTTGCATTTTCCTTTTAGCCAATAATGACTTTGCAAAAATTATGCCACTGGCCAAAACAATTTCAAAGAATTAAAGTGCACTGCCACAAAAAGGTTGGGAGGCTTTTGGAATAGTTGCCAATTTTATAAATTAAAAAGGGCATTTAATTTATTGCTTAGGTCACTATTTTAAGTAGTTTAGGCCACTTAAACCCTTTGCAAAAATGTTGGTTCACCACCAATATTAGTTGTGGAAAATTTGGCACTTGATGAACATTTTTGTTTTCATGTTTGAGAAATTTTGAATTTCACTTAGCATTTGAATTTGCATTCAAAGGGGAAGTTGAAAGAAACATGAGATAATAATGATCAGGCACATGTTTAGCAAAAAGATTAACTTAACCCCAGGGGTTACTGTAGCATCATTACACCGGGGTGTTACAAGAACCGCCGTAGCTGGGCGCGAGGTCGTCCTCGCCCTCATATCGACCGTCGTCAAGGCCAAGCACCTCGCCGCCGTCGTTGTCCTCCGGACAGTACCCGACGCGGCGGCCGTCTTCTCCGAACACCCTCATGTAGAAGGTCGCGTTGCCGTCGTACTTGAAGTGGAGGGTGCACCGCCTGCCCAGGCCGCGCGCGCGGGTAAACGTCTGCCAGCCGCGGGCCAGGGCCACGTTGCCAGCAACGGAGACCTTGACCGCAACCCACGAAGCTTTGCTACAGCAGCCGTCCGCCTGCAGCCAGAGCCCGCCTAGACCTGCGGTCGGCAGCTCGCCGGCGAAGAAGTGCGAGAGCTGAAGCCAGGTGCTGACCGGATTCTCCGACCAAACGACGTACTCTGGCAGCACCTCTGCCGAGTGAAAGCACGGCCGAGGAGGCCGTGCGACCATGGCGCGCCTCCCCTCACTGACGGGGCTACCGCGATCTGGCCGAGCCTCACCCCGAGAAGAGGCACCGCCGCGGCAGCGAGGAGCCGCGGCAAGGGTCGCGGCGTGCTTGCGGGGATGGCTGCGCCCACGCTTGGGCGGCAGGGAGCCGGGCCCCTCTCGGTGAGCCTTCCCCTTCTCCGCGGCCGAGAACCTCTTCGTGGGCGCCATTGGTGTCGCTACTGACAATGGAGCAAGGGAGAAGAAGCGAGCGGAATGGGAAGAGATGGGCGACGGGGGCTCCGCCCCCTTCCTCATTTATAGCCCAAGGGAGGCCAACCGTTGATCACCACGTTCCCAGGTAATGATAACCCTTTTTGCATGCAGCAGGGACTCGTCAAGTCGGGCAGTTACTGAGGCAGCATGGGGAAGCGGAGACGCCCACGTCCAATCAATCGCCACGCGTCGAGCGGGGCCGCACGCTGTTGGGGCCCGCGGCGCTCCGCACTTGCCCTTTGGCTTCGCCTCGAAGCCAAGTCTGAGCGCGCCTTGGGCCCGGGGGATACTGTCGGCGTTCTGGGAACGGGGGTCCCCAGACTTGCATGCCTGCGGCGTACGGCGTGGCTCCACAAGCGGGCCCGTACGACCCATCTTCACCAGCAAGTACTCAAGACCCTCGCGAGGGGCCAAGCCTCGCGAGGCGGACGACACAAGACCTCCTCAGGGGCGGCCTCACCAGGCTAGCTCGCGAGGGGCGAAGAGATCAAGGCAAGGGGTACCTCGCGAGGTTTCCCATGACGTAAGCCATGACGATCAAGGCCAGGCGGGCGCCAACGATCGCAGTGTCCTCGTTTCCTCTTTGGTGCTAAGAAGGCAAGCGCAGGCGAAGAGTACCGAGGCATCAGGCAAAGGTTTCCATATGGGTGCAACGAGACCAAGACCAGCAGGACGGCAGGACGGAGGTCACCGTGGAGCCCAAGACGGCGTCACCACCAGAGCCTTTGGCAGGCGAAGACCACCTTTAGTCAGGATATCTTGTACTAGTTGTCCCCCTTCAAACTGGCCGTTGTGGCATCCCTTCCCGCTCAATATTTGGGAAGAGGGCCCGGGCCTCTATAAATAGGACTAGCCACCTCCATAGCAGGGGATCGAAACCTTCACCAGTTCACCAAGCACAAGAACACCTCTCCTCAGGAGGTTGTTCTTCCCTTGTACTGTTCATCATCAGCCTCCAAGACAATCCTCCACCACCACACAAGAGTAGGGTATTACACCACATCGGTGGCCCGAACCAGTATAAATCTTGTGTCCTTTGTGTTGTGAGTTCGTCGAGTTTAGCCCTAGAGATCGCGGTGAGGGTGAGGGCGCGATTAGGTAGGGGGAGATCTCCGCGCGCACCCCAGTGTCCGAACCTTAAGGGTTTTGCCGGAACCCGAAATTCGACACACTCGTCCGTCTCTCTGCCGCCCGTCGGTGCTAGATAAACCGCTGCCCTGGTGGGCCAGCCATAGTCATCCCTCTCCACACCACTCCTCGTATTGAATCCTGTTGGAAATATGCCCTAGAGGCAATAATAAAATGGTTATTATTATATTTCCTTGTTCATGATAATTGTCTATTGTTCATGCTATAATTGTGTTATCCGGAAATCGTAATACATGTGTGAATACATAGACCACAACATGTCCCTAGTGAGCCTCTAGTTGACTAGCTCGTTGATCAACAGATAGTCATGGTTTCCTGACTATGGACATTGGATGTCATTGATAATGGGATCACATCATTAGGAGAATGATGTGATGGACAAGACCCAATCCTAAGCATAGCACAAGATCGTGTAGTTCGTTTGCTAGAGCTTTTCCAAATGTCAAGTATCATTTCCTTAGACCATGAGATTTTGCAACTCCCGGATACCATAGGAGTGCTTTGGTTGTGCCAAACGTCACAACGTAACTGGGTGGCTATAAAGGTGCACTACGGGTATCTCCGAAAGTGTCTGTTGGGTTGGCACGAATCGAGACTGGGATTTGTCACTCCGTTTGACGGAGAGGTATCTCTGGGCCCACTCAGTAATGCATCATCATAATGAGCTCAATGTGACCAAGTGTTTGGTCATGGGATCATGCATTACGGTACGAGTAAAGTGACTTGCCGGTAACGAGATTGAACAAGGTATTGGGATACCAACGATTGAATCTCAGGCAAGTAACGTACCGATTGACAAAGGGAATTGTATACGGGATTGATTGAATCCTCGACATCGTGGTTCATCCGATGAGATCATCGTGGAACATGTGGGAGCCAACATGGGTATCCAGATCCCGCTGTTGGTTATTGACCGGAGAGTCGTCTCGGTCATGTCTGCATGTCTCCCGAACCCGTAGGGTCTACACACTTAAGGTTCGGTGACGCTAGAGTTGTAGAGATATTAGTATGCGGTTAACCGAGTTGTTCGGAGTCCCGGATGAGATCCCGGACGTCACGAGGAGTTCCAGAATGGTTCGGAAGTCCTATTTTGGCCACCGGAAAATGTTCGGGTTTTTCGGTATTGTGCCGGGAAGGTTCTAGAAGGTTCTGAAGTGGGGCCCACCTGCATGGGGGGACCCACATGAACGTGGGTAGTGGGGGCAAGGCCCCACACCCATGGTCAAGGCGCACCAAGATCCCACCTTAGAAGGAATAAGATCATATCCCGAAGGGATAAGATCAAGATCCCTAAAAAAGGGGGATAACAATCGGTGGGGAAGGGAAATGATGGGATTTCTTTTCCCCACCTTTGCCAACGCCCCAATGGACTTGGAGGGCAAGAAACCAGCCCCCTCCACACCTATATATAGTGGGGAGGCGCATGGGAGCAGCACCCCAAGCCCTGGCGCCTCCCTCCCTCCCTTGACACCTCTTCCTCCCCGCTTGCGCTTGGCGAAGCCCTGCCGGGATCCCGCTACTTCCACCACCACACCGTCGTGCTGCTGGATCTCCATCAACTTCTCCTCCCCCCTTGCTGGATCAAGAAGGAGGAGACTTCCCCGCTCCGTACGTGTGTTGAAGGCGGAGGTGCCGTCCATTCGGCGCTAGGATCATCGGTGATTTGGATCACGTAGAGTACGACTCCATCAACCCCGTTCTCTTGAACGCTTCCGCGCGCGATCTACAAGGGTATGTAGATGCACTCCCCTCTCTCTCGTTGCTAGATGACTCCATAGATTTATCTTGGTGATACGTAGAAAATTTTAAATTTCTGCTACGATCCCCAATAGTGGCATCATGAGCCAGGTTTATGCGCAGTTTCTATGCACGAGTAGAACACAAACGTGTTGTGGGCGTAGATGTTGTCAATTTTCTTGCCACTACTTGTCATATCTTGTTTCGGCGGCATCGTGGGATGAAGCGGCCCGGACCGACCTTACACGTACGCTTACGTGAGACAGGTTCCACCGACTGACATGCACTAGTTGCATAAGGTGGCTAGCGGGTGTCTGTCTCTCCCACTTTAGTCGAATCGGATTCGATGAAAAGGGTCCTTATGAAGGGTAAATAGAAGTTGGCATATCACGTTGTGGTTTTACGTAGTTAAGAAACGTTCTTGCTAGAAACCTAGAAGCCACGTAAAAACATGCAACAACAATTAGAGGACGTCTAACTTGTTTTTGCAGCATATGCCTTGTGATGTGATATGGCCAAAAGGATGTGATGAATGAAATATATGTGATGTATGAGATTGATCATGTTCTTGTAATAGGAATCACGACTTGCATGTCGATGAGTATGACAACCGGCAGGAGCCATAGGAGTTGTCTTTATTTTTTGTATGACCTGCGTGTCATTGAATAACGCCATGTAAATTACTTTACTTTATTGCTAAACACGTTAGCCATAGAAGTAGAAGTAATCGTTGGCGTGACAACTTCATGAAGACACGATGATGGAGATCATGGTGTCATGCCGGTGACGAAGATGATCATGGCGCCCCGAAGATGGAGATCAAAGGAGCAATATGATACTGGCCATATCATGTCACTATTTGATTGCATGTGATGTTTATCATGTTTTACATCTTATTTGCTTAGAACGACGCTAGCCTGAATAAGATGATCCCTCGCAATAATTTCAAGAAAGTGTTCCCCCTAACTGTGCACCGTTGCGAAGGTTCGTTGTTTCGAAGCACCACGTGATGATCGGGTGTGATAGATTCTAACGTTCGAATACAACGGGTGTAAGCCAGATTTACACACGCAATACACTTAGGTTGACTTGACGAGCCTAGCATGTACAAACATGGCCTCGGAACACGGAAGACCGAAAGGTCGAGCATGAGTTGTATAGAAGATACGATCAACATGAAGATGTTCACCGATGTTGACTAGTCCGTCTCACGTGATGATCGGACACGGCCTAGTTGACTCGGATCATGTTTCACTTAGATGACTAGAGGGATGTCTGTCTGAGTGAGAGTTCATTGAATAATTTGATTAGATGAACTTAATTATCATGAACTTAGTCTAAAATCTTTACAATATGTCTTGTAGATCAAATGGCCCACGCTAATGTTGCCTTCAACTTCAACGCGTTCCTAGAGAAAACCAAGCTGAAAGATGATGGCAGCAACTATACGGACTGGGTCCGGAACCTGAGGATCATCCTCATAGCTGCCAAGAAAGATTATGTCCTAGAAGCACCGCTAGGTGACGCACCCATCCCAGAGAACCAAGACGTTATGAACGCTTGGCAGCAGCGTGCTGATGATTACTCCCTCGTTCAGTGCGGCATGCTTTACAGCTTAGAACCGGGGCTCCAAAAGCGTTTTGAGCAACACGGAGCATATGAGATGTTCGAAGAGCTGAAAATGGTTTTCCAAGCTCATGCCCGGGTCGAGAGATATGAAGTCTCCGACAAGTTCTTCAGTTGTAAGATGGAGGAAAATAGTTCTATCAGTGAGCACATACTCAAAATGTCTGGGTTACACAACCGCTTGACTCAGCTGGGAGTTAATCTCCCGGATGACGCGGTCATTGACAGAATCCTTCAGTCGCTTCCACCGAGCTACAAGAGCTTTGTGATGAACTTCAATATGCAGGGGATGGAAAAGACCATTCCTGAGGTATATTCAATGCTGAAATCAGCGGAGGTGGAGATCAAAAAGGAACATCAAGTGTTGATGGTGAATAAAACCACTAAGTTCAAGAAAGGCAAGGGTAAGAAGAACTTCAAGAAGGACGGCAAGGGAGTTTCCGCGCCCGGTAAGCCAGTTGCCGGGAAGAAGCCAAAGAATGGACCCAAGCCTGAGACTGAGTGCTTTTATTGCAAGGGAAGTGGTCACTGGAAGCGGAACTGCCCCAAGTACTTGGCGGACAAGAAGGCCGGCAACACCAAAGGTATATGTGATATACATGTTATTGATGTGTACCTTACCAGCACTCGTAGTAGCTCCTAGGTATTTGATACCGGTGTGGTTGCTCATATTTGTAACGCAAAGCAGGAGCTACGGAATAAACGGAGACTGGCAAAGGACGAGGTGACGATGCGCGTCGGGAATGGTTCCAAGGTCGATGTGATCGCCGTCGGCACGCTACCTCTACATTTACCTACGGGATTAGTTTTAAACCTCAATAATTGTTATTTAGTGCCAGCTTTGAGCATGAACATTGTATCAGGATCTCGTTTAATTCGAGATGGCTACTCATTTAAATCCGAGAATAATGGTTGTTCTATTTATATGAGATATGTTTTATGGTCATGCCCCGCTGGTTAATGGTTTATTCTTAATGAATCTCGAACGTAGTGTTACACATATTCATAGTGTGAGTACCAAAAGATGTAAGGTTGATAATGATAGTCCCACATACTTGTGGCACTGCCGTCTTGGTCACATTGGTGTCAAACGCATGAAGAAGCTCCATGCAGATGGACTTTTGGAGTCTCTTGATTACGAATCATTTGACACGTGCGAACCATGCCTCATGGGTAAGATGACCAAGACTCCGTTCTCCGGAACAATGGAGCGAGCAACCAACTTATTGGAAATCATACATACTGATGTGTGCGGTCCAATGAGTGTTGAGGCTCGCGGTGGCTATCGTTATGTTCTCACTCTCACTGATGACTTGAGTAGATATGGGTATGTCTACCTAATGAAACACAAGTCTGAGACCTTTGAAAAGTTCAAGGAATTTCAGAGTGAGGTTTAGAATCAACGTGACAGGAAAATAAAGTTCTTACGATCAGATAGTGGATAAGGAAATGCGGAATAGTTACACAACTCACGCCGCCTGGAACACCTCAGCGAAATGGTGTGTCCGAACGTCGTAATCGCACTCTATTGGATATGGTGCGATCTATGATGTCTCTTACCGATCTACCGCTCTCATTTTGGGGCTATGCTTTAGAGACTGCCGCATTCACTTTAAATAGGGCTCCGTCGAAATCCGTTGAGACGACACCGTATGAATTATGGTTTGGGAAGAAACCTAAGCTGTCGTTTCTAAAAGTTTGGGGATGCGATGCTTATGTCAAGAAACTTCAACCTGAAAAGCTCGAACCCAAGTCGGAAAAATGCGTCTTCATAGGATACCCTAAGGAAACCATTGGGTATACCTTCTACCTCAGATCCGAAGGCAAGATCTTTGTTGCCAAGAACGGGTCCTTTCTGGAGAAAGAGTTTCTCTCGAAAGAAGTAAGTGGGAGGAAAGTGGAACTTGATGAAGTACTACCTCTTGAACCGGAAAGTAGCGCAGCTCAGGAAGATGTTCCTGTGGTGCCTGCACTGACTAGAGAGGAAGCTAATGATGATGATCAAGGTACTTCGGATCAAGTTACTACTGAACTTCGTAGGTCCACGAGGACACGTTCCACACCAGAGTGGTATGGCAACCCTGTCCTAGAAATCATGTTGTGAGACAACGGTGAACCTTCGAACTATGAAGAAGCAATGGCGGGCCCAGATTCCAACAAATGGCTTGAAGCCATGCAATCCGAGATAGGATCCATGTATGAAAACAAAGTGTGGACTTTGACAGACTTGCCCGATGATCGGCGAGCGATAGAAAACAAATGGATCTTTAAGAAGAAGACGGACGCGGATGGTAATGTTACCATCTATAAAGCTCGACTTGTCGCTAAGGGTTATCGACAAGTTCAAGGGGTTGACTACGATGAGACTTTCTCACCCGTAGCGAAGCTGAAGTCCGTCCGAATCATGTTAGCAATTGCCGCATACTATGATTATGAGATATGGCAAATGGACGTCAAAACAACATTCTTTAATGGCTTTCTTAAGGAAGAATTGTATATGATGCAGCCGGAAGGTTTTGTCGATCCTAAGAATGCTAACAAGGTATGCAAGCTCCAGCACTCCATCTATGGGCTGGTGCAAGCATCTTGGAGTTGGAACATTCGATTTGATGAGATGATCAAAGCATTTGGGTTTACACAGACTTATGGAGAAGCATGTGTTTACAAGAAAGTGAGTGGGAGCTCTGTAGCATTTCTCATATTATATGTGGATGACATACTGTTGATGGGAAATGATATAGAATTCTTGGGAAGCATAAAGGCCTACTTGAACCAGTGTTTTTCAATGAAGGACCTTGGAGAAGCTGCTTATATATTAGGCATCAAGATCTATAGAGATAGATCAAGACGCCTCATTGGTCTTCCACAAAGTACGTACCTTGACAAGATATTGAAGAAGTTCAATATGGATCAGTCCAAGAAGGGGTTCTTGCCTATATTGCAAGGTGTGCAATTGAGCACGGCTCAATGCCCGACCACGGCAGAAGATAGAGAAAAGATGAGTGTCGTCCCCCATGCCTCGGCCATAGGGTCTATTATGTATGCCATGCTGTGTACTAGACCTGATGTAAACTTTGCCGTAAGTTTGGTAGGAAGGTACCAAAGTAATCCCGGCATGGAACACTGGACAGCGGTAAAGAATATCCTGAAGCACCTGAAGAGGACTAAGGATATGTTTCTCGTTTATGGAGGTGACGAAGATCTCGTCGTAAAGGGTTACGTCGATGCTAGCTTCGACACAGATCTGGATGACTCTAAGTCACAAACCGGATACGTGTATATTTTGAATGGTGGGGCAGTAAGCTAGTGCAGTTGCAAGCAAAGCGTTGTGGCGGGATCTACATGTGAAGCGGAATACATGGCGGCCTCAGAGGCAGCACAAGGAGCAATCTGGGTGAAGGAGTTCATTACCGACCTAGGAGTTATTCCCAATGCGTCGGGCTCGATGACTCTCTTCTGTGACAACACTGGAGCTATTACCCTTGCCAAGGAGCCCAGGTTTCACAGGAAGACCAGGCATATCAAACGTCGCTTCAACTCCATTCGTGAAAATGTTCAAAATGGAGACATAGATATTTGTAAAGTACATACGGACCTGAATGTAGCAGATCCGTTGACTAAACCTCTCCCTAGAGCAAAACATGATCAACACCAGAACTCTATGGGTGTTCGATTCATCACAATGTAACTAGATTATTGACTCTAGTGCAAGTGGGAGACTGTTGGAAATATGCCCTAGAGGCAATAATAAAATGGTTATTATTATATTTCCTTGTTCATGATAATTGTCTATTGTTCATGCTATAATTGTGTTATCCGGAAATCGTAATACATGTGTGAATACATAGACCACAACATGTCCCTAGTGAGCCTCTAGTTGACTAGCTCGTTGATCAACAGATAGTCATGGTTTCCTGACTATGGACATTGGATGTCATTGATAACGGGATCACATCATTAGGAGAATGATGTGATGGACAAGACCCAATCCTAAGCATAGCACAAGATTGTGTAGTTCGTTTGCTAGAGCTTTTCCAAATGTCAAGTATCATTTCCTTAGACCATGAGATTGTGCAACTCCCGGATACCATAGGAGTGCTTTGGGTGTGCCAAACGTCACAACGTAACTGGGTGGCTATAAAGGTGCACTACGGGTATCTCCGAAAGTGTCTGTTGGGTTGGCACGAATCGAGACTGGGATTTGTCACTCCGTATGACGGAGAGGTATCTCTGGGCCCACTCGGTAACGCATCATCATAATGAGCTCAATGTGACCAAGTGTTTGGTCACGGGATCATGCATTACGGTACGAGTAAAGTGACTTCCCGGTAACGAGATTGAACAAGGTATTGGGATACCGACGATCGAATCTCGGGCAAGTAATGTACCGATCGAATCCCGCTGTTGGTTATTGACCGGAGAGTCGTCTCGGTCATGTCTGCATGTCTCCCGAACCCGTAGGGTCTACACACTTAAGGTTCGGTGACGCTAGAGTTGTAGAGATATTAGTATGCGGTTAACCGAAAGTTGTTCGGAGTCCCGGATGAGATCCCGGACGTCACGAGGAGTTCCGGAATGGTCCGGAGGTAAAGATTTATATATGGGAAGTCCTATTTTGGCCACCGGAAAATGTTCGGGATTTTTCGGTATTGTACCGGGAAGGTTCTAGAAGGTTCCGAAGTGGGGCCACCTGCATGGGGGGACCCACATGAACGTGGGTAGTGGGGGCAAGGCTCCACACCCCTGGTCAAGGTGCACCAAGATCCCACCTTAAAAGGAATAAGATCATATCCCGAAGGGATAAGATCAAGATCCCTAAAAAAGGGGAATAACAATCGGTGGGGAAGGGAAATGATGGGATTTCTTTTCCCCACCTTTGCCAACGCCCCAATGGACTTGGAGGGCAAGAAACCAGCCCTCTCCACCCCTATATATAGTGGGGAGGCGCATGGGAGCAGCATCCCAAGCCCTGGCGCCTCCCTCCCTCCCGTGACACCTCTTCCTCCCCGCTTGCGCTTGGCGAAGCCCTGCCGGGATCCCGCTACTTCCACCACCACGCCGTCGTGCTGCTGGATCTCCATCAACTTCTCCTCCCCCCTTGCTGGATCAAGAAGGAGGAGACGTCCCCGCTCCGTACGTGTGTTGAAGGCGGAGGTGCCGTCCGTTCGGCGCTAGGATCATCGGTGATTTGGATCACGACGAGTACGACTCCATCAACCCCGTTCTCTTGAACGCTTCCGCGCGCGATCTACAAGGGTATGTAGATGCACTCCCCTCTCTCTCGTTGCTAGATGACTCCATAGATTGATCTTGGTGATACGTAGAAAATTTTAAATTTCTGCTACGATCCCCAACAAATCCCTCCGCGGCCAAAACTCTCTGTGACGGGCTTACGTCGGAGGAGAAAAAGGCCATGGTCGCCATTGCTGCCGACTGGCAGTCCGGCAGGCAACCAGAGGACGTGCAAATGGAGGACGCCTCTGACGACGAGCCAGCGCCACCCTCCTCTTCCTCCGCGACACCCTCTTCCTCCGCTCCACCCTCGCCGGTGCATTGCACTATGACCATCGGTGAGGCCCGTGCCCATTATATGGACATGGTGCAGGAGGAGCAGCTTCGGGAGGCGTAGGCCGACGCCAACTACCACCACAACCTCCTCGAGGAGCATCTGCAGGCTGAGGAGTAGATCGCCACCAGCCGGGCAGTCGCGTCGGACATGACCTGGCAGAGCAAGAGGCGCTGCTCGAGTCCTACCGCTCCGCCCGCGAGACCTGCCTCACCCTTTGGCGGTACCGGCAACGGGTGGTGGAGGTGGTGGCCGCCGGCAAGGAGCGTGACGACGACGCGGGCGAGGCGTTGTTCGGCGACACCGACGACGAGGAGGCCGCGCCCCGGCGCCATGACCACGAAGAAGCCGGCACGTCCGCGGGCGCCGCCGACAGCGAAGAAGACTAGTGCATGGTAGGTTGCCGCCGCTCGTGTCTCAGGAAGGCCACCGCTCCTCCCCTCCCGTCGACGCCAAGCTTGGTGGGCTCGGCATCTTCGGTTGATTAGTCGCTTGGCGGCGACGTCGAGGCGAACAGCTTCAGTTCCCAGGGCTCCGTGGGCGGAGGTCACAGAGGCGGAGCTGGAAAAGGCGAAGTTTCCGTCCTCTTGGTTCATGACCGGAGACGGGTACCGAACGCCGGCGATCATTTAAATTAGGTATTAATTATGCTCTAGAGCCCGCCTAGGGCCGCTTTGATGTATTTGTAATGAAATCTGTCATGTTTATATGAAATCCGATATTTTTATATGAAATCATGTTGTGTTTATACGAAATCCGGATTTATTGGAACGAATTTCGTTCAATTGGTTTAAATTGTTGTGAAAATATGTGCGACTAGCGTTAGATGGTTGTCTCCCGCGTCCTAGGCGTTAAAGATGCCCTAACAAGAGCAATGAAGATTGACCCAAGTAATCGGGCTTGTGTCGGTAAAAAAGAAATACTCTACTCCAAGTTGGAGATGGATGGTGAGCGCGTTTACTCGTGGGCAGGAGAGCGTCAAGAAAATATCTACCCGGGGTCTCGGGCTGGACTGACTGACCGGCTCAGGAGCATTAACAAACTGGCATGAGCACATGAAGAGACAGAAATCCCTGTTGATGAGCTGCCAATGTGGAACACAATCGCCTCCTTGCTCAGTGCTTATGATTAAAAAAAATCAAACGTGTAATGAAAATGATGCCCTTCAGAAAATGAAAGGTAAAGGCCTTTTCATCTTGCGGGAAAAAGGCAAAGGCCTTTTTGATTCAAAGAATTTTTAAAAATAATTTTGGAGGATTCACACCCTTATGATTTTTTCTTCTAGGTGTGTTGTTTGATTAGTAGAATTTTTTTTTGAAACAAGAGATTAGTAGAAATTGCAAACCATAAAGATTCATTTGTACTTCATACTGCATTTCCCATCAAGCCCAACAAATCATGTGTTTTTATTTACACAATCAAGTGTACATGACATTCTAATGCGTGATTTTTTTTTTGCATTCCTATATTTCAAACTCTTGCGAATGACAGGGACCATAGATGAGGCTGGTGCTTCTCACTCGGTGCCCGGGCTTTAAACAAATCGAATCAGCGTGTATCACTAGGTCAGATCGGGCAACTGCACTGCACAGAATGCGAGAGATACTACTTGCACTACCAAACATTTGCTCCTTTGATGATAAAATTTATACTTATTAGTCATATGACAAATTCAGTGACATGTCGACCACAATAGTACTACTACAATAATCACCTCTCGCAAAAAAAAATACAATAATCACCAACTGCTAGCGGTGCTACGTACTTCTACCTAAAAACAACAGCTCGATAATAATAATTAGTACGCAAACCATCTTTTATTTCAAACGAAATTAGGAAAAAGAATAGGCAGCATAGCAAGATCGATCGACAAAAATGGAACAAATATATTGTTCAAGAAATGCTTCCTCCCCATGCCCACTGCCACCTCCACTAATTATAGTACGTACTCATTCATTCGTGCTACCGCCAGGAAATGCCATCATACCACCGCGAGGAGGCCCATCAACGCGAGCACGAGGAGTGCCGGCGCCGACACGCCGACCGCGGCCGCGCCCGACGGGGACTTGCCGGCTGAAGGCGCCGTGGTCGCCGAAGCGCCGCCGTCGCTGCCGGCCGATCCGGACGGGCCACCGGCCATGGGGGCGGGCGCCGGCGAAGGCGAGGCCGCGGAGGCCGCTTTGCCCGAGAGGACGAGCTTGGACTTCGAGGCGAGGTTGCCGGCGGCGAAGGCGTGCTTGTCGGGGGCCCCGGCGGTGACGGAGGTGCCGACCTGCCATATGTGGTTCACCGCCTTCATCCCGCTGTGCAGCTGCAGCTTGCCGTAGAGCCGGATCTTGCCGCCGCTGCCGGAGTCGGCGGCGAGGTCGGTGGCCGGGAAGGCGATGGGCGTGGAGGCCTTGCCGAGCGGCACGTAGCCGGTGATGTTGTACGTCCTAACGGTGGGGGCGGCGGAGCCGGAGCCCTTGAGCGCCACGAGCGCCTGCGCGCCGGCCATGCCCTCGCCGGTGGGGTTCAGCGCCCAGGCCACCCACCCGTTGGCACCCGCCGGCGCCGCCACGAACGCCAGCGAGAGCGACGACTTGGCCTCGTCGTAGGTCCAGTGCAGCGCGGCGCCCAGCTGCGGGAGGTCCTCGCACTTGGCATATGTCTTCCCCGCCGGGAACTTCTCGGCCGCGCAGGCGCCGGCGCCGGCCGCGGACGCCGCGCGCGTGGACGCCAGGAGGAGCAGGAGGAGAGCGATGTGGCGCGGCATCGTGGAGGAGGCCATATGCCGCTGGATTCGGGGTGTCGCTGGTGAGTGAGTGAGGCCTTGGAGCGTGCTAGTGCTTGGAGTGTCAGTGAGGGATGAGGACGGGGGAGGGTGAGGTTTTATAACAGGGGAGGTGGGGCTGTGCGTAATTTTCGAAGATTTTAGGTGGGTTTGTGGTCAAATGTGTGTTTTCTCTCGTTGCTAGGTCTGGATTTGGTTAGGTGTTAATGGCTAATGACACCTTTCTGGGTCAGTATGTCGGCGATAAAAAAAAATTGGTTGAAATGAGTTGTGACTCCTGTTCCGTGAGTTTGGTGTGCGTGTGCTGACCACGGATGTCCGGGGTTTCAAACGGAATCCATCAATCAAAGCCTGAGATGGTGAGTGGTGAACTTGTCCAGCTCGAAATTTCTGAAGACGTAGAAGCACCAAGTAATGATTTTATTACGCATGGTCTGTACTTTGTGCCACCGATAACTCGCCACTCACTCACTTTGAAGCTAGACAAGACGATGCCTCGGCGCAGAAGGCGCCACACGGACGCGGCCACGATATTATTCCCGTTGTGCCAAACGAGGAAGGAGGCAACGCAGAAGAGGCGCGAGTCTGGCGCGGTCGACGGCACGCCGGGCAACCATGCACGTGACAGCGCTCGGAGCCGGACCAGTCACACAGCTACACCGCACCACCAGAGCTGCCTAAAAGAAAGAAGATAACCAATCAATGGTCACTGATAATATCTCCATATGGGAGTTGGCCGAACTTCCCAAGAAACGCAGGCAATCCCAAAGAGGGAGGGGGGCTCATTTCATTGCAAGTTCGCGTTGCATGTGGACTGATCATTGTTCCTCTTTCACGGCATTACGTTAAATGCGTGTGAAATATCTTCCGGCGTGTAGCCAACGCCGAACGGCATAGAAATAACTACTATTCCACGCTCATGGACCGGCTGGTTGGTTGATTGAATGCCTCGTGCATGTTACGTCCCTGTGGCCTAGTCACCGTGCCCACAAGGGACGGCGATATTAAAAAGAAACAGTAAACCTAACATGCAAAGCAGCAAAGGTTAGCTTAGAAAACACTTCTACAAAAATGCAAGGTTACTAGAGTTGGTGCTACTGCTCGGGCGATATGAAGTCATCATCGTTGACGGAACTGGAGTCTGGTCACCATCATGATATCTTCTCCTCGTCCGGGATGATCATGTGGATATCATATGGTATCTCGCATTTATCTCGGCGTGCCAGGGGCAGCGGCACATGGATGCGTGCATGCCCAGCGCTGCGCCTGCACGCACATTTGGACTTTGAAGGTTGACCCGTCGATCACCAATTTTTTTTTTGAAAAAGAGTTTATCCTCGGGTCTCTGCATCAGACCGATGCATGCGGCCATACCCATCAATCACCATGCAGATGACGAATGCTGTGATAGTTAGATGATGCATGATCCTTCGTTAATTACGACCATGACGAATGCTGTGACAGATTAGAACTTCAGACGATGTAGTTCTACATACTATCAGATAGTTTACGATGACGAACGCTGTGACAGTTTACAACTCCATGTGATGCATGCAACTATACGATCCACATGCGCGCGGAGCTGCACACTACGGAGTGGAGTGGATTCTACGTTGCTTCCGACGAATTGTTTCTGGTTTGAATCGGTCAGCACGCAGGGTGTAGAATCTGACCATATGAGTTTAATACTGTATCTTTAACTTAATCTTCGAAAGAACAACGCAATCAAGTAACAGAATGGAGTAACGTGAAGCCGCACACGAGATTGACTGGTTGATCGTGTAGAATGTGAGGGCAATTTGGTATTGGTAATCTGTTGTCAGCAGAATCGGCACAGCTGCCTCTACGGAATGAAAGCATGATCTCATATCCATAAAATTATGGAGCCATTTCAAACAACTTGCCGTCCTAGATCTATCTATCGACCCTGCCTGTCGCCGCATTCATGTGCAAGCAGCAGCAGCAGTAACTCTTAAGTCCCATACTGCTCCGCCTCTCTGTCTTGGCCTGTGACTGAATCAATTATGCCACCGTACCCTGCACAAATTGCAACGGCTGGAAATTTCAAATGCAGGCAACTATACCAACTCCAACTCAATTTAGTGCTGCTGCTACTACTAGCACTGCACAGCTGGGTTCCATCTAGGGAGTAATCAATTGGAGACGATCACTCCACTCCCGTGATGTGCTGATGATGCCCCTCGACAAGCTGCCAAATGGTCACCTAGGTAGATAGATCGATTAGATTAGTTGGATGCGCAAAACTTCACGCGACGCCATCCAGAACCGGAAAGGGAAGGCAACAGGCAGGCAGGCCGCGTTTTGATTAACTGAAACTTTGGTTAAGATAACCACACCCGTGGAAGAAACTGCCAGAAACAAACACCATCAGCCAACTCAACGATCACCGCACACATCTCACGGAAGCAAACTCCAACGATCTAGATGCATATGATTATGGTGTGTGGACACTTTCTGGTCGTGGCCGTGCCGGCCCGGCCACGCTTTATTCCATGTTTCCTCGTCTTTTACAGGGTGTGTGTGTGGAGCGAACGAACCCAACTCAGCTGGGGCTTTTAGGTGACGGCGCAGATGCGTGTGCATTATTTCTTCAATGATTTGTGCGTGCCTGTTCACTCTGCTGTGCTTGGGAGTCAGCTTAGGGTTCTGACGGCTTTCAAGTTTGAACTGAATCTAAAGCTCCTTAACCTTCTGATGTTCCTTTTCCGTGGAAAAAAAGTAGTTCTGCAGATGGGAAGTCACTTGACGGAGGATCAATTCAGGTAAAGTACAAGGTAATCTTTTTCAGAGGCGAGCATTCCGGTCTGATTGGGTTGTTTGATTTCACATTAGCCGAAGACTGAAGTACTGCACGTTCACATGCCTTCAGTCGCGCAGCATGGCATTGAGCAATTGGCAAACAGCTCAAAAATTTCAGTTTCATCGCCAAAGTCATGTCCAACCCATTGGCTCCCCCACATGAACATGAATGACCTTGTTTTCCAAGATCAAAGCGCCTTCATCAAAAGAAGATGTATCCATGATAACTTTATGTACGTTCGCAACCTGGCCCGACGCTTTCACCGCAAAAAAAAACCCTCTTCAAGCTTGATGTCATAAAGTCATTTAGAGTTATATTAATATTGTCTTTTTGGCCTTTTACATTCTAGCCTTTTGGCATCCTCATGTATATGTATATATGTTGGCTTTGACCTCCTAATAGTACAAGTTGCATATCCATAACATGGTATTAGAGCCTAGGTTTTTTTTAGCACGCGCAACTCGTGCTTGATCCGCTACTCCGCCACCGTGATTTCCTTCTCTACTCCGGTTGCTGTCTGCCGCTGCCCCAATCCATCCGGCTCTTTGCCGGTCCGACTGCTCTCTTCTGGATCGAGTTCGTCTCGGCCGCATCTTCTCTCTGGATAGCGCCGCGCCATCTGGTCCTCTGGATCGAGACCGCGAGGACGCGGAAAGCCTGCCGCTGGGCTGCGACGCGGGACGCGGGACGCCCGCGCTGGGCTGCGATGCGGGGCCGCGGGGCTGCGGGGAACGTCCCCCGCCGGCTTCTGACGCGGGGCGCCGCCGCCGGCTCGGAACGCAGGGTCGCGGGGTCCGCGGCGCTCATCCGCCGCCGACTCCTGTCGCGGGACGCCGCCACCGGCTCCTGACGCAGGTCGCCAGCCGCTGCTCTCGCTCCCAAATTGGGAGCGACCACCGTTGCCTTGCCCTGTCTCGGCCGCTGCTTGGTGATTCTGGATCGAGCTGCCCATCGTTCCTGGTGCTTTCTCAAGGACGTGGCCTCTGTGTGGTCTGTTGTTGGTTCTCTGCCCGGTCTGGATCGGTTTTGATTCATTTGCCTGAAGTGGGCTCTTCGGGTGGCCTTTGCTTAAAAAAGAGAGAGATAAAAAAAGACGGAGAGATAAGGAGCACCATGTCTTCATCGGGCGGCTATGTCGCCATCCCTCGCCCGGTGATCTTTGATGAGGCTAACTATACTGAGTTCGTTGCCTTTATGCGCATTCACATGCGTGGCCTTTGTCTGTGGGGTGTTCTTTCCGGTGAGGTCCCTTGTCCTCCTCGCCCAGTCTCTCCCGTGGCTCCTACTCCACCGCCGACACCACCGGCTCTCGCGCCAGATGCTTCTGATATTGATAGGGCTGCAGCCAGGGTTGCCGCTGATGATGCAACTACTGCTTATGACCAACAGGTCTTGGATTATTCGGATGCTCTTTCCGTTTATCGTGATGATCTGGCTGCTTACACTCAGTGGTGTGATGACGATGCTCGTGCTGCGGCTGTCCTCACTTCCAGTGTTCTTCCTCAGTTTGCTTCCGAGTTTATGAGCCTCAGCACTGTCTTTGAGATGTGGACTCATTTTCGCCAGCGGTATCAGCCCTCTGGTGATGCTCTCTACTTGTCTGTGGTCCGTCAGGAGCATGCTCTTCAGCAGGGAGACTCCATTATTGATGAGTTCTAAACTCAGAGTTCTGCTATCTGGCGCCAGCTTGACTCTCTTCGCACTGTTGTTTGTGGCACTTGCCCATGTTGCCAGACTGTGAGGTCAGACTTGGAGTTTCAGCGCGTCTATGAGTTCTTATCGCGGCTCCGTGGTGAGTTTGAGCCTCGACGTGCTCAGTTGTTTGCTCGTGGCCGTGTTACTATTTCTGAGGTGCTTTCTGAGCTTCGTGCTGAGGAGACTCGCCTCCGTGGTGCCGGTCTGCTTCAAGTTCCATCTGTGCTTGCTGCTCAAGCTGCTGCTCCACCAGTACCTTCTCGCTCTAGTGCTCCGCCGCTACTACCCACTCCTTCTGGTAGTGAGAGCCGCACTCATGAGGGCCGCTCTCGTCCTCATACTCATTGCGGGTACTGCAACAGGGATGGTCACCCCGAATCTGATTGCTTCAAGAAGAAGCGTGATATGCGTAATAGGGAGCGCAATTCTTCTACTGGGACTCGCGCTTCTTCCTCGACGTCGTCTACTGTCTCCTTGACTGAGAAGGATATTATGAAGCTTAAGCGTCTACTTGCTGCTTCAGGTTCTTCGACGGGTACTGCAGGCTCTGTGACTGGTGCTTCGAGTGTTGAGCGACCACCATCTACACAGTCTGGTACATCCTCATGGGTTCTGGATTCTGGAGCTTCATTTCATATGTCTTCTGATTCCTCTGTCTTGTCCTCTCTTAGATCTCTCGATTTTCCTATTGATGTTCTTACTGCTGATGGTACTCCTCTACCTGTTGCTAGTCGAGGCATTCTTTCCACTTCTTCATTTCATGTTACAGATGTTTCTTATGTTCCTCGCCTTACCATGAACTTATTTTCTGCAAGCCAGCTTACTGATTCTGGTTGTCGCGTCATTCTTGACGTTGATTCTTGCACTGTCCAGGATCGTCACATGAAGGCTTTGGTTATAGCTGGCCCTCGCCGCCTTGACTCCCTGGGGCTTTGGGAGTTAGACTGGCTTCACGTTCCTTCCGCTGCCACTACACTCGCCAGTACATCTGCCTTCGCCGCTTCTGCTACTAGCTCCTTCCAGCAGGGGCATCATCGCCTTGGTCACCTTTGTGGTTCTCGGCTATCGTCTTTAGTTCGTCGTGGTCTTCTGGGGCCAATGTCAGGAGATGTCTCTTTGCAGTGTCAGGGTTGTAGGCTTGGTAAACAGGTTCAGTTACCTTATCCTACAAGTGAGTCAGTGTCTCAACGACCTTTTGATTTAGTTCATTCCGATGTGTGGGGACCGGCTCCTTTCTCTTCCAAAGGGGGCCATCGCTACTATATTATTTTTATAGATGATTTCTCTCGCTACACTTGGCTTTACTTCAAGTCTTCTCGTAGCGAGGTTCTCTATATTTATAAGCATTTTGCCGCCATGGTCCACACTCAGTTCTCTACACCTATTCGTGTGTTTCGTGTTGATTCTGCTGGTGAGTATATCTCCAAAATGTTGCGTGGTTTTCTTGCTGAGCAGGGTACTCTTGCGCAGTTCTCTTGTCCCGGTGCACACGCTCAGAATGGCGTGGCTGAGCGCAAGCATCACCACCTTCTTGAGACAGCTCGTGTGATGATGATTGCCACCTCTCTTCCGCCTCATTTCTGGGCTGAGGCATTCTCCACTGCCACATATCTCATAAACATTCAACCCTCATCTGCTCTACAGGGAGGTATTCTTCTAGAGCGTCTTTTTGATCATTATCCTGATTATTCTGCACTTCGATTGTTTGGTTGTGTTTGTTATGTTCTCCTTGCCCCTCGAGAACACACCAAACTAACTGCTCAGTCTGCCGAGTGTGTTTTTCTGGGCTACAGTGATGAGCATAAGGGTTATCGATGTTGGGATCCTGTCGGTCAACGGATGCGTATTTCTAGGGATGTGACTTTTGATGAGTCTCGTCCATTCTATCCACGACCATCCTCTTTGACCTTTTTAGTTGAGGATATCTCTTTTCTCATGTTTCCTGATACACCTCCCTCTGTGCCTCATATTCCTACTCCTCCTTCTCGTCCCACTATTGCAGATCTGACACCGTCTTCTCCTATCGTTCCTTCTCCTTCCTTATTGCATGACACCCCACCTTCATCACCGATGTCTTCTCCATCTCCATCACCTCCGGTGGTTCCTTCTCATCCCACTTTTCCTTTTCATTATACTCGTCGTCGACGTGTTATGGATGAATCTACTGACGTGCCATCTACTTCTGGTGCACCGTCTTCCTCATCCCAGCCGACTTATGGTCTTCGGGCTCAACCTTGCCCTCCTCCTGACCGCTATTCTCCTAGCAAGTATGGCCTTTCGGTTGTACTTGAGCCTACCTCTTATCGTGATGCTGTTGTTCATCCTGAATGGCAGTTTGTGATGGCAGAGGAGATTGCCGCACTTGAGCGCAACAACACATGGGATCTGGTTTCTCTTCCTCCCCGTATTCGTCCCATCACTTGTAAGTGGGTCTATAAGATTAAGACTCGCTTTGATGGTTCTCTTGAGCGTTATAAAGCTCGTCTTGTGGCTCGTGGCTTTCAGCAGGAGCATGGTCGTGATTATGATGAGACTTTTCCTCCTGTGGCCCATATGACCACTGTTCGCACACTTCTTGCCGTGGCCTCTGTTCGCCACTGGTGTGTGTCACAGCTTGATGTTAAAAATGCCTTTCTTAATGGTGACTTGCGTGAGGAGGTTTATATGCAGCCACTACCTGGGTATTCAGTTCCCGGTGGCATGGTTTGTCGTCTTCGTCGCTCTCTATATGGCCTTAAGCAAGCCCCTCGCGCTTGGTTTGAGCGTTTTGCCTCTGTGGTCACCGCTGCTGGGTTTTCACCCAGTGATCATGATCCAGCGTTGTTTGTCCACCTTTCTGCTCGTGGTCGCACTCTTCTTCTTCTATATGTTGATGACATGATCATCACTGGCGACGATTTTGAGTACATTGCCTTTGTCAAGGCACGTCTTAATGAGCAGTTCCTTATGTTTGATCTTGGTCCTCTTCGTTACTTTCTTGGGATTGAGGTTTCCTCCACCTCTGATGGCTTTTTTATTTCCCAAGAAAAGTATATCCAGGATCTTCTTACTCGTGCGGCTCTTAGTGATGAGCGCACTATTGAGACTCCTATGGAGCTCAATGTTCACCTTCGTGCTTCTGATGGTGTGCCCTTGTCTGATCCGACACGTTATCGTCATCTTGTTGGGAGTCTTGTGTATCTTGCCGTCACTCGTCCGGATATCTCCTATCCTGTCCATATTTTGAGTCAGTTTGTTTCAGCTCCCACTTCAGTTCACTATAGTCACCTTCCTCGTGTTCTACGATATCTTCGTGGCACGATCTCTCATCGTCTCTTTTTCCCCCGTTCCAGCTCATTACAGCTCCAGGCCTATTCGGATGCTACGTGGGCTAGTGATCCGACGGATCGCCGTTCACTTTCTGCCTACCGTGTCTTTCTTGGTGGTTCCCTCATTTCCTGGAAGACGAAGAAACAGACTGCAGTTTCTCGTTCGAGTGCAGAGGCCGAGTTGCGAGCTATGGCTCTTTTGACGGCAGAGGTGACTTGGTTACGATGGTTACTGGAGGATTTTGGTGTTTCTGTTACTACACCTACCACCCCCCTGTCGGACAGCACGGGTGCTATCAATATTACGCGGGACCCTGTGAAGCATGAGCTTACCAAACACACTGTTGTTGATGCTTCTTATGTGCGCGCCGCTGTGCAGGATCATGTTGTTGCTCTTCAGTATGTGCCTTCTGAGTTACAGCTCGCGGACTTCTTCACGAAGGCTCAGACTAGAGCGCAACATGGATTTCACCTCTCCAAACTCAGTGTTGTGGATCCGCCATGAGTTTGAGGGGGGGTGTTAGAGTTATATTAATATTGTCTTTTGGCCTTTTGCATTCTAGCCTTTTGGCATCCTCATGTATGTGTATATATGTTGGCTTTGGCCTCCTAATAATACAAGTTGCATATCCATAACACATTCTACTCGGTTAGATGGGACTTCCTCCTCGAGTTGCTGAACCACTTGGGCTTCCCACCTCGCTTCCGAGGCTGGGTTTCGGGCCTCCTATCTACTGCTTCGTCGAGGGTTCTTCTCAATGGTGTTCCTGGATGCCCAATATCACCAGGTTGTGGCTTGAGGCAGGGGGACCCCCTCCCCCCCTCCTCTTTGTGCTTGCAATAGACCCTCTGCATCATATCCTTCAGAAGGCCACTGAGCAAGGGAAGTTACACCCTCTTGATGGAAATGCAATGGTGATCCGTGCCTCCTTATACGCACACGATGTTGCGGTCTTTCTTGCGCCAATTAAATCTGAGGTCAAATTTTTCGCGGAAACTCTTTGCGTGTTTTGGTGAGGTCACTGGCCTGACCACGAACTACCCTAAATGCATGGTTGCCCCCATCAGATGTGATCACTTGGACCTGGATGATATACTACATTCCTTCCCAGCTAACCGATCTACCTTCCCGATGAAGTACCTCTGATTGCCTTTGTCGGTCAAGAGGTTGAATAGGATTCATTTCCAGCCCCTGGAGGACAAGATTGCGTCCAAGCTTTCTCCATGGTTGGGCATGCTAATGGCATCTCCGGGAAGGGATGTGCTGGTCAAGTCTGTCATCACGGCCATTGCCATATATTATATGACAGCATTAAACCTTCCGGTTGAGGTTCTGGAAAGATTGATTCTCTTCGGCGTACTTTCCTTTGGGATGGTTGTGACAAGGTCACTGGTGGCAAATGCAAAATCAACTGGGTACAGGTCTGCAATTCCAAGGTTCATGGGGGGCTAGGTATCCTAAATCTGAGGAAGTTTGCGTCCGCGCTTCGTATCCGGTGACTTTGGGCAGAATGGTTGGATCCGGTGAAACAGTGGGTTCGCTTGGGTAACCCCTGCGATGAGAATGATAAAAACATTTTTGCGGCTGCCACCAAGGTGTTACTTGGCAACGGTATTCGTGCTTCCTTCTGGGAGTCTGCTTGGCTAGATGGCATGAGACCCAAAGACATCGCCCCAAAGATTTTTGACCTATCAAAAAGAAGGGGTTGTACGGTTCAGAAGGCTTTGAATAATAACTTCTGGGTCTCTCCCGATGGGATCATGTAGAGTATCTTCCAGCGGCCTGAACCAAATATGAGTCAGATGCTCAGCATGATGAAGCCATTGCCTCAAGATGCTGATTATCCCAAGGAATTCTTCGTCAATGACCTTGAGTACCTGCCCCGCACAATCTATCATATTCTGAGGCATACTCTTTGGCCCAACAAGGGATACTCAGCTGAAGCCAAACTTGAAGGAGCCATGAAGACTTTGGTGTTCTATATTCTCAATGGCATCAGATTCAATTCCCAAGATTTCTTCATCAGACAGCTCGCTGCATCTGGAATTGAACTGTTTGGCTTGAAGTTTTATGCCCCATGGGTGATGCGCTTGATCAAGCTTCACTCTTCTGTCGACTATCAGCCTTCAGAGCGCAACCACCTTGTCTTTTTGCCTGAAGTTTATATGTCTGTCGAAGCCATCTACCCTGAGCCTGCCAAGGAGACACTTTATCTTCATAATGTTGATCGCCAAAGCTTCACGCAACCAATTGAGGGAGTTCTTGCTGCAACTCGGGTCTATCCTCTGGCTGGAAATATGCGTGCACCTCATCATGCTAATACTGAAGCCACTGAAAGCACCATTGCTCAAAGGCCTCGGAAGCAATCTCGTGTACTCATTGACCGAGAGCTTCTTGTGGCCTTACATCAAAGACAGGATAGACACCATGACTGGCTAAAGCGTCAGATGCAGAGCCTCTTGGTGGAGGTTAATCGCATTCGCAATCTTGCCACCAAGAACGCATTCGTGGCACATGAAGCCCGTCGGCGGTCTTGGAAGAGTCTTTCATTGCTATGCTATGAAGACGATCTTCACGAAGATGGCTTCACAGAGCGCTTCAAATTTGATTCCACGCCTCCCCAGAATGTCGTCTTGCGTCGGACTCCTTCCATAGAAGACTCTGAGTATTCATCTTCGGCGGCAACTGTTGTTGTGAGAGTCGTCGATGAAGAAGATGATACCACTTCACCAACCATGACTTCACCGCGTCTCGACACTGCACCAGGCCCCTCTGCACCACCGAACTCCAACGTCGACCCTGCGCCCTCATCTACTCCTGATGCGAACGAGTAGATGCTCTATGTCTTCAAAAGGGGGAGTAGCATATGAGTTGATAGTCTTCAAGCGGGTCCATATGGGTGGTTGCTATTTTTTTGCCAAGTGGTCACAACTCTTGTTTTTGATACTTTTGGTTCTTTGGGTTGTAACACTTAAACCTGATGGTCGTCTGCTACGTTTTCTGCCACTCTGTGATGCGATGATAAATTCCGCATAAAGTCATTCCGCAGACATCCATTTTTCATTATGCATGTCATTATCTTCGTTATATCCTTATATGCATGATGAATTGTCTTCATAAGTTGAATAGGATATCCACAAGTAAAACCTGCCATGTGCATTTGCATTCAAGAGAAAATTACTTATATGCACATCTTCAGGGGGAGCCTTTTGCTACCTATGAAGACAATGCCTTAAATCCTTAAACTTTCACATACTTCCATCCCCGTTGAAAACTTCAACTAGTTTGTCATCAATCACCAAAAAGGGGGAGATTGTAAGTGCATCTAGTGCCACCCCTAGTTGGTTTTGGAGTATTGACGACAAACTTGGTTGAGGGACTAATGTGTTTGTGAGAATTGCAGGATAACACAGGTAGTAGTCCCTCATTGATTCGGTTTTCCTACCAGAGATGACCCCTAAAAATGTGTGAAGACATTGAAGACAATGGTGGTCTGTGAAGATATTCACAACGAAGATTATGACTCGAGAAGACATTCACGTGAAGACTATGGAGTGCGAAGACATAGTTGTTTCGTAGTTTCCTTTTCTTCTTTGTTGAGTCATAGGAACCACCGCACTGTTAAGTGGGGTCCAAGTGAACAAAGTCAGAGTGACTGAAGTGATGCTCAACCAAATCCTATGTCTTCGAGCGAAGACAATGAGAGCAAATCTTATCCAGAGCTGGATGAGTCAGCTTTACTTGTAGCCCAAGTCAAGCTGCCGCGTGTGTTTGAAATCTGACCGTTCAACACGTGTCAGTTCCTTAGTGACCCAGGGTCATTTCGGACAAATCAGGTCGGGTTGCCTCCTGGCTATAAATAGCCCACCCCTACACCATAAATTGGTGGCTGCTCAGATTTAGTGCACGGCTTTTGTCGTTTGAGAGCAACCCACCTCCGAAGCATTTGAGAGAGAGATCCTTGTGAGGACAAAGCCCAAAACACCCAGAGCCAAAGAGTGTTAGGCACCACTGAAATCTTTCTGTCCGCTTGACCTGAAGACTTGTTACACTTGAGGACTGTGAATCCTCCAGCCGGTTAGGCGTCGCGTTCTGAGCGTCCAAGAGTCATTGTGGATTGCCGGTGAATGAAGTCTGTGAAGGTTTGGGAGTGTACCTTGAAGACTTACCAGAGTGATTGGGTGAGGACTAAGTGTCCTTAGCTCAAGGGGAATAAGGTGAAGACGCGGTCTGATGACCCACAAGTATAGGGGATCTATCGTAGTCCTTTCGATAAGTAAGAGTGTCGAACCCAACGAGGAGCGGAAGGAAATGATAAGCGGTTTTCAGCAAGGTATTCTCTGCAAGCACTGAAATAATAGGTAACACATAGTTTTGTGATAAGATAATTTTTAGCGAGCAACAAGTAACAAAAGTAAATAAGGTGCAGCAAGGTGGCCCAATCCTTTTTGTAGCAAAGGACAAGCCTGGACAAACTCTTATATAAAGGAAAGCGCTCCCGAGGACACATGGGAATTATCGTCAAGCTAGTTTTCATCACGTTCATATGATTCGCGTTCGGTACTTTGATAATTTGATATGTGGGTGGACCGGTGCTTGGGTGCTGTCCTTACTTGGACAAGCATCCCACTTATGATTAACCTCTATTGCAAGCATCCGCAACTACAACAAAAGTATTAAGGTAAACCTAACCATAGCATGAAACATATGGATCCAAATCAGCCCCTTACGAAGCAACGCATAAACTAGGGTTTAAGCTTCTGTCACTCTAGCAACCCATCATCTACTTATTACTTCCCAATGCCTTCCTCTAGGCCCAAATAATGGTGAAGTTTATGTAGTCGACGTTCACATAACACCACTAGAGGATAGACAGCATACATCTCATCAAAATATCGAACGAATACCAAATTCATATGACTACTAATAGCAAGACTTCTCCCATGTCCTCAGGAACAAACGTCACTACTCACAAAGCACATTCATGTTCATAATCAGAGGAGTATTAATATGCATAAAGGATCTAAACATATGATCTTCCACCAAATAAACCAACTAGCATCAACTACAAGGAGTAATCAACACTACTAGCAACCTACAGGTACCAATCCCAGACTTGGAGCCAAGAATTGGATACAAGAGATGAACTAGGGTTTGAGAGGAGATGGTGCTAGTGAAGATGTTGATGGAGATTGCCCTCTCCCGATGAGAGGAGCGTTGGTGATGACGATGGCGATGATTTCCCCCTCCCGGAGGGAAGTGTCACCGGCAGAACAGCTCTGCCGGAGCCCTAGATTGGTTCCGCCAAGGTTCCGCCTCGTGGCGGCGGAGTCTCGTCCCGAAAGCTTGCTTATGATTTTTCTTCGGACGAAAGACTTCATATAGCAGAAGATGGCCACCGGAGGGCCAACAGGGGGCCCACGAGGCAGGGGGCGCGCCCTGGGGGGTAGGGCGCGCCCCCCACCCTCGTGGCCAGGTGGGGCCCCCCCTGACGTACTTCTTCCGCTCAATATTTTTTATTATTTCCAAAAATAACTTTCGTGGAGTTTCAAGACTTTTGGAGTTGTGCAGAATAGGTCTCTAATATTTGCTCCTTTTCCAGCCCAGAATTCCAGCTGCCGGCATTCTCCCTCCTTATGTAAACCTTGTAAAATAAGAGAGAATAGGCATAAGTATTATGACATAATGTGTAATAACATCCCATAATGCAATAAATATTGATATAAAAGCATGATGCAAAATGGACGTATCACGGTCTTCTGAGTTAAATCTCAGCCTCCCTAACCAGACGTACAGTTGTCACAACAACTGGAACTGGTCCAACAAATCCCTGTCCTCACCAAGCTACTGGTTCTATCTCTTACCTCTCTTTACTGACAGTTTGTCTTCGTGTAGTCATTGCCTGCTTGCTTGATCTGATTGACTTCACTGTGTGACGACTATTGTTGTTTGGCTTCATACTATCTTCCATCCTGATCCATACTACCTAGCTGCTAATAGTCTTTGTGCTTTCACTTTATTGCTTACTTGACTATGGCTTGCCTAGTGTAGTCTACCTTCCGCTGCATGTCAATAGATTCATTTCTACGGTTTGTCTTCAAAGCCCCTGTGTTTTGAAGACTTTCATAAAAATAGCCTATTCACCCCCCTCTAGTCGATAACTAGCACTTTCAGATCACCTCCGCTACGCACCTGACCGAGTTCGTCAACCTTTGGGAGAAATTGTCTGTGGTGCACCTCAACCCCGACGTGGCTGATTCTATCTCCTGGAAGCTTTCTAATGATGGCTCTTACTCCGCGTCCTCGGCCTACAAGGTCCAGTTCCTGGGCTTAGTTGACTCCAACATGCAACAGTTGGTGTGGAAGATCTGGGCTCCCCCCAAATGCAAATTAGTTTCTTGGCTTGTGATCAATAATAGGATATGGACAGCCGACAGGCTCCAACGCCGTGGATGGCCTAACTGTGATCGCTGCCCCCTATGCAAGCAAGTTCAAGAAACCGCGGCTCACCTCCTTTTCCAATGTCGCTACACGGTTCGAGTTTGGGAAATGATCAAATCTTGGCTTGGCTTGGTTGATGTGAACCCTACAGCTTGGGTGGCGGTCCATTCGGTGAAAGCCTGGTGGAACCTCATTGACTCCAACGCATCGCAATCTCGACGGGCGATGATGTCTCTTATTATGTTGATCTCATGAGAAATTTGGAACGAGAGTAATGCACGTGTTTTCCGCAACACCGCGGTGGCGGTTGGGGTTCTTGTTGCTAGAATCAAAGATGTTTCAAAGCTTTGGCGCCTTTCACGGGCAAGTATCTGAGTAACGTAGTGCCGCGAGAGTAACGTTTGTAATTCGGCCTTTGGACAAAAACTCTAAACCTTCTTCTTAATCAATGAAAGTGGCAAATCTTTTGCCCAGTTAAAAAAAGCTTTTTTTTGGGGGGGGGGGGCAACAGCTCAAAAAGCTCTCTCGCGCGGTGCGGCGTTTCCCCCTCTGCTTCAAGGCCGAGGCGGCGGCCAACCATGGCGTTTGCGTGGCCTGCTCCTCCATGCGCGGCGGCGCGCTGTTGGCTACCGGCGAGGCGCCCTTTCCCAATGCCCCTGTTGCTCCCGATGCGGCGCCAGGTCCGCGCACTGATCCGTCCGATCTGATTCAGGGTGCCGCAGCGGCGTGGGGGTTGCAAGATCCACCTGTTTTAAGGGGGCGGTCCTAGGGTTCCTCAAGTGACAAGATGAATATCTGCCTAACGCATGTCCTTCTTGATCTGGTCAGAGTGTCGGGTTTCGGAAGGCTCCGCCAGCGAACTCCCATGGGCGCGTTATGCCTGGAGATTGCTGGATCAGGTGGGATTCGGTCGTGCCCACTGATTCTCTGTTAAGGAGGGAGCGGTGCGAAGCTCTGCTATCTGTTGTCATCATGGGATATGTTTAGCTCCATGGTGAAGTCAGAGGCGGAGAATCTCATGGAAGTCGAGATCGGAGGACTAGTAATGGTGATTGGAGCCTTTTCCAGTTATCTTGGTAAGAATATTATATCTATACTTCCATCTCAAGAAATTCTTTTTTTCCGCAGGGGGTCGTGATGTCTTTCTACGGAATCGCGGGCAGGTACTTATTAGGGGGAGGGCCAACCACCGAATGAACAACGATCTCCCGGTCCCACTTGAGATTGGATGAATCGGTAATCTTTCTCGGTCTTGTGAGAGAGAGTCACTTGCTGTATTGAGTGGCGATTAGGAACTTGCTTGGAGTTTCGGATTTTGTAGCTGCGATATGTAAGTGGGGGCGGCAACACAGGTGCAGTTCAAAGTCTTACCTCTCAGGATGGAAATCCAAGGTCTGACCTTAATTGGTTATACTTGGCAATGGCCTTGTTGAAGACATTGTTTTAAGAGCGGGGACTATCTTCGGGGTGAAAACCGAAGATCTACGATCGGGTGAGGACGTTGCTTTTGCACTGTTTCCTTCTTTGAGGCGTCACTTTCGGAGAACTTGGACTCCAGGTGTTGTTTTGGTGGTGGTTGTACTGCTGCTGCAAGGACTGAAACTCTGTAGCGGGGCTTTTATTTTTTTAGTTTCTTCTTCTTTTTTCTTGGCTATGTGCATCCGTAATTCCATAAGGGTATTGTGTTGTTGCAGAGACAGTGTGTTATTGGTATTTTCACGATATTAATATATTCTCTTTGTTAAAAAAAATCCGACTTTTTTAATGTTGAGTATCCTCATCTAGAAATGCATGAAAAGCTTATAATGAAATTATTATTAGCTTAGGGACAAACTAATAGCACAAAACAGATGCACATATTAGTGGGCTCCAATATCTATTGTAGATTAATTATTTTTCTTGAGGATTTGCAAACTTACTTTCCTGAAGGAGGGAGGCGTGCCGAAGTTTGGTATGCGTCCTGACTCCTTAACGGAGAAGACAGCAAAAGAAACCGCAACAGGCCAGTAGAATAATGGTAATGGGCCTGCTCCATTTGCCGGCTAGACACGCCTGCGTTGGATTTGGGCCAAATATCTAAGTATGTCAAGCCAGCCAGAGACAAAAACGTCCCTAAAAAAAGCCAGAGACAAAAACGAGCAAGTGGGTGCAGGAGAAACTGAAAAGTTTTTTTTTAAAGAAAACTTAGCCGTGCTGCAAAAGATTAATTGAATTTCACACTTGGTTGGATTCTCATCGAGTAGTTGCTAACTTGCTAAGCTAAGTGTGACCACAGTTATTTCTGCTAAGCTAAGTTCCCATCTGTTCTGTCTGCTGCGGCGCCGGCCGACTACCAGTACGAATCCGTGACCACTCGTACACATTGCAACCTCTTTGATGTGTTCGGCGTTATTTTGTTTGACTTTGACCGGTGAGTGAGAGTGAACGTCAACCGTCAGCGGACAAGATCTCGTGGACACGGACGTTTAGTTCAGGCTTGACTCACAAGTCACACACTGTGTAACTGAGACCCCGTGTTCCAAGCCTGAATACTGGCACTTCACACACGTTCGTTGAAATGGAATACCTACCGGAGCTCATAAATTAGGCGGGAGAAGCTTTGATTGGGTCAGATCAGTTGACCTGTTGCAAACTTTTCTTCGAACGCCCGAACATTTCCACAAGAGTAGACTTCTTGGTTTATATAAGCATGACCAAATCGGGCAGAGTACGGTCGCAGCTACGGCCAGGAAATCCACGCACGACAGCACGTAACGTTTGTGTCAATGGCTGTACAGCACGTCGCAACTGCTGGCTTCAGACTTTTTTTTTTTTTTGCGAATTGGCTTCAGACTTCAGTGTAGTGAAATTCTTCGCAAGATAAGAGATCTTTCTTTGGAATTTGTAGCCTGTGATTTGTAAACGTTCCTTGCACCCCGCTGTGCACGGGACGATCCATACTACCAGAAGAATTGTGCCACCGCTACCAAGTATACAAACCATTTTATTTTTAGATGAAAAGGAGCTCAAGTATACTACTCCCTCCGTTCCTAAATATTTGTCTTTCTAGAGATTTTAACAAGTGACTGCATACGGAGCAACATGAGTGAATCTACGCTCCAAAACATGTCTATATACATCCGAATGTGGTAGTCCATTTGAAATCTCTAAAAGACAAATATTTAAGAACGGAGGGAGTATTTCTTTACGGATGTGATAACTGATAACTATACTAAAGTGGAATTCGTAATTTCTTTACGGATGATGTATACACCGCTTTTCCTCCCATTTCGATCACAGCTTTGCCTTTCTGCCTGGCCTCCTTTTGTCGCCCCGAAAAAAAAAACAAGGTGCAGCGCACCCACGTAATGCGGCCGTCACGGTGGCGTCATGGGACCCATCGCCTCGCTGTCGACCACAAAGGAGGAGAGCACGGGCCACACACACGGCGACAGCGACGGGTCTTTTATCTTTTTTCTGGACTGACGGAATAATCCATATGCGCATCGTCGCCACGCGCCAAATTTCGCCGTCGTCGTCGCCGCGCCCATTCGTCGCTTTTCCTCCGTATCCCGCGTCCTGTAGCTAGCAGCCGCACCTACCTCGCTTGTGCCGTCGCATGGACATGGACTACCCCTGACCGTGAAACTCGCGTCGGCGTTAATCCAGCGGCGAGGACGACGCAAGCGAAATTAATCTCCGGTCCAAGCAGACGGGTAAGTCACGACACGGACTATAGCGGTGTGAACAGGGGAATGGCCGGCCCATGTGAATCTAGACGCCGCGACGGCAACGTCCATGCCATGCCATGCACACGACAGAACCGGACGAGAGGAGCCATTTTCAATGCGTAAATCCTCTACTCGCTTCTATACTACTCCCTCTATCCCAGAATATAAGAATGTTTTTGACACTATACTAGTGTTAAAAAGTTCTTATATTTTGAGACGGAGGGAGTAATAAATATAAGTTCGCCTAGATATTTTAATTTAGACTAATACATATGAAGCAAAATGGGTGAATCACGCTTTAAAATCCGTCTATATGCAACCACATCTAGTCCGCATTGAAATCTCTAACAAAAAGTTATGTTTAGAAATATGAGTAATATGCATGTGTGTGAAGCGTCCTATTCCGACGAATCTCACACCTTTTTTCATTGTAAAGTCATCCTCAACGGTAATCTGCAAATTTCCTCCCGCATCCGTCTGCGGACAGGGCGGCCAGTCTACGGACACAGATGCGGGAGCCGCATCCAACGCTGCTCGCGTACATTTCAAACACTTTGGCAACAAATCAGATGAAATTTGTACAACACGATGGATTTTATACATGCAAGACAACAATCATGCAAACACTGTGGATTTTCGTTAGATTTCCAACATTTAGAACATAAAAAAACCGCTCCGACCCGACCCTAAACCTATCCTACAACAGCGGCCGACGTCCAACCCCATGTCGTCCTCCATCCGCCATCTCCATGGCCACCGGTGTTAAGACCGATGAACTGAAGCTCGCTCTCCGGCGAGAAAGTGTAGAGCACAGGAGGCGGGCCGACCCACATGGGACATAAGGCCCTGCCGCCTCCCGTGCCTACTCATCCTCGGAGGAGTCTGCGCCTTGTCCGTCGTAGGTGGATGTGAGGTTGATACGTCTCCATCGTATCTACTTTTCCAAACACTTTTTCCCTTGTTTTGGACTCTGACTTGCATGATTTGAATGGAACTAACCCGGACTGACGCTGTTTTCAGCAGAATTGCCATGGTGTTATTTTTGTGCAGAAATAAAAAGTTCTCGGAATGACCTGAAACTTCACGGAGAATTGGAATTAATAAAAAATACTGGCAAAAGAATCAACACCAGGGGCCCACACCCTGTCCACGAGGGCGAAATAAAGTTCTTTTCCATAAGCACGTATGACTATATTCGGAATACATGCCTACATTACATTGATGAATTGAAGCTAGTTCTGTGTCACCCTATGTTATAACTGTTGCATGAGGAATCGCATCCGACATAATTATCCATCACTGATCCAATGCCTACGAGCTTTTCACATATTGATCTTTGCTTAGTTACTTTGTCGTTGCCACTGTTACAATTACTACAAAACTGTTACTGTTACTTTTGCCACCGTTACCGTTAATTCCATACTACTTTGCTACTAAATACTTTGCTGCAGATATTAAGTCTTCCAGGTGTGGTTGAATTGACAACTCAGCTGCTAATACTTGAGAATATTCTTTGGCTCCCCTTGTGTCTAATCAATAAATTTGGGTTGAATACTCTACCCTCGAAAACTGTTGCGATCCCCTATACTTGTGGGTTATCAAGTCTATTTTCTAGTGCCGTTGCCGGGGAGCATAGCTCTATTCTTTGAGTCACTTGGGATTTATATCTACTGGTCACTATGAGGAACTTGAAAGACGAAAAAACCAAGATTTATCCCTCAACTACGAGGGGAGGTAAGAGTTTGCCATCTAGCTCTGCACTTGTTTCACCTTCTGTTATGAGTAAATTTGCGACACCTACACCTGCTATTGATTCTGATAGGTCACATGTTATTGATGATGCCACTTCTGCTATGCATGATACTTATGATGAAACTACTTCTATGCTTGATAATACTGTGCCACTAGGTGAATTTCTGGATGAACAACTTGCTAGGGTTAGAGAGAATGAAATTATTGAAACTGATAATATTGATGAAAGTGATGATGAAGATTCTCCCCCTAGATATGAACTGCCTATTGTGCCTGAGGGTTATGTTATGGATGAAGAAACTGCTAGAGATTTTCTTGCTTGCAATGATAGATATGATCTTAAGAAATTATTAGCTAAGTTGAAAGAAAAGTCTTTGAATGCTAGAATGAAATATGACCCTGCTTTTGCTACTTCACCTATCTGTATTTCCGATAAGGATTATGATTTCTCTGTCGATCCTGAGATAATTACTTTGGTTGAATCTGATCCTTTCTATGGCTATGAATCTGAAACTATTGTGGCATCTCTTACTAAATTAAATGATATAGCCACCCTATTCACTCATGAGGAAAAAATTCGTTACTACTATATGCTTAAATTATTTCCGTTCTCATTAAAGGGTGATGCTAAAACATGGTTTAATTCTCTTGATCCTGGTTTTGTGCGTAGTCCCCAGGATATGATTTATTACTTATCTGCTAAATATTTCCCTACTCATAAGAAACAAGCTGCCTTAAGGGAAATATATAATTTTGTGCAAATTGAAGAAGAGAGTCTCCCACAAACTTGGGGAGGCTTCTCCAATTACTTAATGCTTTGCCTGATCATCCTCTTAAGAAAAATGAAATACTTGATATCTTTTATAATGGACTAACCGATGCTTCCAGAGACCACCTGGATAGTTGTGCTGGTTGTGTTTTTAGGGAAAGAACTGTTGATCAAGCTGAATTGCTATTGAATAATATGTTGAGTAATGAGAATAATTGGACACTTCCTGAACCAACTCCTAAGCCAACTCCGAGGGAAAAGGGGTATTCTATTTCTCAGTCCTGAAGATATGCAAGAGGCAAAGAAATCTATGAAAGAAAAAGGTATTAAAGCTGAAGATGTTAAGAATTTATCACCTATTGAAGAAATGAATGGTCTTGATAACCCGACACAGATAGTAAAGGTAAATTCTCTCTATAGATTTGACGAAGGTGATATTCCTCGTCATAAGTCTGCTAGCCAATGCTTGGATGAGTTTGATAATTTTATTGTTAAACAAGAAAACTTCAATGCTTATGTTGGTAGACAATTGAAACGTAATGCTTATATGATTGAACACTTGAGTGATTATATGTCTAGAGTTAAAGGTGAACTTAAACTTATTAGTAAACATGCTTCTATGGTTACCACTCAAGTAGAACAAATGCTTAAAGCTCAAAATAATTTGCTCAATGAATCAAATAATAAGAAAAATGATAATGCTGTTAGAGTTATGACTAGAGGGGGTAAAATGACTCAGGAACCTTTGTATCCTGAGGGCCACCCTAGGAGAGTTGAGCAAGATTCTCAGAGAACTAATGTTGATACACCTAGTCCTTCTAAAAAGAAGAAAAAGAAAAATGATAGGACTTTGCATGCTTCTAGTGAATCTGTTGTTGACACCCCTGAGAATCCCAATGATATTTCTATTTCTGATGCTGAAACACAACCTTGTAATGAACATGAACCAAGTGATGATATTAATGATGAGGTTCATGATGATGCTCAACCTAGCAATGACAATGATGTAGAGATTGAACCTGCTGTTGATCTTGATAACCCACAATCAAAGAATCAACGTTATGATAAGAGAAACTTTGTTGTAGGAAGCACGGTAAAGAAAGAGAACCATGGGTTCAGAAACCCATGCATTTCCCTCCTAAACCATCCAAGAAAAAGGATGATGAGGATTTTGAGCGCTTTGCTGAAATGATTAGACCTATCTTCTTGCGTATACGTTTAACTGATATGCTTAAAATGAATCCTTATGCTAAGTACATGAAAGATATTGTTACAAATAAAAGAAAGATACCAGAAGCTGAAATTTCCACCATGCTTGCTAATTATACATTTAAAGGTGGAATACCAAAGAAACTAGGGGATCCAGGAGTACCAACTATACCATGCTCCATTAAAAGAAACTATGTTAAAACTGCTTTATGTGATCTTGGAGCTGGTGTTAGTGTTATGCCTCTCTCTTTATATCGTAGACTTGATTTGAATAAGTTGACACCTACAGAAATATCTTTGCAAATGGCCGATAAATCAACTGCTATACCTGTCAGTATTTGTGAGGATGTGCTGGTTGTGGTTGCAAACGTTACTATTTTAACGGACTTTGTTATTCTTGATATTCCCGAGGACGATAGTATGTCGATTATCCTTGGTAGACCCTTTTTGAATACTGAGGGGCTGTTATTGATTGCAACAAAGGCAATGTCACTTTTCATGTTAATGGCAATGAGCATACGGTACATTTTTCGAGGAAACAACCTCAAGTCCACAGTATCAATTCTATTGGAAAAACTCCAAATATTATTATTGGAGGTTTTGAATTTCCTCTTCCTACTGTCAAGAAGAAATATGATATTCTTATTATTGGGGACGTGCGTATCCCCGTTGAGGTAACCTAGTGCTATTCGAAAATTCTCCGGTTTCATGCAATTCAGAATGAGTTTGTTAACTAGACTTGATCAACCTTGTTAGTGAATTCCTTTTGGTGAGTATGAGATGGATGAAGTTAGAAAGCACAACTCTCTGTACCCTCCTTTTACTTTCTGTTATTTAGATTAAATAAAGCAAAAATAGTCTTTACTGTCTGTTTTCTGAATTATCCATGCAAAAAAAATACCCAGAAAATAAAAGTTCTCCAAATGCCATGAAATTGAAATATGATTTTTTGTAGAATATTTAAGAATATCTGGCACTGAGAACACACCAGAGGGAGCCACCACCTGGCCACGAGGGTCCAGGGCGCGCCCACCCCCTGGGTGCGCCCCCTGACTCGTGGGCCCCACGTGGCCCCCTCCACTTATTCCTGCACCCACACACTTCGTCTTTCTCCAGAAAAAATCACCACATAGCTCAAACCCGTGTTCTAGCTCGTTTTGCTGCGATTTTTGATCTCCTTGCTCAAAGCTCCATTCACAAAAGTGCTTTGGGGGATTGTTCTTCTGTATGTGACTCCTCTAATGGTCCAATTAGTTTTTGTTCTAGTGCTTTATTTATTGCAAAGTTTTGCTGCTTAGGTGACCCTGTTCCTGAGCTTGCATGTCAAATTTATTTGGTCCCAAGTAGTTAATGCATGATATAGTCTCTAGGCGCTTGTGGGAGTAGTTGCTATCAATCTTGCTGAGTTTGGTTCATTTTTATTTTGAGTCACTAAAAATTTCAGAAATTTTTCAGAGGAGAAAATGTTGAAGAGATTGTTGAGAGGCTCTTCGAGCCGAAGTTCGAAGGATAAGCAAAGTGAAGAGAATAAGAAGCCCAAACATAATCTTCCTCGCACCGCGGAAGTTCGTCCGTGTGAATGGCCTTGTGATGAGTTCTTGAGAGCAGCCGGGATTCATGATGACTTTTATTATTTGGCTGATAATGCGGGCCTCATCGACTTCCTCCGCGACCAGCGCGAACAGTATCTCCTCCTCACTAATATTTTCGTGCAAATTTTTTACTTTCATGCTAAGAAATCACCACCTTCGGTGGAATTTCATTTATATGATGAGGTTAAGGAGATGTCACTATATGATTTCTGTCGGGTCTGTAAGATACCCTTTGCGGGCAGCATAGAGGAACCACATCGTAATGATGTGGAAGGGTTTATTGATATGATTGCTGTAGGAGAAACGAGGAAAGTTTCCGATGCAAGAATCACTAGCATACATTTTCCTGTTCTACGTTACTTTGCAATATTTGCTAGTAGATGTTTAATTGGTCGTGGGAACAATGGAAATCTCAGTGCTGCTGATATTTTTATTTTGCGCCATGCTTTGTTTCGTGATACAACTTTCAGTTTAGGCGCTATTATTGCTAAACGATTAAGTCTGAATCGTACAAAGGGCCCCATCTTCGGTGGCATCTTTGCTTCGCGCCTAGCTGCACACTTTAACATACCTATTAGGCATTATGAGAAGGAGGAAAAGTTGTTGCCCCCTATTTTTTTCTAGATTATAAGAGTATGGTAGCACATGATTTTATTGTTAAGGATAAAAAGAAGATGCTTAAATATAGATTGATATTTGATAAAAACTACCATGAGATTATTACCTTGCCTGTGCCCTCTTTGTTTAACATATTTTCAGGCACGTACCTCATTTTGCCGGAGGCCGTTCATGCATACTTGAGCATGACACCTCCTCCAGAGGCTGAGCCGGAGCCACCACTTGACCCTTATCGGCAGTCTGTTTATCAGTGGGATCTAGAGGAGATCGCCAGCCAGTGGCACCCCGAGGATCCTCCTCAGTACACTGGAGAGGACCACTTTGATCCGTTGGCATAGACCAACTTAGGCCAAAAGCCTAAGCTTGGGGAGTACGTATTTCTCACCGACATTATATTCATGTTCACACACTCATGCCAGTTGTCGGTGCTCATACTTTTTCATTGTACTATCCATGCTAGTTTATTTTCCTTTTTCTCGCTTTCTTCTTGTGTGTTTGAAAAACCTTAAAAAACCAAAAAAAAATAGTTGTAGCTTTTAGCTAGTTTACTCTCCATGCCTGTAGTAGTAATAATTAAAAGAAAACCCAAAAAGATTTCTCGTTCTTCTTTTGCTTTTTGGGAGCTTTCCCGTGTAAATAGTTTTATTTCCTTTCTTTTCTTTGGGGGCCGAGAGGAGAAGACCTTGATGAAAATGTTGAGTGGCTCCCATATGCATTATTGTTGATTTAACAAAGAGCCCATATTACCTTGTCTTCTCCTGTGTATTGAATGCTTGCAGATACCAGCTTAGTCCAATGCACGTGCACTATTATTATTATCCACATCGTTCGGTCGTGTAAGTGAAAGGCAATAATGACGATATATGATGGACTGATTGAGATGAGAGAAGCTGGTATGAACTCGACCTATCTTGTTTTTGTAAATATGAGTAGTTCATCGTTCCTGATTCAACCTATTATGAATGAAACATATTTGCAATGATAATTACAGATTATAGTTGCTCATGCCATGCTTAATTAGCTAGAAGTTTATAATGGTTTACCTTGCGTGCCAACATGCTATTAAACTGGTTGTGATGTGGTATGATAGGGTGGTATCCTCCTTTGAACGATGCGAGTGGCTTGACTTGGCACATGTTCACACATGTAGTTGAAACAAAATCAACATAGCCTCCACGATATTTATGTTCATGGTGAATTATATCCTACTCATGCTTGCACTCAGTGTTGATTAATTTTAATGCATGTTCACGACTGTTGTCGCTCTCTAGTTGGTCGCTTCCCAGTATTTTTCTAGCCTTCAGTTGTACTAAGCGGGAATATTGCTTGTGCATCCACTTCCATAAACCCCAAAGTTATTCCATATGAGTCCACCATACCTTCCTATATGCGGTATCTACCTGCCGTTCCAAGTAAATTTGTATGTGCCAAACTCTAAACGTTCAAATGAAATTCTGTTTTGTATGCTCGAATAGCTCATGTATCAACTAGGGCTGTCACTATCTTCCATGCTAGGCGGGTTATTCTCAAGAGGAGTGGACTCCGATCCTCATTCACGAGAAAATGGCTGGTCATCGGGATGCCCAGGCCCATGCTCAAATCAAAATAATTGCAAACAAAACTCCCCCAGGACTGTTGTTAGTTGGAGGCACCCGTTGTTTCGGGCAAGCCATGGATTGATGCTTGTTGGTGGTAGGGGAGTATAAATTTTAGCATTCTGTTTGGGAACCGCCTATAATGTGTGTAGCATGGAAGATATCGAGATCTCTCAGTTGTTATGTTGACAATGAAAGGATGCCACTCAAAATATTATTTACCTCTATTTCAAAAACTTGAGCTCTGGCACCTCTACAAATCCCCGCTTCCCTCTGCGAAGGGCCTATCTATTTATTTTTATGTTGAGTCATCACCCTCTTATTAAAAAGCACCAGTTGGAGAGCACCGCTGTCATTTGCATGCATTACTGTTAGTTTACATTGAGTATGACTATGACTGGATCTCTTTTACCATGAATTACAATGTTTAGTCAGTCCTTGATCTTCAGAGGTGCTCTGCATTTATGTTTTGCGGTCTCAGAAAGGGCTAGCGAGATACCATCTTGTTATATCATATTATGATTATTTTGAGAAAGTGTTGTCATTCGAGATTTATTATTATTGCTCGCTAGTTGATTATGCCATTGCTATGAGTAAACATGAGACCTAAGTGTTATTGTGAATATGGTTAGTTCATAATCTTTCCTGAAAACTTGAATGCTGGCTTTACATATTTACTCCCTTCGTTTTAATTTTCTTGGCGCATAACTTTTTCTTTTTTTCCTAATTGCTCCGCGTGATCCGCTTCTTAAGGGGTGCTTTCTTTCTCTGCCCCTACCTTCCCGCTACAGTTAGCCAATCATGGCCGCCATGCAAGGGACGCATGCTGCGCGCATGGGCCACTGACGAGGGATTAGCCAATACTTTGCATGCAGTATTTAAAGCAATTAAAATGCTGCAGCTCTTTCCATGCAAACTGAGGGGTAAATTGGTCCAAAATTACCCGTCGAGTTCTTTCCTTGGTATGCGGGTCAAGACTTATGCACAAGGTAGAAAGAATTGGAGGGAGTACAACAACAAGAGCAAACAGAGTTTGTAAAAGTTTTTCTTTATCACTTTCGGTTTGTCAACTGAATTGCTTGAGGACAAGCAAAGGTTTAAGCTTGGGGGAGTTGATACGTCTTCATCGTATCTACTTTTCTAAACACTTTTGCCCTTGTTTTGGACTCTAACTTGCATGATTTGAATGGAACTAACCCGGACTGACGCTATTTTCAGCAGAATTGCCATGATGTTATTTTTGTGCAGAAATAGAAGTTCTCGGAATGACCTGAAACTTCACGGAGAATATTTTTGAAATTAATAAAAAATACTAGCGAAAGAATCAACACCAGGGGGCCCACACCCTATCCACGAGGGTGGAGGGCGCGCCCCCTGTCTCGTGGGCCCCCTGAGGCTCCACCGACCTCAACTCCAACTCTATATATTCACGTTCGGGGAGAAAAAATAAGAGAGAAGGATTCATCACGTTTTACGATACGGAGCCGCCGCCAGGCCCTAATCTCTCTCGGGAGGGCTGATCTAGAGTCCGTTCGGGGCTCCGGTGAGGGGAATCCGTCGCCGTCGTCATCATCAACCATCCTCCATCACCAATTTCATGATGCTCACCGTCGTGCGTGAGTAATTCCATCGTAGGCTTGCTGGACGGTGATGGGTTGGATGAGATTTATCGTGTAATCGAGTTAGTTTTGTTAGGGTTTGATCCCTAGTATCCATTATGTTCTGAGATTGATGTTGCTATGACTTTGCTATGCTTAATGCTTGTCACTAGGGCCCGAGTGCCATGATTTCAGATCTGAACCTATTATGTTTTCATGAATATATGTGAGTTCTTGATCCTATCTTGCAAGTCAATAGTCACCTACTATGTGTTATGATCCGGCAACCCCGAAGTGACAATAATCAGGACCACTCCCGGTGATGACCGTAGTTTGAGGAGTTCATGTATTCACTAAGTGTTAATGCTTTGGTCCGGTACTCTATTAAAAGGAGGCCTTAATATCCCTTAGTTTCCAATAGGACCCCGCTGCCACGGGAGGGTAGGACAAAAGATGCCATGCAAGTTCTTTTCCATAAGCACGTATGACTATATTCGGAATACATGCCTACATTACATTGATGAATTGGAGCTAGTTCTGTGTCACCCTATGTTATAACTGTTGCATGAGGAATCGCATCCGACATAATTATCCATCACTCATCCAATGCCTACGAGCTTTTCACATATTGATCTTTGCTTAATTACTTTGCCGTTGCCATTGTTACAATTACTACAAAACTGTTACTGTTACTTTTGCCACCGTTACCGTTACTTCCATACTACTTTGCTACTAAATACTTTGCTGCAGATATTAAGTCTTCCAGGTGTGGTTGAATTGACAACTCAGCTGCTAATACTTGAGAATATTCTTTGGCTCCCCTTGTGTCGAATCAATAAATTTGGGTTGAATACTCTACCCTCAAAAACTGTTGCGATGCCCTATACTTGTGGGTTATCAGAGGTCCACGATGGAAATGGTGGCGCCCGCGTCGTCGTCATCCCACCGTGCCGACGGATGGTTCTTCGGCGACGCGTAGGAGGTGCATCTTGCGCTGTTCTCCTCCGTGATCGTTTGGAGCTGCGCCTCCGCGGCGACCGCTTCCTAGCGAGCGGCGCCTTGAGCGCGGACGACATCGTAGATGGCACGCTGCTCCGCGACGAAGTTGGGGTTCGCCGCGGCCATGGCTGCCACGGTTTCGCTCGCGCGCTTGCCGTACATCTGGCCTTCCGCCCGCGAGTGCTGCTTCAGTGCCTGCTGGTACGCCGACAAAGGCGCCGACGCGGGCTGCACCTCCACTGTAACAACTTTGTAGTGCGCGTGCGCCTGCTCCATGGTGAAGCCGGCGTGCACAGGAGGCGCGGGATCCAGGGTGGAGTCGTCGGAGCCCGTCTCCATCATGGTGTCATCCTCGTCATCGGAAGCCTCGGGCGAGCTAGCCGGCAAGCTGGACTCGATCCACTTGGCACAGCGGCTGCAAGGGCGGCCACCGCATGCTTCATCTCTGTGGAAAGGCTCTCACACAGAGCTTCCCGCCTGTAGTCATGGCGGATGCAGTGCAAGGGAGGAGGATGAGGAGCAGGCTTGTGTTGTGGCATGGAGTTAGCCGGGTGCGACTATCTTTAAGTAGTGGATTCCGCCGAGCCATACGTCCGGGTGTGTCAATGCATGGCGTCGGAGTGGGTTTCTCGCCCGGCGAGCTTGCTTAATGTGCGGCATACACACGGATGGGGCATTCAATAAGCATGGTAGATATCCGTCCTGTCTTGTCCAGTAACGCGCCTCCGGCATTGAACAGGCGTGGACACCAGAGACGCGTCGCGACCGGCGCTCTCAGCCGGGGCGCCGCTTCAATGGAGGCAGTGAGAGGTCGCGCCCGTCCTGAGTCGTCTTCAATGTGGAGTGGCATGCTCTACAGCGGCATGAATGCAGGAAGTTGGCGCCGGGGGGAACGCGTGCTGGCGAGGGAGGAGGGGGTTGGTGGGCTAAGGCGGTAAGAAGTGGGCGTGGCAGCGGTCCGGACTCCCGCAAAGCCCCTCATCTTTGTCTCCGTTTGCGGGAGAAAACGCGTTAGGACCGCCATGCAGACCGATACATGCCCGCGTTGGATGGCTTCCGTTGTCCGATAGCGCGACCCAGACTATGCGGGCGGTTTGAGGGTCAGCGAGATGCCCTAAGAACATCTACAATCAGACTTGGCAAATCCGACCACCTATACGCCCGCGGGCGCGTCCGGGCTTGTCCACGGGCAGCGCCCGCCGACCCCTCATATCTTGTGCTCGGCATCCATATATCTCAAATTCGGTCTCTCAAATTCATACAAATGCATACACGTCCATCATACATGCCAATGTCACACGTAAAATAACAAATGTTGGTATCGAAAATACATAGGTCTTGTTACATCAAATTTATTTACATGCACAACTCAAATATTAGCTCTTTGGTTTTCATTATGGATCCACATATGCTCCACAAGATCATTGAGTAGCTGCACGTGCACCTGATGATCTTGAAACTTCTTATGCATGTGCAAAAAGTTCATAAGTTGAGCTACATCTTGATCTTCTAGGATTTGAACTTGTTCTCCAGGTGCTTCAAAGTCATATTGTGCAAAATAACACAACATGCCATGAACTGCCACAATTTTTTTGATTCCCACATCATTGCAGCTCCACGAACAATTCCCCAACAAGCTTGAAGCACTCCGATTGCCCTCTCCACATCCTTCCTAGCTGCTTCCGGCATTACTGCAAAGTGGCTTTGTTTGTTACCCTTTGATTGAGCCCTTCAAGTTGAGAATATGCTCCACCTGCCGGTCTTTCCTCTTGCATACTCATAAGCATGATCATGCCCACTTCTTCGTCCGAATCCAAAGAACCGAAGAACTCATCTTGAATCATTTGATCAAGCTCCGTCGGTCCATACTCCTCGTCCGACGAATCATCAGAATTCATCGTTTTCCCTAAAAAATCACAAAATTTTGGTCAGACAATGTGTCAAACACATAGAGCGCAAGGCGGAGCCAGAGAGTTGCCGGAGGTATCGCGGCGGTGTTCAGGCCGGTGACGACGTCCCCGGCGGCGAGGACGGGAGAGAGGACTAATCTCTCAGAGGTGACGGCGCAGAGGCTAGGAACGCTTGAGGAGCGCGCGTGGCGGTGGAGCGGTGAGACATGTGTCGAGGGGGAGGAAGAAGAGAGAGAGCAAATGGATCCGGTAGGTCGATTTGGTGGATTTGGTGCATTTTCATATGGGATCGGGCTGTTAGGCCCGGCGTGACGGACGCGCCCGGACACCCTTATATCCGCCTCATATTTAAGCTGGATATGTGAGATGTCGGTTAGCCCAGACGTTTGAGGTCCGTTTGAGACGCATGGGAGAGTCAAAATTTCGTGACCGTAGATGCTTAAAGATACTACACCTCTTATAGCTCATCTTACTGTTACATCTTTCATCGCACGTACGTGCTGGCATCAGCGTCTGCCTTATTTTCCATGGAGATCGTTCTCCCTCGCCAAGATCAAGTACCCGGAAAAAACAGGTGCGATCGGAACACGCATCCCCGCGTTCCAGGAAAAGATACGAGAAGCTGCCGAGCCATGAAGATTGCCGGTGAACTACACGCACCCAACCGTTTCATGGTCCGGAGTGATGGCAACCTCACCAACGACGCTTTGCTAGATAGCTGACCAACCTAAACCTCAGATATCAAGCGTCGTTCAACACCCATGACGACGTTCCAAGTCTTTGAACGTTGACACGTACGCCGGCCGGCCGGCCGCACTCGCCGTTTCCTACGAGCTCACGCGAACGCTACCTGTCAGCTAGGCTGCTGGTCTGGAAGACAGGGAGTGTTTCCAACGATTTCTCGCCCAACCGCGAAAGGAGAACGCGTCCGTCATGCCATGCGTTTTTCCGAACCACGTTACCTGAACGCAGAGTCCACCGCAGCCCATCTGCACGGTGGCGCCGCGGCCGCCGAGCGCGCGTGGCAGCATGGCATCGTGTCGTGGGGTGTCCGCTGGGACTTGGAGCGAGCTGCATGCGCCGGAGTCAACGCCGTAAGTCACCACTTCTCGGCTCCTAAGGCCAATTCCACCGCGCGACCCTATCCTGCCCGGCCCCGTTCGTTTGAGATAAAAGAACAAACGAGACGGCTCAGCGCGCGACGGCCCGGACCCATCTTATCCGTTTTGTGTTCGGGCCGACCCATTTCAAGCGCAAACTTGCGCCGGGTTTGGGTCGCGGCGGACACCAAACGGACGCGCGCCTCATCCGCGTCGGGGCCGCGTGGCAGGCGGCCACCTAACTCCCACCCACCCACATCAATGCGCACGAGCGGGCGGCCCCACCTGTCATCCGCACATCAAAGGGGCGCCGTCCTTTTTTAAGTGGGAACCGTGGATCGGTCGTCGTCCACGTTGCCCCACGCCACCCCGCGGCCTCCTCGAAACCCGACAGCGCCGAACCCTAGCCCTCCCTTGTCCTCGAGCTCGCCGGCCGGCCACCTCGAAGCCATGGGCTTCTGGAACCGCAAGGGGAAGCACGACCGTGAGGCCGGCTCCTCCTCGGGGCGCCGCCGCGGCTCCGTGAAGAAGGAGGAGCCCGCGTCACCGCCGCGCTCCTCCCGTCGAGCCCCCGTGCCGGCCCCCTTCACCATCAACCCTAGGCCCGCCGGCGAGCGCGACCGGCAGTACCTCGCGGCGGACGTGTGCCGGCGGTACTGGGATACGAGGACGCCGGTCCCGTGGAGCGACGTCCACCTCCCCAACGGATGGCACCTCAGCACCGACCGTGTGCCGATCCCGCCGGTGTCGGCGAGCGGCCGTGCGCGCCGCGATGAGATCGAGCGCCGCCGCCGCCTCCTCCTCGACGACCTGTTCTACGACGACAGGTACGCCCCCGACTCGGTGCTCTGGGATACATGGCTCCAGGACGAGCACGACACGCGCCGCGCGTTCTACTTCGCCGGCACGGTGTCGGGCCACGGCGGCCACGTCGGGAGGTGCGCGGGCGTACGCGGGTGCGCGGCCTCACGCCCACGCCGTCGCCTTCCCCGTCTCCGTCACCCCCTCCATCTCCTCGCATGACAGCGGAGGAGGAGGCCCGTCTCGTGCAGCGTGTCATGGATGACTCCATGTACACCCACGATGAGCGCCAATGGGACGGCTTGGAGGAGGCGATGACACTCTCTGCCGCCGGCGACGTCGCCTTCCCCGAGCTGCAAATGGTGGCCGTCAAGGAGGAGGAGAGGAGGGAGGAGGCGATGGAGGAGGAGCCGGTGGCCGCGTTCCACCTGGGCCTGGTGGACCAGGGGTGGGGCTGGTCGTGCACTGCAGAAGAGATGGCCGACGCCCTGGGGTGCGTGAACTGGCGCCCCGTGCCGCCGCGGTTACCGGAGCGGGAGGCGTCGCCACGGGAGGAGGTCGTGCAGGCACCTCCCGCCGTCCAGCCCGTCCCCGTCTACCACGCACCGCCGGCCTACATGGACCTCGTCAGCGACGACGACGACGCCGGCGGCCACTGAAGACGGCGACGGCGACGGCATCGACGGGCACGGGCAGGAGCGCACTGGCGACGGCCTTTTTTATTTTCCTTTTTATGTTTATAATTAATTATGTCAAGTTCGACGTGAAAACTGGGCCGTTTTGTGGCCGTGACCCCCTAACTAAGTTTTAAGTTTATTAAACTGCGCTTATTTACTTTTTTAAGTCATTTTATTTAAGTTTTGCTATATTTTTAAATCATGTCCAACACGGACACGATTTGGGGTGCGGCCGCGCGGTGGGCGTACGCACGACCCAACGGACAGAGGCGGACACGGGCGAACCCACCGGCGCCCCAAAGGGACAAAATCCGGCCAAAACGTACGTCCGTTTGGGGTCGCGCGGTGGAGATGGCCTAAGGAGTGCGGACATAGACAGCTCTGAAGTTCAGGTGAGGCGTCCCGAGCTGTCCCGTGTGGCCACGACCGACCGACTGGACTGACCACCGCTCAGGCTCGCTCCGTCACCCACCTACCGGCCTTCACCTTCGTAGGAAAAGCCCGCTCCGGGTGTCCATGTGCATAGATTCGGGGACGGGATCCAGCAGCCCTCCCATGTACACTCATGGAGTACACAGTACTACTCCAGAGAGACGAGACCCAGTCAGTTTCTATCGGCGTCGGACGTAAGCATTGACGGCACCGGATGCCGGTGGTTGCGGTGCGTTCTAGAAAGATTTAGGGGTTGACACGCCGTCACGGCGCCGCGGCGTGGGGCCGCGAGGGGCGCTGCAGCATGCAGATCGTCGTCGTCTGTCAATCCATGTGGAAGTGGAAGTTAAGATGTCAGATATCGACGGAGCACGTAATGTAATGCAGGCTCATTGTCTTTCTTAGTACTGCATCATTTTCATTAGCAAGCAGTGCGTGCAAGCCCATCCGCCCATGTCATCCGTGATGTATACGTACCAGGCTAGGATGGTGGTGGATGGAGTGGATTAGAGAATGATGCGCTGGATGGTTACGTGCGTGGAGGTGGAACCATGGACCGGACGGTGGTACGCTTTGACAATGGCATGTTGCATGCATGTGCGATACGATATCTGGTGCAACATTGGCTAGGCACTCCATCCGTAGGGAGAGGATAATACAAATATACAATGGTCAGGGGTGGATTTTGAGAGATATTTTGGAGGATTCCAATCCCAAGGATTTTTGCTGCGTTTTTGTATTAATTTACAATCCATGTGAATTAGAGAGGCTTTATCTTCTATTCCCTCCGTTCCTAAATATTAATCTTTCTAGAGATTTTAATAAGTGACTACATATGGAGTAAAATGAGTGAATCTACACTCTAAAATATGTCTATATACATCCGTATGTGGTAGTCCATTTGAAGTCTCTAAAAAGACAAATATTTAAGAACGGAGGGAGTATTTGCGGCTAGGAGCGATAGATGTTGTACCCACACCCACACACCCACAATTGGGAGTGTCTTATTAGGGCTGAAAAAACGGTCAGTCTCCATCCGTCCAAAAGGAGAGTCAAAATATCCTCAATGGTTAGTTAAATTTGGGATCGGCTAGGAGTAAAATAAAGAGAGGGATATGATTTTTTTTTTGTTTTAAAAGGGATTGGCTAGAAGTAAGGTGACTGAATTTAGATTTTGGGTCAGTCGTTTTTTTTTCATCTCATTAGTGCCAACGTGTCCGGCCAGCCAGATCGTTAACCCAAGTTATATTTGTTCAACTAACTAACGATCAAACCGATTTATTTCATACATGCATGCGCATATGTTATATCATACGGGACCAATCAATCAGAGAGACCCAGCTAAGCCGCTACACTGTAGTTGATGCATGCATGTGAGTGTTGCACTCCTCGTAATGGCTTTTGTGAAAGTTAGCTGGGCTCATGATGTGTTGATTGGTTAAGCTTAGCATGCAGGTTTCTAAGTAATGAAGTCAATAAAATCAGAAATCAAAATAATGAAGTTTTTAAAGGAACAATGAGTTATTCTTATTGATATTACCCTTGAAAAATAAGGAAAATAAAAAACAAATACTGAAAAAATGTGTCCACAATTTACACATAAACTGCGTTTTTTGTAATATGCAAGCGTAAGCATATAATAATTAGTAGAAAAAAGTTTTCTAAGAAGTAAGAAGAAATAAATTAGTGGACTCGTATTACATTTTAGGAAGAAAATGAAATAAAAACTTAAAAAATCAAAATAATGAATTGGTGCCATTGCTATTAATAAAATAAAATATTAAAATAATGACGTTTTCAAGAAACTGAATTATTGGCATTTCAGTTACTCCCTCCATCCCATAAAGACATTTTTGCAAGTTATGTTAGCTTGCAAAGGGAGTACCATTTAACAAAAAAGACAATAGAAAACCTATAACCGGGAATAACAAAAATTGCACATAATTTTTAAAAGTACGCTTTTTAAATATGAAAGAATAAGCATATAATAGTGATTTTTTGCAGAAGAAGTTTCTAAGAAGGATTAATTTGTGACATTGCTATTAATCTTAAAGGAGAAAGAAAATAAAATAAAAACTCAAACAAATTCAAAATTACCGGCATTGGTAATACCCTTTAAGAAGAAAGAAAATGAAAAAAAAATCTAAAACAAACAATGATAAAAAATTGCACACAGTACATACATAAAAATCACGCTTTTCAAAAAATATGCAAGCATAATCATATAATAGTGGAAGTTTTGCAAAAAAATAAGTTTCATAAGAACGAGTGAATTTGTGTCATTGGTATTCGGATATTCAATTTGGCTCTAGGGAGCACATGCTCCTGCGTGCCAAAAATGCATTTACGAATGTCAAAAAAATAGAAAAAAAGATGTGTTCATTCTCACACCGAAAATAGTACAGGCAAATTTGTAGGTGAAAAACTTAAACATTTTGGCATGTGTGATATGTCTCCGTCGTATCTATAATTTTTGATTGTTTCACGCCAATATTCTACAACTTTCACATACTTTTGACAACAATTTGTATTATTTGGGACTAACATATTGATCTAGTGCGCAGTGCCACTTCCTTTCTTTTGCATATTTTTTGTTTCGCGGAAAATCCATATCAAATGAAGTCCAAACGTGATAAAATTTTACAAACATTTCTTTTGGAACTGTGATTTTTGGAAGAAAGAATCAACGCAAACGGAGGCCCACAGCCTCCACAAGGCAACATGGCACCACCAGCCCCAGGGCGCATGGGGTTGCCTTGTGACCACGTCATAAGTCGGTTGGAGCTCTTCTTCGGCCACAAGGAAGCTTATATCGGGAAAAAACCATGTTAAAATTTCAACCCGACCGGAGTTATGGATCTCCGGATATTTAAGAAACAGTTTTCGACCAGAAACAGAGATGCGAAATAGAACAGAAACACACATGCGCGCGCGCGAGCACGCACACGCACACGGGGAGAGAGAGAGAGAGAGAGAGAGATGGATCCAATCTCGGGGGAGGCCAATGAAGAAGAAGAGGGAGGGGGCTCTCTCCGCCTCTCTCCCGGTGGCGCTGGAGTGCCACCGGGTGAATCATCGTGACAGTGATCCACACCAAGAACTTCACCGCCGTCATCACCAACTCACTCCCCCCTATGCAGCGGTGTAACACTTCTTTTCCCTGCTATAATCTCTACTTAAACATGGTGCTGTATGCAACATATTATTATCCAATGATGTGTTGCCATCCTATGATGTTTGAGTAGATTTCTTTTGTCCTATGGGTTAATTGTGGTACGTCGTGATTGATATGAGTTTTATGTTGATATGGCGCTATCCTATGATGCCCTCTGTGTCGCGCAAGCGTGTGAGATTACCGTTGTAGGGTGTTGCAATACGTTCATAATTCGCTTATGGTGGGTTGCGAGAGTGACAGAAGCTTAAAGCTGAGTAAGGGGGTTTTTGCGTATGGGAGTAGAGAGGACTTGTTACTTAATGCTATAGTTAGGTTTTACCTTAATGATCTTTATTAGTTGCAGATGCTTGCTAGAGTTCCAATCATAAGTGCATGTGATCCAAGTACAGAAAGTATGTTAGCGTATGCCTCTCCGTCATTGCATATAATAAGTATCACACATGTCATATTCAATTTCCCATGGACAATATTTCTCTTTGTGTTACAAAAGGCTCTCTACTAAAACAAACTAACATTTATTATCTAGCTAAGTACTTCTAGTTTTATTCTTGCAAACTTATCGTCTTACACCTACAAAGTACTTATATTCTTGTTCTAGGTAAAGTGAACGTTAAGTGTGCTTAGAGTTGTATCGGTGGTCGATGGAACTTGAGAGAATATTAATTCTACATTTATCTCCTCGTTGGGTTCGACGCTCTTACTTCTTGAAAAAGGCTACAATTGATCCCTATACTTGTGGGTTACCAAGACCTTTTTGTGGTGCCATTAACGGGGAGCAATAGCGTAGGGGGAATATTCTTGTGTGTGCTTGTTTGCTTTATCTCTAAGTAGTTTTTATTTTTGTGCTCTTATTTTCTATCTTTAGTTATGGGTAGGAAACGCAAAATACCAAAGAAATAGTTCTAATTTCTAACCCAGTGGTTGAGGAACCACCCAAAATTTATCGTTCCACTGAAGCTTTTTTACTTGGATCATCTTCGATCAGTTGTGCTCGTGCTGAAAAACCCAGCTAGCTTAGTTGAGGGAAAAGCATTAGATGAGCATGCTTAATTGTTTGCATTGCTATTCTTTGAATTTATGCGAAATATATGATTTTACTTGTTGTTCTGAAGATCCTAAAAAACACCTTCCCTACCAATGTGAGTTTAATGATAATAAATCTTATCTTCTTATGCCAAAGGTGTTTATAGTTACTATGATATTGAACAAATTGAAGAATTTATTTTTTAAGGGTGCCTATGAAATTGCTTCTTTGATTGAAAAGTATGATGCTATTCTTTACAAATCTGAATTTTTTTGCCTTACTTCAATATTGCTATGAAAACTATCCTTCGAATGCTTATGTTAAAGAATTTATTGAAAAAATGTCTGTTGGCTTGGAAGAGACTAACATTTTGCAAAAACCTATGGAAGAAGAAATTGCTGAAACTGTGAGCTCATTAGATGAAAAAGCTGAGGAGGAGAGCGAAGAACAAAAGGAGGAAAAGCGGATTGATCACCCGTGCCCACCTTCTAATGAGAGTAACTCTTTATCTCATACATTGTTTAATTTCCCTTCATGCTTACCGAATGATGAATGCTATGATAATTGCTATGATCCTTGGATTCGTTTGAAATATCCCTTTTTGATGAAATTGATGCTTGCTATGCTTGTGGCCATGATGCCAATATGAATTATGCTTATGGAGATGAACTTGCTATGGTTCCTTATGTTAAGAATGAAATTGTTGCTATTGCACCCACACATGATAGTCATATTATCTTTTTGAATTCTCCCAACTACACTATAACGGAGAAGTTTGCGCTCAGTAAGGATTATATTGATGGGTTGCGTTTTACCATTACACATGATGATTTTAATGGATATAATATGCATGTGCTTGCTGCTCCTAATTACAATTATTATGAGAGAGTAACCACATCTCCACCTCTCTATGTTTCTAATACGGTAAAATTGCAAGAAACTGTTTATACTATGCATTGGCCTTTACTTGGTGTGCATGAATTGTTCTTTTATGTCATGCCAATGCATCGGAAGAGAGTTAGACTCCATTGTTCTATGATATATTGCTTTGTTCTCACTACTAAATTATAAATCATTGTTAATTAAAATTGACTTTGATATACCTTGGGATCTGGGTGGATCAATTACTTGAGCACTTTATGCCTACATTAATGGATTTAAAGAAAGCGCTGCTTGGGAGACAACCCGGAAGTTTTAGAGAGTCATTTTATTCTATTGTGTGCTTTTAAAAGGTTTAAAAACAAAAAAATATAGAGGGGAACCTAAAACTTTTCAAAAAGAAAAGTGAAAGTGAGAAAGACAAGCATCGTTGAAGTGGGGGATATCCTTGAACTTGTTCATGCCCGTGGAAACTTTGTGAACCGTGATTATAGAAAATTTTCTACAAAAATAATTATCCCCTTGTACAAATCCATTGTATTATAAAAATAATGTGCCAAGATTTACCTTTGGGATATTTAAATTGCTTGTTTGGTATGTGGAGTGCAAAAACAGAAACTTTGATTGTAGTGCTTGAATTTACATTTTTTTACTGCAACGTCAAAAGTGTATGAAATTTTTACACGATACTTCTATGCCAATTTTTTTATCACGTCCTAATTTTTCAGAACTTTTGGAGTTACAAAAGTATATTTTTCATCTGCATGTTTATATACTTTCCTGTTTTAACAGATTGTTGTTATACTTTGTTTATCTGCTTATGTTTGAAATCTTGTTGAGCCCCGTTGATTTGGGAGCCATAGAATTGTGATAGAATACAGCGGGTAGTGTTTGATTATAATTATACAATAATTTTACAACAGGACATAATGGGACTTGATTTTATATATACTGACCCCTCTAATAAAAAGTTTGGTTATGTTTTGTGAGGACGAAGTGTTCGAAGATCGAGGATGATATGAGAAGAATAAGGAGAGGCAAGATTTCAATCTTGGGGATGGACAAGTCACCCCAAGTAAATATTTAAGGGCACTCAAGTGTCTAAGCTTGGGGATGCCCCGAGAGGCATCCAATCATTCTTCTTCAACAATTATCGGTATGTCTTGGTTTTTGTTTTGTTCACATGATATGCGTAAATTCTTGGAGTGTCTTTTGTGTTTATTTTTTAACTTTTCTTTTATGCACCATGCTGGTATGAGATAGTCCTTGGTTGATTTATAGAATGTTCTTTGCACTTCACTTATATCTTTTTGAGTATGGCTTTATAAAATGCTTCATGTGCTTCACTTATATCATTTGAAGTTTGGATGCTCGTTTCTCTACATTTGGAAAATTGCTATTTGTAGAATGCTATTTTACTTCACTTATACTCCCTATGTTCCTTTATATAAGGTGTATTTTTTTTTTGACAAAATTTCACAATGTAAGGTGCATTTCTTCTAAATCCACATAATTCCCTTTTTATCCCTCCAGAAAGAGGAAAGTGTCTCTTTCTTGATTTTCTGTATCTCTCCTTGTATCAAAAGAAGCAAACTATCGATTGCATGTCTCTATTACTTTCCTCGACTCATGATTTACTTGCCACTAACCAAAAAATTTGCCAGGGGTAATTTTGTCCTAACGCATCTGTAATTATGCGCCTTGGTCACCCTGCCGAAAATAATACACCTTACATAAAGGAACAAAGGAGTATTTATTAGAGCATAGTCTTTTGTAGAAAGAATTAAACACTCATGCTTCACTTATATCTATTTAGAGAGTTAACAGGAATTGGTCATTCACATGGTTAGTCAAAAAATCCTACATAAAACTTGTAGATCACTAAATATGACAAGTTTGATTCTTTGCAATAGATTTGCGATATTGAGGTGGTAATATGGGGGCATGATAGTAAAATAATTAAAGTTGAGCATTACTAGTGGTATTAACGGAAGTAAGTCTTTGTGCAAGTAAATCCTCACGCATGTAAAGCGGTGGCCACTGACATTAGCAGTGAGGTCGGAGCATATTTTATCATTGATTGATCCTTGTGTTGTTCGAATCGGGGGTGTGCGATGGTTAACTCCTCCCAACGTCCTTCCTAGGGGCATGCGAGTAATCCTTTGTTTCGAGAGCTTTGAAATTTTCACAATAGTTATATGATTTATTTATGACTAATGTGAGTTCATGGACTATACACACTCTCACCTTTCCGCATATTGCTAGTCTCTTCGGTACCGTGCATTTCCCTTTCTCACCTCGAGAGTTGGTGCAGACTTCGTCGGTGCATCCAAACCCCATGATATGATCCGCTCTATCACACATAAGCCACCATTCATCATTCTAATACTTGTTACCCTAGATCAGTGCGCATCCTGGTACACTGCCAGAGGCATTCATATAGAGTCATCTTGTATTAAGTTTATCGAGTTCTAAGTAAATGAAAGTGTGATGAGCATCATTATTAGAGCTTTGTCCCAGTGAGGAAAAAGGACAATGGAGACTAATGACTCCTCCAGAGAATGTGGGTGAGGTTCCAGACTTCAAAAAGAGCCCACTCAAAAAAAGGAATATGAGAGAAGGTGCAATACTACTATCCTTTTACCACACTTGTGCTTCAAAGTAGCACCATGTTCTTCATATAGAGAGTCTCCAGAGTTATCACTTTCATATACTAGTGGGAATTTTTCATTATAGAACTTGGCTTGTATATTCGATGACAGGCTTCCTCAAATGCCCGAGGTCTTCATGAGCAAGCAAGTTGGATGCACACCCACTTGGTTTCAGTATTGAGCTTTCATACACTTATAGCTCTAATGCATCCGTTGCATGGCAATCCCTACTCCTCGCATTAATATCGATTGATAGGCCTCTCCATTGCCTATTGATCTGCCGAGTTGATGCGAGCCTTTCTTTCTTTTTGACTTCCCTTGTTGATCTATATCCGCGCATTCTATTCCACCCATAGTTCTATGTCCATGGCTCACACTCATGTATTAACTGAAGATGAAAATGCTTGAGCGCATGAAAAAGTATGATACAATTGCTTGGTTTGGCACCGGGGGTACTCTTGATTTGATATATCTATGCAGGGAAGACGAGTGTGTTATGCTTACCACAACTAAGTGTATAGAGGTTGTTACCTTTAGCTCCATTATTATGAAATGCAATCATGAATTACACGCATATTTTTTTATTGTTTCAATATCAAATTGATAGACTATTGCCTTGAATCACTCGTATCCTAATATTCATGCCATGATTAGATTATTTGCTCAAGATTATACTAGGTGGCATTTCACATCAAAAATTATCTTTTTATCATTTACCAACTCAAGGACGAGCAGAAATTAAGCTTGGATACGATGATACGTCTCCGTGGTATCTATACTTTTTGATTGTTTTATGCCAGTATTCTAAAACTTTCGCGTACTTTTGGCAACAATTTATATTATTTTTGGGACAACATATTGATCCAGCGGCTAGTGCCAGTTTCTATTTTTTTGCATTTTTTTTTCACAGAAAATTCATATCAAATGAAGTCCAAATGAGATAAAATTTTACAGAGATTTTTTTGAATTATGTGATTTTTGGGAAGAAGAATCAACACAAACGGAGGCCCAGAGCCTCCACAAGACAACATGGCGCTACCACCCCCCGGGGCGCGTGGGGTTGCCTTGTGACCACCTCCTAAGTCGGTTGGAGCCCTTCTTTGGCCGGAAGGAAGCTTATATTAGGAAATAATTGTGTCAGAATTTCAGCCCGATCGGAGTTACGGATCTTCAGATATTTAAGAAACTGTTTTCGGCCAGAAACAGAGAGATCCAATATCGGAGCGGCTCCTGCCCTCCGGGAGCCATGGAGGCCAAGGACCAGAGGGGAAACCCTCCTCCCATCTAGAGGGGGGCTAAGGAAGAGGAAGAAGGAGGGGGATCTCTCCCCCTCTCTCCCGGTGGCTCCGGAGTGCCGCCGGGGGAATCATTGTGGCGGCGATCTACACGAACAACTTCGTCGCCGTCATCACCAACTATCTCCCCTCTATGTAGCGGTGTAACACCTCTTCTACCCGTTCTAATCTCTACTAAAACATGATGCTTTATGCCACATATTATTATCCAATGATGTGTTGCCATCCTATGATATTTGAGTAGATTTCTTTTGTCCTACGGGTTAATTGTGGTATGGTGTGATTAATATGAGTTTTATGTTGATATGGTGTTGTTCTATGGTGCCCTCCATATCATGCTAGTATGTGGGATTACCGCTGTAGGGTGTTGCAATACGTTCATAATTCGCTTATGGTGGGTTGCGAAAGTGACAGAAGTTTAAACCCGAGTAAGGGGGTTGTAGCGTATGAGAGTAGAGAGGACTTGTTACTTAATGTTATGGTTGAGTTTTACCTTAATGATCTTTAGTAGTTGTGGATGCTTGCTAGAGTTCCAATCATAAGTGCCTGTGATCTAAGTACGAAAAGTATGTTAGCGTATCTCTTCCTCATTGCATATAATAAGTATCACACATGTCATATTCAATTGCATATAGACAATCTTTCTCTTTGTGTTACAAAAAGCTCTCTACTAAAACGAACAAACTTTTATTATCTAGCTAAGTACTTCTAGTTTTATTCTTCCAAACATATCCTCTTACACCTACAAAGTAGTTATATTCTTGTTCTAGGTAAAGTGAACGTTAAGTGTGCACAAAGTTGTACCGGTGCTCAACAGAACTTGAGAGAATATTAATTCTACCTTTAGCTCCTCATTGGTTTCGACACTCTTACTTATCAAAAAGGGCACAATTGATCAACTATACTTGTGGGTTATCACCGTGCAAAAAAATGTCAAACGCCAAATGTTACACTTAATTTTGTTTTTTCACCAACGAAGCACTTTGTCGGGGAAATGACACCTATGGGATCACTAGAATCCCTTCTACGGTTGGCGGGCGCGGGGTTGTGAGAAGAGCAGGTTTAGGAGCTAGCACAAGGATCGTTTACCCAGGTTCGGGCCGCGAGGATGCGTAATACCCTAATCCTGCTTTGGTGTGTATTTCAGAGTGTTCTTGAGCTCTCGAACTAGCTACGGTGGCTGCGTAGTTCCAAAGAGCCAAATCCCACTCCGGTATGCCTCGGGCCTCCTTTTATAGTTGAAAAGGGGTTGCCACAGTGGCACACAGGAGGTGGAAAGGTGTATAGTGCGCGAGCTTATCGCCCGGCGTTACGGGACAAAGCGCATTAAATGCGCTACTTAGGTGTCCATTAGCTTTATCGGGGACGGGAACGAGGCCCGTCCCGTCCGTCGCCGCTCTGCCTCGCTTCGACACGTGCCCAAGCCAGCGATGTGCACAGCGCCATGTAGGCAGGCAGGCTGCTGAGGTGGCGCCGTGGCAGGGCCATCACGAAGATCTGCATGCCACCACGCAGGTGCTTGCTGAGTCGGTGTTGAGGCCGCCCGTCACCACGCAGGTGCCTGCCCAGCTGGTTGAGCTAGCAGCTGCTTGGGGACGGCGGTGGAGTCTTGGCTGGTGCAGGCCTGGCTGTGGCCCTACTGATGCCCTCGGCATGGGTCTTGCTGGGGGCCCGGCAAGGGTCTTGCCGTGGCGCTGCGGTCGTCCCCGGCAAGGCGCTTGCCGGGGGTCTTGTGGATTTCCTCGGCTAGAATCCCGCCGAGGGTCGTCGTCTTCTGGTCCTCGTCTGATCCTGTGTATTTATGATCTTCACAAAGATCTGCATGCAACCACGGAGGTGCCTCCCGAGGCCTAGTTCCAGTGTAGTTGTTGGCGGCGTTTCGAACCTTTGGGCTCAAGGGTGGCTCGCTCTGCTGGTGTTGGGCAAGCTGCCCCGGCAAAGCTCTTGCCGGGGCCGCGAAGGCCGCCCCGGCAAGGGTCTTGCCGGGGGAGTCCACCTCGCCCCTTTGCTCTTTTATGCTTCTGGTCTTGGCGTTGCTTTGTTTGCCTTATGCTTCGGTTTCCCTCCGGCTTCCCTCCTCTGCTTTGTTAAGTGTGGCCGCGGGCGCGGCTCTGACTGCCCGTGCACAAGTAAAGGGGTCAAAAGGAGATCCCCTACTTTTGTACACCGACAGGAGCCCCCGGGCCTGGGCCACACATAAGCGCAACACGTTGTTGGGCCAGGCCCAGAACAGTGCGCAGGCAGGCCGGGCGGGATTTTTACTATGGTGACTTCTCGTCCGCTGCGCTTCTCCACGACCCGCGTTGAACGCGCGACGTGGAGAGTCGTGTGTGACGTGGGGGTCATGCGTGGGGCGGTTCTCGCATGCATGCGTCACATCGTAGTTAATGGGAAAAGAGGCGGCCCGCGCCTTCCCCATGAAAAGGAATAACCGCGGGCGCACTGCTCATTTACCCTCCGTGCTTTCCCCAATCTTGGAACCGCCGTCCCCTTCTTCCTCCTTCTCAAGCTCTCGCCTTTGCTCGCCGCCGCCGTGCCTTCGCCATCCTTCATTCCTCACCTCCCGCAGCCGCCATGGCACCCAAGACCAGCAGAGGCAAGGGAGTGGCCAAGGACGCCGGGGAGAAGGAGCCGCTGGAGAGCGAGTTGGCGGTGCGGCGGACGCAGCACGCCTACTTCCCGTCGACGGTCGACCCGGTCGAACTTCGGGACTACTTCAAGCACCTGTAGGGGTGCAAGACGGGAAGCGAGACGACGGGGCATCCGGCCACACGCGTCATCCCCGCCGCTTTCGCCGAAGCCGGCCTGAATTGGCACCCATTCTTCGTCGATTACTTCTCCTGCGGGCTCTGTCCCCCTTTCTCCGATTTCTTCAATGATGTCATGCATACCTATGGCTTCCGCCTTCTGGATTTTACTCCGAATGCTGTGGCGTGCATGGCCCTTTTCGCTCATCTCTGTGAGAGCTTCGCCGGAGTGCATCCCAACACAGCGCTCTTCCGCTACTACTTCTTCCCTCGCATCCAAAAGGGGGGCGCCATTTCCAGTTGTGTCGCCTAGATCCCAAGGACCCAGGAGAAAAGGACATATCCGGACGGCGCCCAGAAGGAGAGGTGGGAGGAGTGGCGGGGCGGTGGTGCTGGATTGAAGAGAAGGATCCGCAGGATTTTTGCCGGGTCCGCCATGCACCGCCGGTCCGCAGAAATGACTGGAGTGATGTCGATGTCAACGACAAGAAGCTCACGGTCGCCACCACCAGGATTCTTCGTCTCACCGATGCCGGGCTCACCCTTGAGATGATCGGGGCGGATTTCATTCGCTGCCGAATCGCTCCGCTGCACAACAAGGGGAGGCCGGCCTGGCTCTTCACGAACGCCGCCGACATCATGAGGCTCCGCCCCGGCTGGGACCACAACCTCACGGTGATGGGCACGCCCACTTCTGCCAGTGGCCTTCCAACTTGACGTGAACCGCGACGGCAAGGTCGAGCGGTCCGGCAAGGCCGCGAAGGCCGTCAAGGGGCCCTTTTTTGGGTTGCCGGCGGGCGTGGTCCCGCTGAGCAACAACTCGCGCCAAACCGACATCATCGCCATGATGCCGGAGTTCAATGCGCACGGCCTCGTCCCAAGTTGGGCCGAGCCGCCGGCGGATCAGGTGCAGGAGTTTTTTGACACCCTGGAGGAGAGGTACGTCCGTGATGAGCCGCGGCTCGTCCAGGACACCACCCAGGCGGAGCTGGACTACATCGCCGCCAGGGCGGCGGAGGCAGAGCTCGCCAAGGAGGCCGGCAGCGCCGGCGGCGTGGAGGACAAGGCAGCGGCGGCTGCGGAGGAAAAGGAGCTTGCCTAGTGGGCGGAGTCCGCTGGGGAGGCCAGCAGCGCCGGCACCGGGGCTCCTCTCATCGAGGATGTGGTCGACGAGTCGTCGTCGGAGGAGGCCGAGGCTGTCGATCCCCCAGCCCCGGGGAGAGGGTGAGTCCTGCGGTGGGCCACCTCCGGCGAGCCGGTCCGGCCCGGCAGGGCCGTGCAACCGCGGCAAGCCCAGGAGGGGTCCGTGCGCCAGACAAGGGCCGCGACGGCGAAGAAGTTGGTGAAGGCCGCGGTGGCGAAGAAGAAAGCAACTGCCTCTTCTTCGTCCAAGCGCCCTCGGACTCCATCAGCTTCCCCTCCTCCGGCAGATGTCGACGCGGAGGTCGTCTTCGATTTCGGGTCCCTCAGCCTAAGGAGGGAGAGGAAGGCGGCAGAAGAGGAGGTGGAGGATGAGTAAGCATCTTGCTCCTTTTCGTCATCTCCGTCTCCTCAATCTGTGCCGCTTGTCTTGATGTGTTCTTCTTCTTTGCAGGGATGCGGAGACACTGGCCCAGAGGGTGAACAGGGCCAGGGCTTCAGCAAGCGGCCAGCCCCCGGCAGGCGCTTTCGGCACACTACTGGTGGTGTTGAGCAGCCCGGACAACAGCCCCCGGCACAGCCCCCAGCGTAAGTTCATCACTCGCCCTTCGTCAACGTGTGTTGGGGGCACGATCCCTTGGTGTTGATCTTGCCGTGACTGCAGGAGGAGGACAGCAGCAGGAGGAGCCACAGAGGGCTACCCCCAACACGCCGCCCCCATCGACCACGCCAGCCCGAGGGGCGTCCCCAGCCAGGGCGCCAAGCACCGAGCCCATGCACACGGAGGAGGAGGAGGCGAACTCGGGCGCTGGTGGCTTCACCTCGGCGCCAAATGTTGGCGGGAAGGGGACCTCTGCTTCTCAGCCCGGCACTGGTAAGTCACTTGCCTTCCGTCCCTGTTCTTTTTCTGTTCTTTCTTAATCTTGGTCTTGGCTTCGCCTCATCCCCTTCTCGGTATCCAGATCCTCCCTCGGCGGATCCGGAGGATATAGACACCGTCATCGAGGATGTCGCCAAGGATGCCGCGGCGGAGGCCGAGAAGATCGCCACCGAGGAGGCCGCCAAGGGTGCCGCTGAGGACGCCGCTAAGGGGCCTGCCGGGGAGCCCGGCAAGGCTGCTGCTGAGGAGGCCGGCAAGGGGCCTGCCGAGGAGGCCGGCAAGGCCACTGCCGAGGAGGAGGTGGTTGACGACCAACCTTCCTCCTCCGCTGCCTCTGGCTCAGGCAGGTACCTGAGGGTGAGCGACGACCTGTTTGTTCACCTCCCAGGGACGGCGAGCACCGGGGCGCCCGTCGAGGGGGAGGTGTTCGATGACAAGGTGCTCGCCGCCGCCGGGCTTGAGGTCGTTGACGAGCTGAGCGCCGGTGCCAGCGGTTCCCAGGAAGAGCGGCTCCTCCAGGCCATGGGCGCCAACTTCCAGAAGCTCCAGGCGCTTCACCGAGCTCGCCTGGACAAGGCCAAGTCCAGGATGGTGGTGGTGGACAAGGCGGAGGCGGACCTCGAGGGGCATGTTGCCGAGGCGCATGCTTGGTTCCGCCAGGCCCACAAGGACCTGAAGGCCGCCCAGGACGCGCTGGCTGAGCGCGACCTGGCGCTCGTCATGAAGCAGGCCAACATCAAGAAGGCCCAGGAACTAGCGAAGCAGGAGGCCGCCCAGGTCGAGGCCGCTCGGCACCAGCAGCAGGCTGTGCTAAACTCCCAGGAGGAGGACCTTGCCGCGCGCGAGGAGAGGCTCGCCGCAACGCTCTGCGGCAAGGACGCGGAGGTGGAGGAACTCGTCGTGCCACGGACCCAGGAGCTGGAGCAGAGGCACACGAAGGCACTCAATGCCCAGGCTCTGGTTCACGCCGGCAAGTTGAAGGAGCTGGAGGTGGAGCGGGACGAGCTGAAGGACCAGGTCCTGAAGCTGTCCAAGGAGAAGTACACGCTCAACGGTGCCCTAGTGGAGGTGCAGGGCGCAGTCCTCGGCAAGGCCGAGCAGCTCTCCAAGGCGAACGACTCCATCAAAGACCTGAAGCGGAAGCTGGAGGGTCTTGAGGAGACGCTCTCGGAGGCCAAGGCCCGGGAGGAGACCCTGGACAAGGATCTGGAGGCTGAGAAGCAGCAACGGAAGAACGAAGCCGCCAACCACAAGGATTTTGTGGAGGGCGAGACCCGCTGGATCGGCCGCCTCGAAGATGTCGCCGGCAGGATCACCACGCAGCTGGCTACCATAGGGAGGCCAAATGTGAGGTACACCCCGGAGCACAACGTGAGCCCCAACGCCAAGCTGACCCTATTCTTTGAGGGTGTTGTTGGAGCCCTGGAGCATCTTCACTCCAATCGGGCGGCCTCTCTGGCCGATGAGGCCCGGAGGCTTTGCGGGGGTGCCATGACCAAGGTCCTCACCAAGGTGACGCACTGTAATCCCAACCTCGACTTTGACGCCGCGCTGGAGAGCTTGCCGGAGGATGCGGACCTCACGGTGCTGAAGGAGTGTATCGAGCCCATCATCAGCCGCATCGACGGAATCCAGAGGATAGAGGGCCAGCGCCGGGACTAGGCACCCCATTTCTCACCGCCGCTGCAGGTTCATGACCAAGACAATTTTTATCTTTAGTTAGAATCGCAGCAACAATTGATGTAATATAACTCTGCAGTACTTTTTATATTATGCACGTTACTTTCCTGTTCAATCCCCCCTTTGTATGTTCACCCTACGTTAATCGGGTAGGTTTGCCAGCGCGTAACCCAGGCCACAGCGCCTTGAGGATGGATCCCAATAGCCTGTCGGGTATGCTTGCAGCCAGGCGAGCCACCTTACCGCCCTCAACGCGGCTGCTCGAACTGTCGAGCTTGACTCGAGTCAGAATCGAGAGCGTTGCTAATTGCGGAAGGCTACCCTGCCACTCTCAACGCGGTCGCTTGAGCTGTTGAGCGGACTCGAAACAGAGCAAGGGCGTTGCCAATCGCGGGAGGGCCCCCTTGCGTGTAGGTTTTCCATACATAGGGCAGGACCTTCGAGGATAATAACCTTATATATAAAAAGGAAATATTTAAAGTTCGGCATGACTTAGCTTTCCTATCGCCGCACTGGCGGCCTTCGCGCTTGCAGGCGGCGCCGTTCGCTTGGCCGTCTTCTTCTTTAGAAGCCATGGCCATGAGGAACTGCTAAGCTGGCTGCTAAACCAGATTCTCACAACCGCCCCCCTACCTGGCGCGCCAAAGATGTCGGGGAAACGACACCTATGGGATCACTAGAATCCCTTCTACGGTTGGTGGGCGCGGGGTTGTGAGAAGAGCAGGTTTAGGAGCTAGCACAAGGATCGTTTACCCAGGTTCGGGCCGCGGAGAAGCGTAATACCCTAGTCTTGCTTTGGTGTGTATTTCAGAGTGTTCTTGAGCTCTCGAACTAGCTACGGTGGCTGCGTAGTTTCAAAGAGTCGAATCCCTCTCCGGTATGCCTCGGGCCTCCTTTTATAGTTGAAAAGGGGTTGCCACAGTGGCACACAGGAGGTGGAAAGGTGTACAGTGCGCGAGCTTATCGCTCGGTGTTACGGGACAAAGTGCATTAAATGCGCTATTTAGGTGTCCATTAGCTTTATCGGGGACGGGAACGAGGCCCGTCCCGTCCGTCGCCGCCCTGCCTCGCTTCGACACGCGCCCAGGTCAGCGATGTGCGCAGCACCATGTAGGCAGGCAGGCTGCTGAGGTGGCGCGGTGGCAGGGCCTTCACAAAGATCTGCATGCCACCACGCAGGTGCTTGCTGAGTCGGTGTAGAGGCCGCCCGTCGCCACGCAGGTGCCTGCCCAGCTGGTTGAGCTTGCAGCTGCTTGGGGACGGCGGTGGAGTCTTGGCTGGTGCGGGCCTGGCTGTGGCCCTGCTGATGCCCTCGGCAAGAGTCTTGCCGGGGGGGCCGGCAAGGGTCTTTCCGTGGCACTGCGGTCGTCCCCGGCAAGGCGCTTGCCGGGGGTCTTGTGGATTTCCTCGGCTAGAATCCCGCCGAGGGTCGTCGTCTTCTGGTCCTCGTCTGATCCTGTGTATTTATGATCTTCACAAAGATCTGCATGCCACCACGGAGGTGCCTCCCGAGCCCTAGTTCCAGTGTAGTTGTTGGCGGCGTTTGGAACCTTTGGGCTAAAGGGTGGCTCGCTCTTCTGGTGTTGGGCAAGCTGCCCCTGCAAAGCTCTTGCCGGGGCTGCGGAGGCCGCCCCGGAAAGGGTCTTGCCGGGGGAGTCCACCTCGCCCCTTTGCTCTTTTATGCTTCTGGTCTTGGCGTTGCTTTGTTTGCCTTATGCTTCGGTTTCCCTCCGGCTTCCCTCCTCTGCTTTGTTAAGTGTGGCCGCGGGCGCGGCTCTGACTGCCCATGCACAAGTAAAGGGGTCAAAAGGAGAGCCCCTACTTTTGTACACCGACACACTTCTATCTCATATGGCATGAAAATTGTCAAGCACACTTCCCACACTAATATGAACACCTACAAAAAAGTTTAGCTTTTTAAAATTTTATTTACTATTTATTTTGATTTTACTGTTCATTAGGGAACACCTACAAAAAACTTCAGATTTTTTAAATTTTATTTACTAATACGAACACCTACAAAAACTTCATGGCCAAAAATCCACGTCACATTGGTATTGCCCTTAAAAAGATATACAAATGAAATAAAAACTAAAAACATAAAAATGAAGTTAACTAAGTATGAATGAACTAGTGACATTGGTATTACCCTTTAATAAGAAAGACAATGGAAAACATAACTTGCAAAAACCTTTGGACTAAAATTGCACTTTTTATTATATGCAAGGAATAATCGTACAATGCTGCAATTTTGGCACATATTATATAGTATTTGTGTGTATATATTTACACTCACCCAATATCCATAAAAATAAACATAAGACCGACCGATAAACAAAAAATAAAAATACATTAAAACTAAAAATAGAAGAAAAAAAGGAGACAGAGAATGTGTGGTTTGCATAGATAACATGCCGCAAATCGAGTGACCGGAAACTCGGGTTAGTGATATGTCTCCGCTGTATCTACTTTTCCTAATGCTTTTGCTCTTCTTTTGGACTCTAATTTTCATGATTTGAATGAAACTAACCCACAGTGACGCTGTTTTCAGCAGAATTGCCATGGTGTTTTTTGTGTGCAGAAATAAAAGTTTTCGCAATTGGACGAAACTTTTTGGAGAATTATTTTGGAAAAAATAAAAAATACTGGAACCAAGACCCAGTGGAGGGGGGCACCTGCCCACTAGGCACCAGGGCGCGCCACCCCCCTCTAGCACGCGCTGGTGGGTACTGGGGCCCACAAGGCTCCTGCAACCCTATTCTGGATACTATAAATTCATATTCTCCGAGAAAAAATAGGGGAGGAAGTTTCATCACGTTTCACGATACAGAGCCGCCGCCACCTCCTATTCTTCATCAGGAGGGCAGATCTAGAGTCTTCTGGGCTTCGAAGAGGGGGATTCGCCGCCATCGTCATCACCAACTATCCTCCATCCAGAATTTCATGATGCTCACCGCCGGGACTGAGTAATCCCTTCGTAGGCTTGCTGGACGGTGAGAGGTTGGATCATATTCATCATGTAATCGAGTTAGTTTTGTTAGGGCTTGATCCCTAGTATCCACTATGTTCTGAGATGGATGTTGCTATGACTTGGCTATGCTTAATGCTTGTTATTAGGGCCCGAGTGCCATGATTTCAGATCTGTACCGTTTATGTTTTCACCATTATATCTATGTTCTTGATCTGATCTTGCAAGTTATATGCACCTGTTACGTCTTCTGATCCGTAAACCCCAAGGTGATAGTAATTGGGATACTTTCCGGTGATGACCGTAGTTTGAGTTCATGTATTCAATATGTGTTAATGATTTGTTCCAGTTCTCTATTAAAAGGAGGCCTTAATATCCCTTAGTTTTCTTATGGACCCCGTTGCCACGGGAGAGTAGGACAAAAGATGTCATGCAAGTTCTTTCCATAAGCATGTATGACTATTTACGAAATGCATGCCTACATTATATTGATGAACTGGAGCTAGTTTTGCGTCGCCCTAGGTTATGACTGTTATACGATGAATATCATCCAACAAAATCACTGATCCAACACCTACGATCTTTTCACATATTGATCTTTGCCAAGTTACTACTCCTGTTGCTACTGTTACAACTGCTACTACTATTACTGTTGCCGTTACTATTGCTATCACCATGAAACTATCATATTACTATGCTACTGATCACTTTGCTGCAGATACTTAATCTCCAGGTGTGGTTGAATTGACAGCTCAACTGCTAATACTTACAAATATCTTTGGCTCCCCTTGTGTCGAATCTATAAATTTGGGTTGAATACTCTACCCTCGAAAACTGTTGCGATCCCCTATACTTGTGGGTTATCAAGACCTTTTTCTGGCGCCGTTTCCAGGGAGCATAGCTATATTTGTTGAGTGACTTGGGATTTATATATATTTATCACTATGAAGAATCTTAAGGATGATAGAACCAAGATCGTTCCCTATAAGATGAGGGGAGGTAAGGAACTGTTATCTAGATCTACACTTGATTCACCTTCTGTTTTGAGTAAGCTTGCAACACCACCACATGCTATTAATCCCTATATCTCGCAAGTTATTGATGATGCTACTTCTGCTATGAATGATGCTAGTACCTTTCTTGATAAGAATATGCTACTAGGTGAATTTCTTGATGAACAACTTGCTAGACCTAAGGAAATTGAGAATGTTGAATGTGATGAAATTACTGAAACAGATGAAGTCTTTGAAACTGAGAATTTTGAAACACCTATTAGACCTAGCTCTCCTAGATATGAATTGCCTGAGATACTTGAGGGTTATGTTATGGATGGAGAGGTAGCTAGAGACTTTCTTACTTGTAAGGATAGCAATGATCTTAAGATATTATTATGCAAGTTGAAAGAAAAATATTTGAATGCTAGAATGAAATGTGATCCTAAGTTTGCTACTTCACCTATCTTTATTACTGATAAGGATTATGAATTCTCTGTCGACCCTGAGTTAATTACTTTGGTTGAATTTGATCCTTTCCATGGCTATGAAACTGAAACTGTTGCGGCACATCTTACTAAATTAAATGATATAGCCACCCTATTTGCTCATCAGGAAAAAATTCGCCACTACTATATTTTCATGTTATTTCCGTTCTCATTAAAGGGTGATGCTAATATTTGGTAGAATACTCTTGCTCCTGGTTGTGTGCGTAGTCCCCAGGATATGATTTATTACTTCTCTGAAAATATTTTCCTGCCCATAAGAAACAAGCCGCCTTAGAGGAAATATTTAACTTTGTGAAAATTGAAGAAGAGAGTCTCCCACAAGCTTTGGGGAGGCTTCTCCAATTACTTAATGCTTTGCCTGATCATCCTCTCAAGAAAAATGAAATACTTGATATCTTCTATAATGGACTAACCAATGCTTCTAGGGACCACCTAGATAGTTGTGCTGGTTGTGTTTTCAGGGAACGAACTGTCGAACAAGCTGAGGAACTGTTAAATAATATATTGAAGAATTATGGTGATTGGACACTTCCTGAACCACCGCCTAAACCCACTCCAAAGAAGAGGGTATTTTATTTCTCAGTCCTGAAAGTATGCAAGAGGCAAAGAAATGTATGAAGAAAAAGGTATTAAACCTGAAGATGTTCAGAATTTACCACCTATTGAAGAAATACATGGTCTTGACACACCACCAAAGGTAGTGGAGGTAAATTCTCTTTTCAAATTTGATGAAGGTGACATCTCGCATAATAAAACTCCTAGTCAATGCTTATATGAATTTTATAACTATATCATGAAGCAAGATCACTTCAATGCCTATGTTATGAAACAGTTAAAACAAAATTCGGATATGATTGCTCGGTTGAGTGACTTGTTATTTAGAATCACTAATGATGTTAGAGGAGTAGGAAAACATGCTTTTATGGTTCAGACTCAGTTAGAACAAGTTACCAAATCTCAAAGTGATTTGCTCAATGAAATGAATAATAATATGAATGATCATGCTATTAGAGTAATGACTAGAGGAGGTACAATGACTCAGGAGCCACTTTATCCTGAAGGTCACCATAAAAGAATTGAATAAGACTCTCAAAGAATTAATGCTAATGCACCTAGTCCATCTAAAAATAAAAATAAAAATAAAAATAAAAATGATAGGACTTTGCATACTTCTAGTGAACCTTAAATAGAAAAACCTTCTGAAGATAACAATGATGTCTCTATCTCAGATCCTGAAACTCAATCTGGTAATGAACATTCATCTAGTGACAATGAAAATGGTAATGATGATGTTCATGAAGATGCTCAGCAGGACAATAATGAAGAACCAGATAATGATGTTGAAATAGAACCTGCTATTGATCTTGATAGCCCACAACATAAAAGTAAACGTTATGATAAAACAGACTTTGTTGCTAGAAAACACGGCAAGGAAAGAGAACCATGGGTTCAGAAACCCATGCCCTTCCCACCTAAACCATCTAAGAAAAAGGATGATGATGAATTTGAACCCTTTGCTGAAATGCTTAGGTGGCCTTTTTGCATACTCGTTTGACTGATATTTTAAAGATGGCCCCTTATGCTAAATATATGAAAGAAATTGTCACTAATAAAAGGAAAATACCTGAAGCTGAAATCTCCACTATGCTTGCAAATTATTCTTTTAAGGATGGAGTACCTAAGAAATTAGGAGACCCAGGAATACCAACTATACCATGTTCCATTAAAAGAAGTTATGTCAAAACTGCTTTATGTGATTTAGGAGCTGGTGTTAGTGTTATGCCTTTCTCTTTGTACAAAAGACTTGATTTGAATAAACTCACACCTACTAAAATATCATTACAAATGGCTGACAAATCAACTGCCATGCCTAACGGTATTTGTGAGGATGTGCCCGTTGTTGTTGCAAATAATACGATGTTAATAGACTTTGTTATACTTGAGATGCCCGAGGATGACAACATGCCAATTATCCTTGGTAGACCCTTTTTGAATACTACAAGGGCTGTTATTGATTGCGATAAAAGCAAAGTCACTTTTCATATCAATGGTAATGAGCATACGGTGCACTTTCCGGAGAAACAATTTCAAGTGAATGGTATTAATGTTATTGAAAAGTCTCCGGCAATTACTATCGAAAGTTTTCAACTCCCTCTAGCTACTGCCAACAAGAAATATGAAATACTTATTGTTGGGGATATGCATATCCCCGTTGAGGTAACTTAGTGTTTCACAAAGATTCTTCGGGTTCATGCTAATCGAACGTGGTTGTTAATAAGACTTGATCACCTTATTAATGGATTATTTTTTAGAGGCATGTGGTCGATGAATTTAGTAGGCACAACATTCTGTCCCTACTTTTCGTTTTCTGTTATTCTTAGTTAAAAATAATAAAATGCCATGTTTATCCTATTTTCTGAATTATCCGTGCAATAAAAAGTGCTCAGAATGACCTGAAATTTTTACACAATTTTTTCTGAATATTTTAGAATTTCTCATGCAAAAATTATCACAGGGGGTGCCCCTGGTGCCCCCTAGGCACCAGGGCGCGCCAAACCCTTGAGGCACGCCCTGGTGGGTAGTAGGCCCCACAAGGCCCCCCTCACTTATCTCTTTAGCCCACTTCAGCACCTACCTCCAGAAAAAAATCTCTGTAGCTACCTCTCTCGCGTTCTTGCTCACAAACCCACGTATTTCGATCTCTTTGTTCAAAGCTCTGTTTCTGAAACTATTTCGGGGGATTGCTACTTGGTATGTGACTCCTCCATTGCACCAATTAGTTTTTGTTTTAGTGGTTTATATTTTGAGCATTTAGCTATTCTTGGTGCTGCTGTAAATGATCTTTCATGTTGAATTCTTTGAGTTCTAAGTAGTTTGAATGCTTGATATAGCCTCTAGACATCCTTATGAGTAGTTGCTAACAATCTTGGGAAGTTTTGTTAACAAATTTTTGTGACCCAATTTTTTTAGAAATTTGTTCTTAGGAAGATGGACCTTTTTCGAAGGAGTTCATCTAAGAAGAATGCCTAGGGATTCACCGGTGAGTCATCAGCTGGTGTCATCAACACTCCGCGATGGACAGAGGTCCGGCTGTGCGAATGGACACACATTTCCTTCATGGAAGAAGCCGGATTCCACCAAGAGTTCACACAATTCGTTGCGAATGCTGGTATTACCAACTTCCCCGCAGATGAGTGTGACCAACACCACACGCTCACGAACTCCTTTGTGCAAAAAAATTATTTTCTGAATAGGCATGAACCTCCTGCGGTGCGGTTTAATTTATATGCTGAAACCCGTCAGATACCGCTCACCGAATTTTTTGAGATATGTTTAATTCCCTCTGATGGGGAATTAAGAGAGCCTAGACCAACAGAGTTTGAGGACTTCCTCCTCACTTTGACGTGGGTGAGGGAAGGGGCATGTCGAAAGCCACAACCACCAGTCTGCAGTTTCCTTCTGTGCATTACTTTGTTTAATTTATCACGAAGTGTCTGAGTGCTAGAGAGTAGGGCCCTATACTCAGTGGCCCTGACCTCGCCATCTTATGCCATGCACTTCACAATGACCACACCTATAACCTAGGGGCTATTATTGCACATCGTCTACACATTAACAGAACTAAGGATAAAATCCATTGTGGTATTTATGCCACTCGCTTAGAGAGTCACTTCAATGTTCAGATTTGCCACCACGATTATCCTTTGCCCAAAGTTTATTTAGATCGCCAGGCAATGGAAGACCACCACTTTCTTGATAACATTGAGCCACTTGACCCTCTTCGCTATAACTTGGTCTTCAGTGAGAAGACCCATGACATTATTCCGTTGTCTGAATCTGCTTTGTTTGATTCTCATGACAGGAAAGGATACACCGTCCTACCAGCGGACATTGTCACCTACCGGAACGCCCATGCAGTGGCAGAGGAGGAGCCCCAGGAGTGGGATGATGGCTGCTATATGCGTTGGTATTTTCCCGAAGAGGAGAGGATGATGCAGCACAGCCACGGTAAGTATTTCCCTCACTTATTAAACTAAGGTATCAATCCATTAGGAGGATCTACCAAACTATGTAAACAGTACCTTCACACAAATAACAAAAACTTGCGACCCAACGCGTAAGAGGGGTTGCCAATCCCTCCCCGGTATTGAGATAGATTAAATTGTATGAGATTGGATAAATAGATCTAGCAAAAACACAAAATAAAATAAATAAAGGAAAAGTACAACAAGGTATTTTTGGATTTTTGGATTAATTGATCTGAAAATAATATGATGGGAAATAGACCCGGGGGCCGTAAGTTTCACTAGAGGCTTCTCTCAAGAAAATAGCATACAGTGGGTAAACAAATTACTATTGGGTAATTGATAGAAAAGCAAATAATTATGACGATATCCAAGGCAATGATCATGTATATATGCATCACGTCCAAGATTAGTAGACCAACTTCTGCCTGCATCTACTACTATTACTCCACACATCGACCGCTATCCAGCATGCATCTGGTGTATTAAGTTCATGGAAAAATAGACTAATGCAATAAGAACGATGACGTGATGTAGACAAGATCTATTCATGTAGGAATAGACCCCATCTTTTTATCCTTAATGGCAACGATATATGCGTGTCATGTCTCTTTCTATCAATGAGATTGAGCACCGCAAGATCGAACCCATCACAAAGCACCTCTTCCCATGGCAAGAAAAAATCAATCTAGCTGGCCAAACCAAACAAAGTTTCAAAGAAGAAATACAAGGCTATAACAATCATGCATAAAAGAGTTCATCAAAGACTCAAATAATATTCATGGATAGAACTGATCATAAACTCACAATTTATCAGATCCCAACAAACACACCGCCAAAAAGAGTTACATCAAATAGATATCCAAGAATATTGTATTGAAGATCAAAAAGAGAGAAGAATCCATCTAGCTACTGCCTACGGACTCGTAGGTCTGTGGTAAACTACTCACGCATCATCGGAGGGGCAAGGGTGTTGATGAAGAACCCCTCCGTGATTGTTGAACCCTCCGCAAGAGTGCCAGAAAAGGCCTCTAGATTGGATCTCGTGGTTCTGGAACTTGCGGCGGTGGAAACTCTGATCTCTCGACTCCCCTAGGGTTTTTTGGGATTTTAGAGTATTTATAGAGCCGATAGTCGGTAGAGAAGCCTCACGTGGGCCCTACTACCCACTAGGGCGCGCCAGGGGCCTCTGGCGCACCCTGGTGCCTAGTGGGCCCATAGGCATCCCCTCGTAGACTTCCTTGGCTCCCAAGGGGTCTTCTGTGCAGAAAAAAATCTCCAAAAAGTTTCGTGGCATTTGGACTTCGTTTGGTATTGATATTCTACGAAGTAAAAAACAAGCAAAAAACAACAACTAGCACACTATGTCAATAGGTTAGTCCCAAAAAATGACGTAAAGGTTCTATAAAATGGATATAAAACATCCAAGATTGATAATATAACAACATAGAACAATAAAAAATTATAGATACGTTGGAGACGTATCAACATCCTCAAGCTTAATTACTGCTCGTCCTCAAGTAGGTAAATGATAAAAACTGAATTTTTGATGTGGAATGCTGCCAAACATGTTCATGTCATAGTCTTTTCTTTTGTAGCATGGACATTTGTACTTTTAGATGATTCAAAGCAATAGTCTATATTTGACATGAAGACACCAATACTCAAGCATATCAACAAGTAACCATGTCTTTCAAAATATCAACACTAAAGAAAGCTATCCCTAGCCCATCATGCTCAATCGTTGATCCATTCATGAAACACATTCAAATATTAGCTACATCCAATGTGCAAGTATGATCATAGTGCTCCCTAGTTGGTGCTTTTTAAGAGAATATGGAGATTCAATAAAAATAAAAATTGCATAAAGTAAATAGATAAGCCCTTCGCAGAGGGAAGCAGAGATTTGTAGAGGTGCCAGAGGTCAAAGCTTAAATTGAGAGGTAAAATTATTTTGAGTGGCATGCTTTTCCCTTCAACAAAAACGACCGAGAATTCCCAATACTTTCCATGCTAGATAAATCATAGGCGGTTCCCAAACAGAAAATAAAGTTTATTCCTTTTTCCATCATTCTTTCACAATCCATGGCTTGCCGTATCCCGGGTGCCTTCCATACCAACACTTTCCAAGGAATTTATTATTGAGCAACATAAATAAATAAAATTTCATTTCGGGACTGGGCATCCCTATTACCTTCCCACACTCTCGTGCAATCACAAGTGAAAAACACTCATCTTGAGAATAAAATATCTAGCATGGAAAATATTGGCTACCCCGTGTTGCTTCATGAGCGGTACGGGCACACAAAAAGGAAATTATTTTGAACATTAGAGTTGGCACATACAAATTTACTTGGAACGGCACAGAAATACCACATATAGGTTGGTTTGGTGGACTCATTTGGCACAACTTGGGTTTTAAGGAGTTTGGATGCACAAGCAGTATTCCCGCTTAGTACAAATGGAGGCTAGCAAATTGATTGAGAAGCAACCAACCAAAAAAAACAAGCATTAAACATAACTAACACCGAATAATGCACCACAAGTAGGATGTAACTTCATTGTATAACTATTGACTTTCGTGCTTGCATAGGGAATCACAAACCTTAACACCAATATTCTTACTAAAGCATAATTACTCGCCAACATGACTCACATATTACTATCATCATATTTCAAAACTATTACAAGGAATCAAGTTTATAATATCCAATGATCTTCATGATAGTTTTTATTATCCCTCTTGAATATCTATCACTTTAGTACTAGTTTCATATATTACCATTGCTTATAACAGGCTCTCAAACAAATTTAAGTGAAGAACAAGAGCATAAACATTTCTTCAAAATTTTCATCTCTCAAAATAATATAAGTGCAGCATGAGAGTATTTCTTCAAAATTAAAGCACCAGTGTGCTCAAAAAGATATAAGTGAAGCACTAGAGCAATTCCATAGCTCAAATTTTTTTAACTGAACCACATAGAGCAATTCTAACAAATCATAGCATCATTATGGCTCTCTCAAATAGGTGTGTCTAGCAAGGATGATTGTGACAAACTAAAAAGTAAAACAAGCAAAGACTCATATAATAAAAGACGCTCCAAGCAAAACTCGTGATATGCAACGAATAGAAATATAGCTCCAAGTAAAATCACCGATGGTCGTTAGAAGAAAGAGGGGATGCCTTCCGGGGCATCCCAAAGCTTAGTTGCTTGGTTGTCCTTGAATATTACCTTGGGGTTCCATGGGCATCCCCAAGCTTAGGCTCTTGACGCTCCTTATTCCTTCATCCATCATGATCTCACCCAAAACTTGAAAACTTCAAGCACACAGAACTTAACAAAAACCTTCATGAGATCCGTTAGTATAATAAAGCAAATCACCACTTTCAGTACTGTTGCAAACCCATTCATATTTTATTATTGTATTCCAACTTTACCATGGCTTATACCCCCCAATATAGTCCCTAGATTCATCCAAATAAGCACACAATGCAACGAAAATAGAACCTGTCAAAAACAGAACAGTCTGTAGCAATCTGAAAATTTACCACACTTCTGTAACTCTAGAAATTCTGAAAAATTAGGACGACATGGGCAATTTGTATATCAAACTTGTGTAAATATTTCAGACACGTTCAAGTCTTGTGTGATTTTTTAAAATTCTGCTACTTGACTCAAAAGTTTCTGTTTTCCAACAAGATCAAATCAACTATCACCCAACATGATCCTAAAGGCTTTACTTGGCACAAACACTAATTAAAACATAAAAATACAATCATAATAGTAGCATAATTATGCAAACACTCAATAGAAAAAGGAAAAAGTGAAAAATTTATTTTATTCATTGGGTTGCCTCCCAACAAGCGTTATTGTTTTAAGGCCTTTTAGCTAGGCATTGATAATTTTAATGATGCTCGCATGAAAGACAAGAATTGAAGCACAAAGAAAGCATAATATAACATGTGAAAAACAAGTTTAAGTCTAACATACTTCCTATGCATAGGCATTTTATAGGGAATTTTTTCATCAAAACAAGCAATTTCTAGCAGATGCAAATAGGAAGAAGGAAGCATTAATAATTTCAACGCAAAGAGAGGTGATTTAGTAACATGGAAATTTTTACAACCATATTTTACTCACTCATAATAATTACATGTAGGATCAAATCAACAATATAACTGTCACATAAAATATTCTCTTTATGATCCACATGCATGCAAAGTTGACACTCTTCCAAAATAGTGGGATTATCATCAAATAAAGTCATGACCTCTCCAAGCCCACTTTTATCAAAAAAAGATTGATCAGTCTCCAAAGTAGTGGAATCATTATTACCTAGAGTTGACACTCTTCCAAACCCACTTTCAATATTATTGCAAACACTATTATCAATATCATATTCATCATGAGGCTTAAATAAATTTTCAAGATCATAAGAAGCATCACCCCAATCATGATCATTACACTGAATAGTAGACATAACAAAATTATCATCCCCAATCTTGGGGTTTTGCATATCATTAACACAATTAACATTAATAGAATTTATAATAATATCATTGCAATCATGCTTTTCATTCGAGGAGCTATCGTGAATCACTTTATCAATTTCTTCTTACACTTCATCACAATTTCCAGATTCATAATTTTCAAGCAAAACTTCATAGAGATAATCAAGTGCACTCACACTAGTAGAAAACGGCCCACTTGTCGCGGTTCGAGAGGGCCTTTAGTCCCGGTTCTGGAACCGGGACAAAAGGGTCGGGTGGCAGGAGCACCTTTAGTCCCGGTTCAGAAGGAGCTCCACGTGGCCACTGTGGGCGCCCAGGCAGGAGCACCTTTAGTCCCGGTTGGTAACACCAACCGGGACCAAAAGGCGTCCACCCGTCAGCAGCTGGCAGGAGCTGAGGTTTTTGTTTGTTTTTTGAAAGGGGGTGGGTTTAGGGGGTTTGGGGGGGTTAATTTAGGGTGTTAGCTAGCTAATAGAGAGAAGTGTCCTCTCTTATCTCCGTGCTTGCTCGACGCTAGCTACTATACGTATAGAGAGAACTCGACACGCTAGCTAGTAAGCAAATGAAGGAACCATTAATTACAAGATCGTCATGAACATATATAGAGAGAGTGACCTCTCTTTCTCCGAGAGATTGGTCGAACAACAAGTTTTCGTATATCTTTCCGACGCTACTAGGTACATATATACAATATAAGATCTCTTACAATCCCTAACATCTCATGTCTATCTCAATTTCCACATGGTATTCTCCGGCTTTATTGATGACGTGGTCTAGAAAGAATCCCGCCAATTCCTCTTGAATTGCGTTGATGCGATCATGTGGTAGGAGTTCATCCTGCATCTGCCAGACCTAATTTGAAGAAGGGGGTCAATACATGTATATGAATGAAACTCAACACAAATGATGGTAATAAAATAAAATTGTGAATATTTTTTCTTACGCACATCATATTGTTTTTTAGAGTAGCCCCTCTTATTAGAGATCGTCGCGTTGTAGATGTACTTGCAAACGTAGTATCCATAAAAATCATTCCCGGCTTCCTGCCACAACTACTTTACGAGAAACAGATTTCAATCAAACTGATAACCAAGCATTATAAATGGTATTGATGAAACTAGAATCAGTGGGAGATGCGCGGAACTAGGTAGTAGTACTTACTTTCGGGTGTGTAAATCGTAACTCGCTCGGCAGACCCGGAGTCATTGTGGTGAACTCTTTCCAAACCCTGCTAGACAAAGAAAATAATCATTTGATATCAGGATCAAATGAACAAAGTTGCCGATATGGTGCGATCATGATCGATTGAACTTACTTCTGGAGCATTGCAGTCATGTTTGCATAGTCCTGGGGATCTTTTCGTCTCGAGTCTTTGACAGTTACTATTCGCTTCTCAAGCTGGATCTCTAGCAAAATAAAGTGGAAGCTGCGCACGCATGCATAACCGATCAATTACATTACGATAACCTCGAGTAATATTAAGGGAAACCGAATATGCATAAGACATTAACACTCACTTGAAGTTGTAAGGAAAGAGTATTTTATCTTTGAGTTGATTTTTAAGCAACGATTGTAGCAAGTTGTCCTCGGTTTCTGTGACATCGTATTTAACCATCCATTCATGTATGATATCTGGGTTAATGAACCCAATGTCCCAGATTTGTGCTTTCCTGCATTGGACGATCTTCAATCTGCATAATAGTGAGGATAATTATATATACATGCAATGAAAGAGCTGAGCTATATATATAGAGAGAGACTTAATTATAGAAGTAGTACTTACACACAGTAGCAAGTCACGAGTGTTTTGTCGAGGGCCTTTTTATTGTATAACTGGAATAAGTCCTCAAATGCAACAGAAAACAGACCAGTTCCAACGAGGTCGTGCTCCTCTTTAATTCTCATTGTCAAAACATCCTTCCCAGACTCCCTGCAGGTTTTCATGTACCATTCATGGAATCTTCACATCATCGTTGTTAGAGGAGGATGATCAGGTTTGACGAGAGGATACCCGTACTGGTATCTGAATTCATCCACCTCCATTGTATCAAAGTGTACATCATCGCTCAGGTAATCAGCAAGATTGGTACTGGGCACCATCCCCGGCAGATTAGCGACGATATCGCTAGACACCTTCAGCGGGGGGCATGATTGGTTCGCCTGTTCGCCGAGCTGGGGAATTTTTTCCCACTTCTTCGTTCTTCTAACCTTTTATCACTGGAAGTAGTTCCCGATCGGCGCGCTTCTTGTAGTGTCTTTTTAAGAGCGCGAACATGGTTGTCATCCGGCAGAGGCGGTGGTGGTCGCTTTAGGGAATTGATAGTGCACTTCAATTTCACCGGATCTATCATCTCCTTTGGAGGTGGAGGTTTCTTTGCAAAAAAGTCCTTCACATAGGCTTCACAGATCTCTGCGTTTTCCTCCACGGTCATGTCGTATGGTAACTTCTTAGGAGTCTTGAGAGATGGACCGTATCTGTATTGCCTCCTGCCTCTGGCTGTACTGCTAGACGCTGGAGCAGCGACGTCTCTGTTCCGTCATTGCTTACGAGGCAGAGAAGGAGGCGGAGTGCTCCCACGCGCCGGAGGAGCCGGAGCGGTGGCGTCTGTCTTCCGCCGTTGCTGAGAAGGCGGAGAAGGAGGCGGACTGCTCGGACGCGCCGGAGGAGGCGAAGGAGGAGGCGGAGTGCCGGCCTCACGCGCCGGAGCAGCCGGAGAAGGAGGCGCACTGCCCTGATCACTCGCCGGAGGAGGAGGAGGAGGCGGAGTGCCCTGACTCACTTGAGGAGGTGGAGGCGTCCAGTTCGGAAGCTTGATGTGCTCCATCCGCCATAGACATGGAGTCTTCAGAGCAAGACCCAGCTGAGTCTCCCCTTCACCTATAGGGTGGTCAAGATCGAGCTCCTCAAATCCTCATCCACCATCACAACAGCATAGCCATGTGGAATCGGATGGAAGTGAAAAGTTCCGTCGGGTTGAGGAGGTGCAACAGAGCTGATAGCCGCCTTGACTTTAAGGTTCTCCATTGCGTCATAAGCTTGCAATGTTGAGCCTCCGTGATAGCATCCATGGGGTAGCTAGGAGCTGTGAAGTCAGGCTGCTGAACGAGCTTGGTGGAAGCCATGCTGTTTCTCCGCTGAGATGGCGGGGTAGCTTCGGGGGTAGCTCCGGCAGCTCGCTGGCTCTCAACTTGTTCCTCTAGCTTTTGTACTCTTGCATTCAGCTTCTGCATTTGGCTCTGCTCCAGTTTCCTCTTCATCTCCCGGGTTTTGTAACCGCCTGGGCTGGGAAACCCAACCTTCCACGCAACAGAGCCTGGTGTGCCTCATGTTCGTCCATGGTGCTCAGGATTCCCGAGGGCCTCGGTCAGCTCGTCATTTTCTCTGCCGGGAATGAACGTCCCTTGCTGTGCTGCGGCGATACACTTCCGAAGCTTCCTAACGGGTGTTGTAAGTTGCTCATCCATCCAAACGCAGTTCCCTGTTTCAGGGTCCAAGGTTCCCCCAACCCCGAAGAACCAAGTCCTTGAACGGTCTGGCCAGTTCAATGTCTCTGGTTTGACCCCTTTAGCAAGCAGGTCATTCTCAGCTTTGTCCTACAACGGCTGGGCTTTGAGGTAGCCACCTGACCCCGTGCGATGGCAAAACTTGTTCTTTCAGCATTGTTCTTGTTTCTCTCTGACATGTTCTTACTCCTGTCCGATGTCTTGTAAGCCACAAATGCGGGCCAGTGATCTCTTATCTTCTCAAAGCGGCCGGTGAATTCTGGAGTCTTCCCTTTGTCGACATACGTTGATTTCAACTCATTCTTCCACCTCCTAAATAGATCTGCCATCTTCTTAAGAGCACACGCCTTGACCAATGGCTCTGTAACTGGCTTATCCGGATCCTCCTCTGGCGGTAGGGTTAAATTTGCCTTCTGCGAGGTCCAAAGATCATCTTTCTGTCTATCAGTGACATAAGAAACTTGAGATTCTTCGTTCTTAGGCTTATTCCATAGCTGGATGCCGATCGGGATGCTGTCCCTAACAATAGCTCCGCACTGAGCAGAAAATGCATCCTTGGTCCGCCTGGGTTCAATCGGTTGGCCATCGTTCGCGATTGTTGTGATCGTGAACCTTTCATCCTGGCGCAACCTCTTCTTCGGGCCTCGTCTCGTTACCGGCTCGATCCGGAGGGCTATAAAAGAAGGAAGAAGAGTTAATATATGTACATACCAAAACAATTAATGCATCAATTAGCTAGTCAGCACAGGCTTAATTAATATATATACCTCGCCAGACTTTGCAACAGCTCCCTCCTCCGTTCGGTCACCAGAGCCGTCATCACGGTTTCCTTCTTCCACCGGCATTTGGTCACCGAAACCATCATGATCATGTCCTTCCTCCTCCATTGTTCGATCACCGGAGCCTTCACCCTCTCCTTCCAGACCATCGGTGTCGTTGAGATACGACAAGACATCACCTCCGCCGAGGATTATGTCCCCCAACAACTGTTCTGTTTCCAAGTCTCTTTGCTCCATAGTTTCTGCAAATATTACAGCATGGCAATTAATATACAAACATGAGAGATGGATATATTAGTGGCAAACATAGACCTAGCTAGCTAAACACAACAAGGAATATTAATTAGTGGTCTCGACGCTTCTACGGTTTGGGGTGGCCTCGACAACGCTTCTATGATTTGGGGTGGCCTCGACAACGCTCTTTTAACTTGGTAAATTTGGGTCGGCTCGACGCTTCTAGGGTTTGGTGTGGCATCGACAATGCTTCTAGGGTTTGGCCCGGACCGCCTCTCTCATGAATGTCAAACAAGGTATTTAACAAAATGGCGCCATTCTGGATGTGCAGAAAATGGTCCCTATTTTTCTTGATCTCATCTACCCTTCTATATGTCACGTTTTCTAGTGTCAAAGGATTCAAGAAAACCATGGCTTCATCATTAGCCAGAAGTAACAGGCGCTTGATGGTATGAAGCTCTCCAAAGTTATTTTGGAACGGAGTCCTGATAGGATAATTCGCTTTTTGGTACGAAGTTCAGCAAGAGCCTTTCGAATATCGCTATTTGGAAGGCCTTTGCTGAACTTCGTACCAAAAAGCGAGTCATCCTATCACGACTCCTTTCCAAAATAACTTTGTAGAGCTTCATACCATCATGCGCCTGTTACTTCCGGCTAATTATGAAACCATGGATTTCTTCAATACTTTGACACAGGAGAACGTGCACATATAGAAGCGTAGATGAGATCAGAAAAAATATGGATCAACTTAATTATGCACATCCATAATGGGGGCATTCTTGATAAATCTCTTATAAATCTCAAGAGAGTTTGTCGGGTAGGGGCGGGAGGGGATAGGAGATCGACAACGTTTTTTTTCTAGGGTTTGGGTGTCCTCGAGAGTTGGTCGAGCGAGAGGGGGTTGATCGACGTCCCCCTCTCGACCCTCGACCCCTCGATGACCCTCGGCCCTCGACCCTCTACCCTAGTTCCTGACCCTCGACCGCTCGGCAATCCTCGACACCCTCGTTCCCGATAAAAAATAAGAAGAGGAAGAAGAAGGAAAAAAAGAGGAGAAGAAGAAGGAATAGAGGAGAAGAAGAAAAAAATATTATTCTATTTTTCTTGTTCTCCTCTATTCCTTCTTCTTCTCCTCTTTTTTTCTTCTTCTTCCTCTTCTTATTTTTTTCTCCTCTTCTTCTCCTTCTTCTTCTCCTTCTTCCTCTTCTTATTTTCCTTTTTCCTCTCCTTCTTTTTATTCTTCTTCCTTCTTCCTCTTTTCTTCTTTTCCCTTATTTTCCTTTTTCCTCTCCACTAACCTAAAATGTACTAACCTAAAATGCACTAACAGTACAACTAACCTAAAATGCACTAAATCAGAGAACATAAATAGATAAAACTTTTCAAAAAATGTAACTTTTGCATATATGAACATATACACAGAGAACATACATACATATATACATTTTTTCTAAAAATGCAAAAAAAAATCATCATATATATGAACAAAAAAACATCATATGATCATCTATGAACAAAAAAATCATCATATGATGATCATCTATGAACAAAAAAATATCATATGATTATCTATGAACAAAAAGATCATCATATATGTGAACAAATTTTTTTATGAAAAATCATGACATATCATCATATACACATACATATCATCTATGAAGAAAAAAATCATCATATATATGAAAAAAACATGAAAAGGGAGGAG